>NC_090024.1:49856693-50175860 GCF_037176765.1 Anolis sagrei | reverse complement strand
ATCGGAGCAACTGAGACAGTTGCACTTCTCAAGATTTTCTACTCCAACAAGGATATTGAGTGTCATGGAATGTCACAGAAATATTGTGAGGGAGAAAAGGACAGTAAATTTACCAAAGACTGGAGACAAAGGAACAAAGAGAAGAAAGGTGATTTTTTTTAAAAAAAAGTAGAATCAGGGCAGGTACTTTGTTCATGAATCAGTATGTGTAGCTGTTTGAGTGCTGAGCTTAGACTGGCAATGTGGATTCAAATGCCCACTCAGCCCTGAAATTCCTGTTTGAGCAATCATGCCAAGAAAACTGTGTGGTGATCTTAGGGTATCCATGAGCCAGAATTAATGGCGCACAACAGCAACAAAAACAAACCTTATTACTATTTTATGATGAAAAGCAAACAAGAGTCACAGGATGAGAGTGAGGAGGGGAATTTTATACTCGAGTGTGTACATTGGTAATGGGGCAAAACAGAAGGAGGGTCCAGGAAAAATAAAAACACAATAAAGAGTATGTATTTATTTGTACTTATCACCTGCATTCAGTTTTGTTGTCCATTCTCAAAAAGTGATCTCATGTTGCTATTTTTAAACAAATCTATGTGTTCATGTTGGAAAATCTGGGAGTACAACCTGCTTTAGTCTTTCAACTACTCCAACCAATTGCAGTAAGCCAAATTAAAAATAACTGGAGTAGCTGTGATTGTAATGAATACAGAGTAAGAATTAACAAATCAAATACATCTACATAATAAAGTGAGCATAATTATAATATCCTTGCAGATATTTTGTGATCTGAAAAAAGCAGATAAATTATTCACTGTAAATTATTCACTCAGCTGTAATCACAGGCACAGGGGAACTTCTACAAGTTCAGTTCAGGAATGAAAAGCCATGAGGTAAATGAGTCACTAGGATTCTGAAAACTAGAAGCATAGGTAAGGTGAAATAATATCTTTGCTCCATCTTGCTTGCACGGCCAATCAAGCATTTTGCTATTCTGCCTTTATAATCATGTTTGGTTTAAGAACATTCTGTGGACTCTAAAGTCATATATTTGACTAGTTTTACTGGGCATTTTTTTCCAAAGCAGGAAGCTAACAATAATAAGCTTCTGGACCCTAAATACTGTATGTCATCCAACAAAGGTCACCCAACATGGTGATGCAATGCATAGATTATACAATGTTTCTTAAAAAGGTAATTATCAATTTTTTGACAGGAAGGCAGTAGAATGAAAAAAGTTCAATTCCCTCTTAAACAGCTGGTGAGCTGAATATCATATGTTATGTGTAGCACCTGCTTATATTTGTTGCTATGTGCCTTCTAGTTTTTTCAACAAACTGTGACCCTAAAGCAAATCTATCATAGTGATTTCCCTGCAAGATTTGTTCATAAAGGATTTGACATTTTTTTCTCCTAAGACTCCGAGAGTACACCCATGTTGACCCAGTAAATTTCAGTGGCTGAGTGGAATTGTAACCTTGATCCCCCAGTGTCCTGGTCCAGCACTCATACCATGTGCCATACTACATGTTTATCTTTCTGCTAATAAATAAAAAAAGAGTTGTACATATATATTTTTGTAAGTAAATAAACAAGAAAATGTGTATGCATCATTGCAGGAATATTTATATGCACTTAAAACTCAAGCAGTGTCTTAGGTGAAATAGTCTATTCTGCTCTTGAGCTCCCCCACACAGGGCCATAGCTGGGGGGGGGGGGTTAAAATGAAACCTGGTTTCCTCATAAATTGGTTAACCAGTTAAAATTCATGAGTAAACCAGGTTTTTTTGGGGGGGGGAACCCTTAACCCCTGACCCCCCCCCCCCGGCTACGACCCTGCCACTAGATACACCATGGGAGTGCTTCAAAGCTGTTCTGCTGTCCAGACCTTCATCTGAGCAGCCGGTTTATCAGCATCAGTTCCCTGTTCTTCTAGGGGGCACTGCTGTCTCACCAGCTAAAAACAGTAAAGCCCTGTTGCTTCTGCTGAGGCCATGTGATGAGCAGAAACAATTTAATTAGCAAGTGTCTACCAAGGCTAGCAACCAAGCAGTGGGATCTTCTAAAATATGGACTGCTCCAGATTCAGCCAGCTCCAGCTGTTCATGCATCAAAAACGTCATAGTCACTCTGAAGTTTCTTTGAAGTTCTCAAGTAACCAGGGATTTTTCTTGTGCTAGTTTAATAGGTGGAAGCAAAGCATCTGCTGCAAAACCAGCTTTATATCAGGTAGACTACTCACAATGAATTCCAGGTGGATACGTTTTACTTGGCTCATGTAGACACAGGTTAAGTTACATTGTATCATAGAACAGTTTGGGGAAGTATTGTGTTCGTGGCTAACTTGTGTATCAACAGTTTTCAGGCTGCTTAGTCATCCATAGTTAAACCATATTTAAATGCATGCCTATAGCCATAATACAGTTAAATATACATACATATCTTGGTTTGTAATCAAGAATCTTAATCATAGAAAGAATGTGCCTCTGGCATGGATTACAATAACTCTAAATGTCTAATGTTTGTTCCTCTTATCCTATTTTTGTTCATTATAAAAAGTAAATTACAATTGTCTTTAGTAGGCAGCTAAATTGCATTATGTAAGTGGGTTTACCTGTTTCTGTCCTAACCTCTTTACCATGGAAGTTCTCTTTTGGGGTGATTCTATGAAAAATCCGAATCCTGGCTGTGAGAACTGCAATATTTTCCAGGAATGAAACAAAACGTAAGGCTTGCTGAGGGACTAGACTTCAACTGGAATCTAAGACCATAAGAGTGGGGATGGTGCTTACCTTGGGATTCCAGGTTATGCCAGACTTTCAAGACTGAAAGTAACCCATTTAGTGGAGCATTAAATGGGGGGGGGGGGCAGCCGACATATCTTACCCAAAACAAATTGGAGGATGTGTCTCCTGTCAGGAAATATTCTGCCTCTGTTGAAGTTCTTCAATGGTGGCTTTATGATGAGTGTACTGCATCAATCAACTCTGAACTTAAAGAAGAATGGCTAATACTAGCATAAGGTTTAATTTTTCTAACAAAAGAAAACACCTAATTAACTGAAGATGGCAGAAGTCAATTCTAGCAGTAACTCCAGTTTACTTGTCATGGAGCAACATTTCACCCAGTACTCACAGAATTGTCTTTCAGTCTTTGGATTGGTGTACCAAACACTGAGACCACTCATCCTGCTTCTTACTGGGAGAAAGCATCACAAATATGTCTTAGCTTTCACACATTCATTGAGTTAAATGGATTGAAAGTCTCTCTTTTTATTTTTTGTTCAGTTAACTTTGACTAGTGTTTCATCAAATTGTGAGAGGCAATGCATTTTGTATTTGAAGTAATGTATTGCTGCCTAGAGAGACAGCATGTATAATGGTTTGAGCATTGGACTACTGTTCTGGAGACCAAGGACCTCATCACATGCGGGGAACGTCGCTGCATGGCTTTCCCCTGCACTGGCCCTTTGTTCCCAAAAGAACACGGGAAGCCTCCCATGTTGTAGACAAAGTGTTGTAGGATGCTTGCACCACAGTTGATTGACAGAGCCCTGGCAGAAGTTTTTGTGCATCATGTGATGAGCTGTGTGGGGCTCTGTGAATCAACTGCAAAGACACGTATGATGAAGTCACAAGATTCAGATCACCTTTCTGCCATGGAAACCCACTGAGAGATTTTGGGGAAGTCACACAACCTCAGCCTCAGAGAAAGGCAAAGGTAAACCCTCTCTGAAAAAATCTTGCTAAGAAAACTCCAGAGTAATTTGAAGACACTCAGCAACATTGCTAACTACCAAAAGCCTTTAGCATGTATCTGATTATGAACAGAGAGAGAGAGAGCAAAGAAAAGATTTTCTTCAACTAAACTGGTGCAATCAGGCATTAGAAGAGATACTGTTCAGATTTTGCTCACTGCTAAAAGATTTGTTTCTCTACAATATAGTGTTATCATGAATTCAGAAAGCTTTAGCTTAGCAAGCTTTTCTTCTGTTCTTTTGGCAACTAGGCTAACTTTTATTTCATTTCTCATTTATCTGAAAAACGTAAAAGGATTATCAGATTTATAGGATGCCTCTGCTTTTCTTTACCTCCCCTGTCCATTCATATTTATGAATTTGTGAAACCTTTACTTTTTTGGAAAAGGAAATAAAATGGAATATGGGAATGAGAAACTCTTTGTCGATGTGTGGAACAGAAAGTAGGATCCAGCCTCTCATTTACTTCAGAGTCAAGAGAACTCACATTATTCCATATCCATGCTAATCACCATTTCATGGCCTGTTCCTCTGAAATTGCCAGCATGAAACTTCATTTCAGACAATTACTTAATGGTGATAGTGCACTTGGGAGATGAGTGCCCTCTTGCATATTTTCCATAACTGCTATGAAGCCATTTCCACCGATGGTGCCAAGGATGTGACACTCTCATTCTTCAGCTAAGTTAACAGAGTGAAAACCAATTTTTCATTTTGAATTCAGTTCCGGCATTTGAATTAAACTGAGGATAAAGGATAAAAGTGAAAGAAGACAAAAACACTGGTATTTGAAAAGCAGCTGGCAAATTAGGACAACAAAGTATTGCCTGGGGCGGTTGGTACTCAACTAAGGCCCCTTCAACACTGTCCTATCTATCTATCTATCTATCTATCTATCTATCTATCTATCTATCTATCTATCTTTCTATCTACATATGATCCTAGATAATAATAATAACAACAATAACAATGTTATTTTTGTACCCCACCTCCATCTCCCCAGAGAGACTCAGGGAGACTAACATGGGGATGAACCCGAGCAACATAGTTAAAATAGTACACACTAAAATACATAAAATACATAAACAGCATAAAACAGAATAAAATATCAACATTATAACAGAATATAAGGGTAACCATCAAACCAAAATTATCTGCTTATCCCAGATTATCTGGCAGTGTAGATTTATATTCAGTGCAAATCAGATAATCTGGGATCAGATTTTGGGATATAGAGCAGTGTAAATCCAACCGGAGGACCCTTCTACACAGTGCAAATCAGATAATCTGGGATCAGATACTAGAATATAGAGCAGTGCCAATCTAGCCCAAGGGCCTTTCCCTACAGCAATATGACCCAGAATATCAAGGCAGATAATCCACAATATCTGCTTTGAACTGGGTTATCTGAATCCACACTGCCATATAATCCCATTCAATGTGGAATTTATACAGCTGTGTGGAAGGAGCCACAGACAGTTGGATGGTGTGTTTTCTCCCTCAGATTCCAATTTGCCTTTCTTGTGTGCAAGAGAGGAATGGAGAAATCATAACATGATCAATGACTTGGAAAGTATTTCTTATTGAGGGAAATGATTGACTTCCCAGGAAGGAAGTGAAATGAAGACATTGAGATGCAGCTTCTAGGATGATGAAAAGCATCCATAGATGCTCCAGAGCCTGAATTTGAGCACTTCAATTTCAGAGGAAGTCCTGAGAGTGCAGTTTGTTGTATGTATGTAGTGTTGGTTTTGACCTTTGAAGCCCTACATGGTTTGAGTCCAGGCTACCTACAGGATCAAGTTCTCCCTCACAATCCTTGGTCTTTTAGGATACTGAGGTCCTCTGGAGGATGCTTACTCTAGCCCGCCTGAACCCAACTGGTGACCGACACCTACCAAGTCAACTTTGAATCATGAGTTTTGAATTTTCAATCTATTTCCACTATATGTTGATTTTTGTAGCTTGTGTTTGGTGTGTTTTTATCTCTGTATTTTATTGTATGTATTATGTTCATATGCTATGACCTTGTTGTACCCGCACCTCGAGCTGTTGGGAGAGGCAGGTAAGATATAAAATGTACTATTATTATTATTCTCATAGAGAAAAGAAATAAGTTTAGTTTATATGATAAAAGAAGCTTTTCTTACAATAAATTATGCATAATTAAATTCATGATCTAATATAGCTAGAGAGGAAAGTAGGCAAATGGCTGCAAGTTCAAGCAATATAGGAAGAAAGTAGATATAGTAAAGCGAACAAGCAGAAAGCCTGTAATTATGCAAACTAGCAAGTAGTTAGTATAGGCATGCAAAATATGCTAACAAATTTCAATGATATATAACCTAGATAATTATGTAAAGGTGTTGATTATGTGTATACTACATAAGACATGTATATCTGTCAATTTAATAACGATGATATTTTTTTTAAGTATGCATTTAGGTAGGGGGTTCATTCAGATAGCAGTGTGAGACGTATCACCCCTCCCCTCCACCCGCCAGCTATGAACCTTATCCCCAAATGTGCTGGAGATTGTGTGGAGTAGAGGCTAGAATACCTACTGGGGGGAAAGCCGTACTGAGTGGGATCATGTATTTGAAAGGATTAAATTTCCTTTCCCATTGTGTTTTGAATTATGCATACATAAATATTGTTCTCTGATTCCTCTTCAACTAGTATACACACGCACACACATATGCCCACACCCACTATGGCATACTTTGGTATGGGTATATGTGTGTGTATATACTAGTTGTGTTGTGTCTAGCTTGATATATAGATTCTATTAATGATGAATATAAGCCTGTGCTAAGTGTTGGCTTATTAGTTAGACCACTGTATTGCAGAATTTGTGACTCCAAATATGTTGTATCCATCCCATTCATCCACAATGTGCAAGAGTTTTCACATCCATCTGACTTTTTTTTCCCTCTGGATGAAATTTAAAACCAGATTGGGTTGGACATAATGAGAGTCTAAGATACTTGTCTTCTTCAGCAGAACAATAATATCTGTGCAGAAGATTGAAGCTAGCAGTGCACTACAGCATCCTTATATAGAGGCTGTTTTTTTTTTAGTATTCCTCTCGCATGCTGCAGAAGCTTCTTTTTCTTTTTCTTTTTAGCCGATTACACTTAATAGTATTAAGTCCCTGGGATGGTTTTATATTTTTAAAATGATGATTTTAATTAGTAGGCCAAAATAATTTAATGATTATTCCAAATCAGGCACTTCTAATATGCTTTGTTTCATCAAAGCTTTTTATGAATTACTAGCTGTACCCGCCACGCGTTGCTGTGGCCAACCTTCCCCCTATCTCCCCTTCTTTCCCTCCTTCCTTCACTCCCTGTTTCCTTCCTTCCTTCCTTCCCGTCTTTCCTTCTCTCCTTCCTTCCTTCTCTATCGCTTTCCTTCCTTCCCCCCTTTTCTTTCTCTTCTGCTGTCTCTCTTTTCTTCCTTCTCTCTTTCTTCCTTTCTTTCCCTCCCTCTTTCTCTACATCTTATCCCCTTCCTTCGCTCCCTCTTTCCTTCCTTCTTCCTTTTTCTCTTCTGCAGTCTCTCTTTTCTTCCTTCTCTCTTTCCATCTTTCCTTCCCTCCCTGTCTCTACATCTTCCCCCCTTCCTTCGCTCCTTCTTTCCTTCCTTCTTTCCCTTTTTTCTTTCCTTCTCTTCTTCCTTCTCTAACTTTCCTTCCTCCCCCCTTTTTCTTTCCCTTCCTCTTTCTCTCCTTTCTTCCTTTTCTACCTCATTCCTTCCTTCCTTCTTTCTTTCCCTCCCTCTTTCTCTCCCTCTTCCTTGACAGATTAGAAGGGGGCGTGAGGGGTAAGAGGGAGGAGGGGAGGGGGGGGTTTAGAAGGGGGCGGGGCTTGGAGGTAACGTGAGGGGTAAGAAGGAGGAGGGGAGGGGGATGGGTTTAGAAGGGGACGGGGCGTGGAGGTAACGTGAGGGGTAAGAGGGAGGAGGGGAGGGGGGATGGGTTTAGAAGGGGGCGGGGCTTGGAGGTAACGTGAGGGGTAAGAGGGAGGAGGGGAGGGGGATGGGTTTAGAAGGGGGCGGGGCGTGTGCCGCGCCGGGGGGTGAGGGGGGCGTGTGTGTGTGTGTATGTGCTGTGCGGGGGGTTGAGGGGGGCGCGCGCGCGGGTGTGTGTGCCGCGCCGGGGGGTGAGGGGTGTGTGTGTGTGTGTGCCACGCGGGGGGGTGAGGGGGGCGTGCGCGCATGCGTCTGTGCCACGCAGGGGGGGTGAGGGGGGCGCGCGCGTGTGTGTGTGTGTGTGCCGCGCCGGGGGTGAGGGGGTGCGTGCGTGTGGGTATGTGTGTGTGTGCCGCGCCGGGGGAGTGAGGGGGTGCGCGCGTGCACGCGTGTGTGTGTGCTCCGCCGGGGGGGAGGGGGAGGGGCCATATGTGTGCGCGCGTCGGGGAGTTTGCGCCAGTGCGCATGCTCAGTTGCTTTCCCGTTTTTTGTGGTTGTTGTTGTGTGGTTTTGATTTCTGAGTGGATTAGTTTGTACCTAGTGGGTTGTCCTTGGGGCATGGCAATATTGGTAGAGTTTTGTGGAGGGGTTTCAGAGTTTTGCTTCTCCGTTGGACGCCAGTAGGAAATTTATATATATAGATTAATTACTTCAGTTGGGGAGGGTGTGACACTTTTCATCCTGTGTGTTGTGAGAGGCAATGAGGAATACTACTACTTCTGCTTGGTGGTGTTGATTACAAACCGAAGTGTTGCTAGATTGTAATATGGTGACACTTGCTTTCCTCATTCTAACCCTCAAGATACAAAAAACACTGTATTTCTTCCTGTGGAGTGCAAGGACAAGAGATTTACTGATTCAAGTGGAGTATCCCTTATACTTGGAACCAGAGGGTTTTGGGGTTTTTTTGGATTTTTGCATAAGTTATATTGGTGATGGGACCCATTCTAGAAAGTTTTTAGGAGTTGGCAAAATGCTCTATAGACTATCATAACATGACATAACAAGATCTGTTCTTATCTCTCATGCTGGGATAATGCCATCCTTATCTAAATATAAACAATATAACTGTAAATTCAGTTTGAGTACAGTGGGGTTTTTTCCAGAACAAAATTTCCATATTTCTACTGCAGGTTGATTAATCACAATTGTCTCCTCCTGACATTTTATACACACTGTCTAAAGTAGTCAGTCCTACTTCTAAAACCGGATACTGCCAGTTGTGATTAGTACTCAAGACTTAGAGGAAACAGTGAAATGCTTCCATTTTAAAATTTATCTTTTGAATTTAACTCACCATTCTCTCAGAACTGGATTAACTATTGATTTTCAATTTGAAAATTTCAAGAGAAAAAAATAGTTCATTAATATAATATGTATATGTCAGTGTGGAAACCAAAGCTCTCATGCAAACCTAACTCTGATGTTCTGCAGTTGAACAATGATCCTGTGTCTCCTGACAGCTAGGAGTGTTGAGTATCATAGAATAATAGTTGAAAGAGACCACATGGGCCATGTAGTCCAACCTCCTGCTATCTGGAAAAAGCACAAAGTACCCCTGACTGATGGCCATGCAGCCTCTGTTTAAAAGCTTCCAAGGAAGGAGCTTCCACCCTACTCTGAGACACAGAGTTCCACTGCTTAACAGCTCGAACGGTCAGGAAGTTCTTCCTAATGTTCAGGTTGAATCTCCTTTCCTGTAATTTGAACCCATTGCTCCAAGTTCTAGTTTCCAAGGCATCAGAAAACAAGCCTGCAATCTCTTATGACATGCTTTGACATATTTATTTATGGCTGTGTCTCCTCTCAACCTTCTCTTCTGCAGTCTAAACGTAACCAGCTTTTAAAGACGGGTATGGGTATGGTCTCTAGAACTTTGATCATTTTAGTTGCCTTTCTCGGGACACCTTCAACATCTCTCTAAATTGCTGTGCCCAGAATTGGACACAATATTTGAGTTGAGGTCTAATCAAAGCCAAACCAAACTTGTTGTCCACAAAGCCTCCAAGATCTTTTCCACATGGACTGTTGTTGAGCCAGGCATCACCCATTCTGTATCTTTGCATTTCATTTTTTCTAAATGTAGTATCTTACATTTGTCCTTGTTGAAATTCATTTTGTTAGTTTTGGCTCAACTCTCTAATCTGTTAAGGTCATTGTGAATTCTGATCCTGTCCTCTGGAGTATTAGCTATTCTTTCTAGTTTGGTATCATCTGCAAATTTGATAAGTATGCCCTCTATATCATTAATAAAAATGTTGAACAGTACTGGGTCCAGGACTGAACCCTGCAACACTCCACTAGCCATTTATTTCCAGGTTGAAGAGAAACCATTGGCAAGTACTCTTTGGATTCAATTGCGTAACCAGTTACATATCCACCTAACAGTAGCATTGCCTAGCACACATTTGACTACTTCGTTTGCAAAAAGGCCATGGGGGACCTTGTCAAAGCCCTTACTACCTTCATGTCATTTCTGACTTATGCCAACCTTATGCAATCCTATCACAAAATGTTTTTGGTAAGATTTTTTCCCATTTGTTGTTGCTTTTCTTTAAAGTTGGGAATGTGTACTTGGCCATGACCACCCATTGTGTTTCCATTGCTGAGGATCAATTCAAACTGATCTCTCAGCATCTTAGTTTAACAATCAAATCACTAGAGCATGCTGAGTATGTTTAGTAAGCCAATTATTTCTGATAATCCTGGAATTTAAAAAAGATGTGGGTATTGCTAATTGCAAAACTATGGAACCAGGTTACTGGATGATGCTGATAATGTGTATGATAGTGATAAAGGTGACAATGACTTCAAACATCCACGTGCTTGTAAAAAAGCATTGCATTTTTGAAATTTCAGTGAAATAACACATCAGCTAAAATAATTGTGATTAGTCCATGTATTTTCCAATTCAATTTGAAAGTGGAAGATAACTTTGAATCTCTTTTTAGCTTTAGTTTACACTCTTTATTAAATATAGCCAAAACATACTCTAAATATGTCTGAAAATCTGCCTTGCAATAGCTGCAATGATGGCTAAGCCTTTTACTTGAGCCTATAGCTTTCCTCTGTAAAAATGGGTGACCTAGAAATGGAATATATCCAATCCTGTCTGCACACATTTTGATAGTCTTTGCCTAGCAGGTATTCTAATTGTCTAGTGCTCTGTCGTCTCTCTTCTTTTAAACCAGTCATTCAACCAAGAAAATGCTTATATCATTTACCTTCTTAAATTGTCTTGTCTAGTTTAGACATCTCCTGAATGAAATAGTTATTAAAATTAATGTAACTAACATGGCATATTGTTAAAAGTGTATGCTTTTATGTGAATAT
Source organism: Anolis sagrei (assembly GCF_037176765.1). Lineage (NCBI taxonomy): Eukaryota > Metazoa > Chordata > Lepidosauria > Squamata > Anolidae > Anolis > Anolis sagrei. The sequence continues at coordinate 50,164,798 of NC_090024.1, read as the reverse complement.
TAGATTTTCCTTCCCGTTATCTTTGTATCTAAGCAACAGTGGAATGCAAAACCATCATATGTGGACCAGTTCTTTCTGCTGATTACTCCACTTTTCAAGAAATGTGCAGACAATCTAAAATCCTAATTAAATCATGCCAGGAAAATTAGACTCTTCTGTCCTAGTTCTGTCACCTCTTTATCCTGGGATTTTGACTTGAGATATCACTGCAGTTCATTGTCAATGGTACCTGTCTAGACGACCCTTGTATAAAATAGGTCTTGTGTAATTGCATTAATTTCATATGTCATTTAAGATGACTTTGCGTGTGAATTTATAGAAACTTCCAGGATCTGATGGTCAGTTTTTCCACAGTTGTTTAAATGTGCCAGTTGATAAAGATTTTAAGTAGATTTTTCCTCTGGTGCTTTATATTGACTTGGGCATAGACCATCTTTACATTTTTGGACAACTGAAAGTTTTTTTGCCTATTATTCCGTGAGGACATCAAAGAATAAATATATTGAGAAACAAGTATTTTTTTAAAACCCATCTAAATATTTATTGATTTTTCAGCTGTGATCTTGGATATCAACACCAATAGAGGTGTTGAACATAGCCTGCTCCCTAACAAACTGACATTTATCTTATGTCGGCTTGGTCAGTTTAATGCCCTTAAAAAGGGCCAATATAATTAGAGGCTATTCTCACTTTGATGCCCTGCCTTTGGTCTTACACGTTAACATCCCCTCACCCCATTCTATCCATTTATATTTCAGACTCCATAGAATCGGTCTGTATGTTGCTATTTCTTTATCCTGCTGACAGACAGCTGCATTTTTAAATCATTCATCCTGTCTATTCACATATCTTTTAACTCATAATTTCTAACATTGTAATTCTTAGGTCAACACGAAGATTATAGGCTTCCCATTACACTATATGATCATACTTTATAAGGCATATTTCTAATTAATTAAGCTCAGTAGCCTGTTTAAGAAAGATGTGGGATGCATAATCTCTGGAATCAGTGATCTTAATGTACTTCAGGAGCAAGCCATAATTTTGCAGTTTCTGAAGGCAACTTCTACAAATATATCCTATCCACATCTATTAGCTTCTACCTAAACAATATATCCAAACCTTTTTGTGCATAAGAGAAGCCAGAAACTGCGCTAGCAGATCAGCTTTATCCACCACAGGACTTGTATCCTTTAAAAAGTCATAGTGATCTTACTCACTTTCAAGTTCAAAGGATGCTCAAACTGTCCCCAGGCTGCATAAAAGAGATTTCACATGTGTTTTGACTTCCTAGCACTGAAACTATTACTACTTTATTATAATAGGGTTATTGTCCAAAATATACTCGGTTTTATACATCCTATGTTCTAGATGGCCTCAATTTTCTATTCTGTCACAGCATATTTCATCCAAGGGATCAAAGCTAGTTCTATTAAACCTGGTATTCATCAGACAGAAATCTGACAAGCCTCAAATTCCTTCCGGTGGTCACATCCCACTTCTCTATATAGTGAAATGGCTTCAAGAGTGTCTAAAAAGTATTACAGCACTGAAAAGGTTTCAGACATTTTGGAGACAGCCATGCCTAAATACCCTGAAGGCGTCAGATCCCATTTGATTTTGGAAGCTCAGCAAGATTAGTACTTCGAACGGAGACTGCCAAAGAGCTAAGGTCAAGCTTGTGATGCAAGAGATCCAAGTTGCTTGATTAAAGTAGGAGATATATTTCCTATCTGTTTTATTTTACTCATATCATATCTGTCTCCCATGATGGGATCCAAGAGTTGGAAAGAGATGTCTCATGTGCCTAAATCTTTGCTTGTTTTTTTTCCCCACAATACTTTTCATGCATTTAGATGTCTACGTGTTGTCCCCACCCCCACACAAAAAAAAACAGAAATCATTCCAAGTGATGCAATGGTTTACTTCACCCCCCATTTCCTCCTCCTCCACCTTCTCTTCCGGTGATATTTAGATCAAGACTCAAAGTAACTCACAATCTTAAAAACAATACAATTTCAAACTGACAAAATATAAATATTAAAATAGAATGAAACATACAGTTATTAAAGCAAGTCAGTTAAAATCACATTAAAATAAATAAGTAACAAACTGTTCAAACATCATACAGCACCCACCTGCTCATTCTTAAATATTTCTTGCTTTACAAGCCTGCTGAATAAAAAGGTTTTAGCCTGCTATTAAAACTGAAATATTTTTGGTGAGAACATACATTTTTCATTTTCTCTCAGGAGCATATGTAAAAATGGCTTCTGTCTGTAATCCAGGTTCTTCTACTTTTTCTGCATTTACATATCAACCTCTGTGACCCAGCCATTCAATTATTTCCATGTTTTCTTCCAGTTTCCTCCTATTGAGATGCCAATCCAGTTTCTGTGTATCTCTATATTATTTATTTTTTGTATTGATTCCATTTTGAAACTATGATTCAACAACCATCTATGCTTTATTTCCAAACTGTGGTTCAACAGCCATCTCCTTACAGGTCTGACACTTAAAGTCTTAGCTTTCTATGGATATATTTTTTATATATTGAAGTAAAGACATTATCATGTGAACCTGTTATTCCACCACAGTTGCATTATCATTCACAGTAGATAGTATCATGTCAAGTACCTTCAATATTGCACCTCTTTGCATTAATACCATTGCACTTATTCACCAATTTGTGGTCTTGCAATCCTACTCTTCACACCCTCATAACCCTACTTTCCCGCACAACTGCCTTTCCTTAATTTATTAGTACAGTGATATCTTGAGATAAGAGTTTAATTTGTTCCATATTGATCTTATCTCAAAGTGAAGTATTCCCACCCACCCCAATCTTTTGTTATGTGTTTTAAAATAAGAAAATGTACTTTATACATAATAAATAATGTATAAATGCACATTCATATGGAACAATAAAAAAGAAAGATCAACTTTAAAATGGTAGAAGCACAAAATTGTGATAAGGAAGCACAAAGCACAAAATGAAGAGGCAGAAGCATCATTTTCTCCAAACTGTACTTGTTCTTGTTCCCTCCCCCTCTCTTTCTTCATGATGCCAAACATATACCAGGAATAAAAACCACACCAAATCAACTAACCCAAAGTTCTTCAAAGTGGAGAAGAGCAAAGCATACAACAGTCTCCCAACACAGACAAGACCAAGGCTACTCCCTTGAAGCCCTAAGGCCCTGTAGTCTCACATTAGTGCTCCCTTTGGCACTAACTCTTAACTCAAAATGCTGCTCGTATATCAAAGTGAAACCCAGGCTGAGCAACGGCTCTGAACTCAAGATGCTGTTAAGTTGGAATGCTCTTAAGTGGAGGTTCCACTGTATTTTATTTTAGCACAATTGCACAATTCCATATTTCAAAGTAAAAAGATGACTATTATATAAAATAAAAGACAGACAGATTGGGAATAGTAAGGGAGAGGTGGAAAGGAAGAGAATCCTTCCCCCTGTCACAGATGCAGAAAGGACTGATAACACCAAAATAAGTGGTAAGGTCATTGTAGGATTGGGAACTCTTGGTGGGTTTTACCTATTAATAGCTGAAAGGGGGGCAGACAAGCAATGGGTTGCACACAATGTTGTGTGATGGGAGACAACCTAGCTGCAATACCTCATATGACAAGGTGCTAAGTTACCACTTGTAGTTCTATACCTAAAGATGAAATGGGATTCACCATTTTGAAGATTCATAATTGGATACTATTCTGGACTCAATGAGAACACGTTAAAATAGTTTTCCCTTTTAATGGGTCCCTCAGATTGCCCCAAATAATATGCCCTGAAGTCTAAACTTTTAAGGGCTTCAGTCTTTTTTCCTTAAAAAGACAGCAGTGTGAAATGATGCCTTCATCTTTAAAGTTAAATCATCATTATATATATAAAGGTACTGTATTATAAATGAGATTTCTTTCAAATACTATAAAATGATAATTTGCAGTTCAATTTATTTAAGTGGATAGAGATGTAGCATTTACCCTTGGACTAACTTTGAACTTGCCATGGAAAAGACTACGAGCCAGAATATGAGCTAACTGGCTGAGTTTGCTTGAAACCGGCCAGAGGGCAATGATAACCATGAGGGTGTTTGGGATTTTGACAGTAAGCAAAGTTATATAGGTTGTCTGGTTTTTCTTTTTTTGGCTGTTTTTATTGGGAGGAAGCCAAAGTTGTTTGCAGTAGCCAAGGGCTATAGTGGTGTTGGCTGAATAAACAGGAATAATACATAAATGAAACCTTTTATAATTCGTAGTTAATATATTTTTCTGGTTCAAATTCAGGACAATGCAGATTACGGCTTGAATGGTTCTTGTGGAATTCAGAATGCTACCAAATGGTTAAGTAGGAAGCTAATTTAAAGAAACACTATCAAGGATATGTATATTAGGTTTTCATTATCTATGCAGTAAATGAGAGGAATGAGCAAAAGATATAAATGTTGATATAAACAGCATTTATTAAGAGTTGGAATGTGATTCTGCCTAATTTTCTTCTCAAAGATAGCAAGGAGTAAATACCTAAAACACCACTGTATTAAAGTCTGAAAACAGTACAATTTATTAAAACTATTCATAATTAAGGGTTTATTTTATGTAAAAGTCATGCATTGTTGTTCTGTGCAGAAATTAGCAGATCGGCATTTTCCCATACTAAAAAATGCAGTTTTCTATTCAAAATAATCATATGTGAATTTTGTGTAGAATTTTGTGTAGCAATACAAGATTCTTCAAATTGAAGGTTTCTTGACATTCAAGAAAGATCTTTTGACCAATTGTTTGGTCAAAATATTATTCCATCCCTTTTTCAGAGGGTTGCATGGCTACATTCTTGTAGACTGCATTATTTTTTAACCATGATTAGTCAGGACACAATTTCCCTCTTCTGAGGGAAACGAGGCAACACTTTAATGAAAGTTTTCATGGCAGAATACTGAAGAGATTTGAGAGTCACACAGACTATTTTCCTGGTGAAATCCAAAATAATCCATACTTTATGACAGGAGCATGTGTCTATATGAAATATTGTATATACCTGCAGACAGCATATCTCACTCTTATAGATATTATTTTCTCTCCAGTTGCTTACTGGGCCACTGAGGGTAAATAAAATGACCAGGTCATTTCATCTACAGTTGTCATTTAGATTTTCAGATCTCAGCATTTGGCCTTTTCAAAGCCTAGACCTGGTCATTGGGCCATAGGAACAAATCTTGAAAGTAAAAAAACTGCCTTGAAAAGAGCATATGTGTGTCTGTTTTTTTTAAAAAAAAAAATCTGAATAACATACTCTGTGTAGTTGTGGTTAATTATCCCTGTTTCATATTTAATGATATCACCAGGTGTTGTCTCTTGTAACTTCATCCTTGTTAACATCACGTGGGTGCATTTGCTATAATATCTCCAGACACTGTTCCTAGGTCTAAGATTATGGTGCTGGAATCTGAGGCATTAAATATATAGTTCTGACCTGGAAACCCTGATTATGTTGTAAGAGATTTGAGTCACTATTGAGATCATTATGTTAATTGTTTTAAATGTTGTGATATTATACGCATCATAATGTATTGTTTCCTGCCCAGAACCATTGGGCTTTGTAAAGGTAAAAGTGTACATTTATTTAAAAAATGTCAAATAAAATAGTTGAAAGACGTTTAATTGATTTCTGTATTGTTAACATCTATTGTTTTAGGGGGAAACACTTCATTTTATTGACACAGTAACAGCTAGGCCATATCATTAAACAGACAAGAAAATTAAGCCTTGACAGCTGTCAACTTTTACATAGCTTTGTGTGTTCAAACAATAGAGGCAACGATAGCTGGCAGTATTCTCCCAAGAATAGCATGATCTCACCCAGCCCAGCTGTTTCCAAATGTATAAAAGAATTTAAGGTGGGTTAGCTGACATTGTTGCAGCAGAATAGAAAGGATTTTTTAAAATGCAAAACATGTTTCTTAAGTGCCATAGAATCATAGAATCATAGAATCAAAGAGTTGGAAGAGATCTCATGGGCCATCCAGTCCAACCCCCTGCCAAGAAGCAGGAATATTGCATTCAAATCACCCCTGACAGATGGCCATCCAGCCTCTGTTTAAAAGCTTCCAAAGAAGGAGCCTCCACCACACTCCGGGGCAGAGAGTTCCACTGCTGAACGGCTCTCACAGTCAGGAAGTTCTTCCTCATGTTCAGATGGAATCTCCTCTCTTGTAGTTTGAAGCCATTGTTCCGCGTCCTAGTCTCCAGGGAAGCAGAAAACAAGCTTGGTCCCTCCTCCCTGTGGCTTCCTCTCACATATTTATACATGGCTATCATATCTCCTCTCAGCCTTCTCTTCTTCAGGCTAAACATGCCCAGCTCCTTAAGCCGCTCCTCATAGGGCTTGTTCTCCAGACCTTTTATCATTTTAGTCGCTCTCCTCTGGACACATTCCAGCTTGTCAATATCATGAAACATGAAACAGAAAATATTATTTTCTCAATAAAACAACCATGTTAGAATTTTTATGCAGAATACATCTTGATGTACAAGACTTTGAAACTTGCCATTTTCCAAATGTTTCTTACAGCAAGCATTTTTTTTAAAATTACGAATTGTACGCTTCTCAAGAAGAAAATTGTCAAAGAATTTCATTCCTATCTTAAGACCTTATCACAATGGGAAATAAGCCACCTCTGACACCCTTTGCATATGAGTCCCTACAGGTATGATCAAATGATGCACTGCCTGTGTCGTCTGCAACCCATAGATACTACTCATATGCAAAAAGTTTGCAACCAATAGCTTTTGTAAGACGAGTTGGAGAGCATCTTTACCATCCTTTTTCTCTCCGTACACATCAGAGGCATGGCTTTTGCTGTGTGATTGTCTAATTAACTGCAGGTGTATGCACGTCATTGACTGTCCCAGTGAACTCTTTTGGAGCATGTTTTGGGGGTGGTCTTCTCCCATCACTTCAGCCTCCTTTGTTGAATTGGCTGAAATTTTCTATGAATGACTGGCAAATTGGATCACAAGAGATGGGGTGGGGCGGGGGAATGTATGAGAAAAGATAAGAGGGTGGAATTGGATGGGAGAATATGGAGAGACACTGGATGAGAGGAGATCAGGGGGAACTGGATGAGAGAAGATGGAAGAAAGCGGCATGAGAGGAGATCAACGTGAACTGGATGAGGAGATAGGGGAAGGGGCTGCTTGTACCCAATGTCTCTCTTTTAATGATGGAGTGGTATAATGTTTGAATTAGGCTCAGAAATTGCAAAGTTCTGCAAGATTTGCACTAGAAGTTTTTCTCAATAAGAAAGTAAGTGATGTAGGTGCACATTCTATGGGTTAGGAAGAGTCATCCATCTGCTGTGTGGTAAGTCAAGGGGCATTATCTTATTTGATATCGGAAGGAGAAGCCGTAGGCTTGATGAGGCTACCATGAATCCATTATGTATTCCATCTCATGGTGTCTGCTTAAACCACAGATTGCCTGTGATAAGGTCCTTATAATGATTATAATCATATCAAGTATGCAATAAACAGAATATTTGTATAGAAGTACCAATTCTTTTTTAAAAGCCAGAGTTGATCTAAGGACTGTATTGCAAAGAGGTGGAAACCCAGCATAGAGATCACATTTGGAGATGGTTCCTATCACACAATTCTTGCTCTACCCATTGCTAGTGCGCCATATCCCCATGACAAATTCATCCCCTGCAATTGGTGGGAAAATCCCACCAATAAGCCTTGACTATGCCACAGTTCTGTAACTTGCTTGATGGATGTCTTTAACTTGTCTACAGCAAGATGGAATATAAAAGGTCAATAAAAGTATTTCAACCTTTTTTTAATAGACCACTTCTCAAAGTCCAGTATCCAAACTTACACATCATTAGAATTCCTTATGCATAAAAGACCTTATCAAAATGAAGAAAAGGGAAAGGGAATGCTGCAAGCACAAATGTTACTCAGGGTTACTGTGTCAGATGACATTTTAGATAGAGAAAGTAAAAAGCTGGTAAAATAATGCTGACCTTTCAGTCCAAACAAATAAAATAACAATTCCAAACTTCACATGACTATTTTAAATTCAGGGAATACATCTTTGGACATAAGTACTATCTTTTGCTAATTATACCCTTGGCATTATTTACCCAAAAGGTTTCATACAACAGATATCAAAATTGCAGAAGTAAAGAATCCTCCCCCACCATCAAGGTTGTGCCAGATGGACCCACGATGTTTCCTGTTTGAACCAAGGGGGTCATTCTGGAACTTTACATTTCTTAAAATGTGTCCACTGAATATAGGAATGGAAAATGTATGGTCATCCACTCTTGCTGGGCTGCAACTACATTTGTTCTTGCAAATGGTTTTGTCAGTTAGAGCTGATGGACATTGCAGTCAAATCAAATCTGCTGAGCCACACAGTCCTCATTCTGAAGTTTAGACAAAAGTATTCACTACCTGAAGCATATATACAACATATTACTGCATTTTGAAATTCAAACACTGTTCTGCGTGGATATACCAGAATTGGCTAACTGGCTGCAGAAGAGGGGAGGCTACCTACCACAGCAACAACAACAACAAAAAAAGGGGGGGGGGAGAAGAGGTTTAGGATTTGGGGAATTTTAGGGACAATTACACATCCTTCCAGTATACCTTTGTCTCAACCAGTACAGTTTTAAATTGCTTCCTGATGCACCCAAGATGGGTGATCATTGTTCTATCATGGATAGGTCATGATTCCCCTTCAGGGGCCTGTTGTATTTTGTAAATATGTGTAGATGCCTGGAGAACAGCTTCTCTAAAACCAAACAATAGCTAATAGATAAGTAAATAAGGGTTTTCTCCCTCCACCTTCCATTGCTTGGAGTAGCATTTGATGGGACGATCAGGAAATGAGGTGGTAGAATGGAAGAACAGGTCAGTGTAGCTAGGCCCTGAGACTGTGAGGCTATAGAGAGCTGATATTTAAATTTGCGGGATTCCGGTGGAGCTATAGGTTCCTCTGAGTATCTGAAGCAGGGATTGTTGGGAATGTGAGAATCTTATGTCCAGATTTACCTTTCCTAAGTGGTGTGCACATGTGTAATTTTTATTACAAAAACACCATAAGGAAAAAAAAAACAATACTGTAATAAATCTGTTAAGTGGTGTGTGTCTGAAACCAGTTCTCATTCAGAGATAGGTTACATGCCTTATCTGCAATATGTAAAAAAAAAAAAAAAAAAAAGGTCAGATACAAGGGTTCATATATTTAAGTAAAGCTCTCTTACAGGGAATCTCATTTCTAGGTTCGTATTTTGGAGAAATTTTTATTTCAGTGAAGATTTAAGGTTTAAAGCTAATCAGATCATAAGTGGCTAAAAGCCTTGCTATTGCAACAACATTTTCCCCTAAAGGAAACACACAACTTGGGGAAAATGTCAGCATTAAATACCTATATATGTCACATTTATGCAAGTCATATAAATATCTGTAATGTATTTCTCATTTGGCTATTGTTAATATTCAAGATATTCCCTTGGTTTATCTGCTGTAGAGCATTGTTGATGTTAGTTTGAAAATTCATATTTAACTGAATGGTGTAACTTTATCCCTCAAACTCACTACTCTAAAGTATGTTTTCCATTTATCAGTATTCTTAAATAATACAATGTTGGGAGAATTACATTTCTGTAAAGTTAAAGTGACAGCTCTGTACAGTAGCCAAAGTCATATGTGCCATTCGTATAAATGTCTCTTAACAGAAACCTCACCCCATGACTGCTCAGCACAATTTGGACCAAAAAAACCCTGACCTCATCATAAAGACCAGGCAAAGCTTCCCGCTTTGCTGCTGGACAGAGAGGGCAGTGGGACAAATCTGTTACCTCACACACTGTTGCCTCGCAACAATACTTCCCATGCAGCGAGGACTCGTGCTGGCTTCATTGGAGCCAGCACAAAGAGAAGCTCGTGTGTTGGAGGGAAAGGATCTGGCTTTCACTCCGGTTTGGGGCAGGGCCTCTGCCAAAAGTCACACAACATCATATTATGGCCAGCATGGGGTTCCATCCCCAAGACAAATTGTCCTGACTGATGAGGCCCCTAGTTTAGCAACCTGCATATATTACTTGAAAACTTGCTTGCTGAATTCACCATCAAAACAATCGATAGATTTCTGTAGGGTTTCTAACAAAAGATCTAAGAATAGATGTTTTAGTAAAAAAATATTAATTCGAGGGGGGGAGGGTTCTATGCCTTTATTCTGGAAGATTAAATAGCAATTTGTGAAAGAGCAAGACTCAACAGTAATACTATCCCCACTGTTTCCAGCTCTAACTAAAATAGATTATATCTGGATTTGAATGATGTGGCATCTTTAGTTTTCCATCAAAACAACCACTCAAACAGCAAGTTCTTGCTAAGGGAAACACCAATAACAAGACAGGGACTGGTTCAAAGCAAGCAAATCACAGAACGATGGATGTCACTTCTATGAGTTTGATTAGAATCCATGGTATCATTAAATGTTGGGTTTTCATAGTCATTCACCTACGGGCACATTTTGGAACACATGTACAGTGACATAATTGAGGATATGTGAAAGTGTGAAGGCAAATGTAGCATATTTGTTTAAGATTGACTCTTCTCAGGTGGTGTTAATTGTTTAACTTTTGTTACATATATACAGACTTTGACTTTTATTATGTACTAACTTAAGTACTTGGCAATGTCTGGTTTAGGTATTTTGTAAAGAGAAACATTAGTAATCATTGTTCGATTTTGGATTTTATGGATGATCTTATTAGAAAAAGCATAAAGATGTCTACCATCATCCTCTACCATTGCTCCCAAACCCCACTAGTATTTAAAGTTGGTCATGATAGTTGTGTATACCAAGTTTGGTCCAGATCCATCGTCATTGAGGAGCACAGTGCTCCCTGGATGTCAGTGGACTTTAATTCCTATTGTCCTCTGTAACTTCCCCCCAATCCTTGCCATTATTTAAAGTTGGTAATGTTGGGTATGTGTGCCAAGTTTACACTATATCCATAATCAGTGGGGCTCACAGGGTTCTCTGGAAGTGAGTGGAATGCAGCTCCCACCATCCTCTGCCATTGTCCCCAAACAAGGGAGTATTTAAAGTTGTTCATGGGGGCAGGGTTGGGGGAGTCCCTATGTGTCATGTTTGGTCAAGATCCACAAGATATAAAGATGGCTGGCAGCTCAGACAGCTTTAAAGCAGGATTAGTACTTTTATTAAGGCCATTCATTCCCTTCAATATTCATTGCAGGCTGTCCACTACAGTGGAACCTCTATTTAAGAGTGTCCCAACTTAAGAGCATTTGAGTTAAGAGATGCAACTCACCCTAGGTTTAGCTTTGACATAAGAGCAGAGTTTGAGTTAAGAGCTAGTGCTTGAGGAAGCGTTAGCACAAGAGTACAGGGCTTTAGGGCTTCAAGGGAGCAGCCTCTGTACCTCATTCTCTTGTTCACTTTAGGAGATTGCTGTCTGCTTTGCTCTTGTCTCCTTTGGAAGATTGCTGTATGCTTTGCTCTTGTCCAGTTTGAGGAAGTTTGGGTTAATTGATTTAGTGTGGTTTTTATTCCTGGTACAATTGGCTTCATGAAGAGACCATTCGGGTCCAGGCTATTTAGTTGACTACATCCCCTTGTACTTACCTGCTCAGGCCCTGAGATCTTCAGGAGAGGCTTTTCTTAGTCCCATCTCCATCACAGGTTTGGTTGGTGGGAACGGGAGAGCGAGCCTCCTCGGTGGGTGCCCCTCGAGTATGGAGCTCCCTGCCCAGGGAAGCCAGAATGGTCCCCTCCCTAATGTTCTTCTGACGGCAGGCTAAAACCTTCTTATTCAAACAGGCTTTTAAAGAAGAAAGTTTTAAAGATCAAGTCAGGGGGTGCTGTGGTTTTTAATTTTCAATATTGTTTAATGATTTTTAACTGGGAATGTTTTAATACTGTTTATATTTAATCCTGTTTATGGGATTGATAGATGCTAGATAAATGTAGTTCCTGGTTGAGAGTTATTATTCCTTGAGAGTTATTATTAAAAATAAGCCTAACTTCTTCTGTACTTCATAGTATACCATATTAATATTGAAATACAGTACCTAAAAGCAAATTAAGACAAAGACAAACTTAAATTAATGTAACATAGTTCTACTGGGTTATATAAACACCTTTGTGAATGTAGTAGTCTTTCTTTGCTTTTTGCTGGTTGCTTCAGAGTTCTGATAAAATGAGAATCTATGGTGCTAGCAACTACCTTTTATTATTCATCTGAAAATCTATTTGTCTGAAAATTAGTATGACCATAATTTAATTTTGAGTGTTTGAGGTTGTGCTGTAAAACACCCATCAGACGAATTGTAATTTGATAAGAAAACAAAGTGGTTTCCCTCACACTTTCATATTCATATACAGCTAATGAGCAAATAGACAATTACTCTTTATATAAGCAGTCACTTCTATTGAGCTAAAAATATGTTAAGGGTTTTTTCCCCCAAGTAGCTAGGCAGCAGGTGAAAAATCCATTTACCTGAATTACTGTTTGTTTGTGTTTTCTTTTTAAATCCCAACTGAAGTGGCTTTGATTCCTTGTACTTATGGGATGGTAGAAAGAGTGGCTGTTTATGGTGTAACTAAATTGTTTAATGTACTGTTTGATGCAGGAAGCAAATCAGACATCACAGTAAATGTTCCCTATATATATAAAACCAGCCATTAGAAATTTTCTTATTTTTTTCATAAATATTTCAGTATTTTATATTACATAATATACGCAAATTACCTCACTTGACTTGAGTTACTGTTGTAAATATCATAGATCGAATCAGAGCATAAAGCATGAAAGCAGTACATTTCCAGGCAAAATACAAGGTGCTGGTTATTACGTTTAAAGCCCTAAACGGTTTGGGCCCAGACCACATCTCCGTATACAAACCTGCCCGAGCGCTGTGATTAGCAAATGAGGCCCTGCTCTCGGTCCCACCCCCATCCCAGGTACAGCTGGTGGGAACTAGAGAAAGGGCCTTCTCCATGGTCGCCTTCCACCTCTGGACTCCTTCCCTAAGGAGATTAAAATGCCCCCTCCCTTGTTTTCTTTAAAAAAACAATTAACACTATTCAAAGAATCTAGTCCAACCTCTTGCCATTCAGGAATATATATCTATACATGTGTGTGTGTAACACACTGCCAAAAAAATTCATTCAACCTCCTTTTAAAAATCTCCAAAGATGGAAGTCTTTAAACAGACATTCATGAGGATATGTGGGGGGTTTCAAGGGATGCACATGACCTCCCCGCCTCAAAGGGTTACATGCAGGCCTCACAGTTCCTACCTCTGATTTATATTGTTATATTATTATACTTTTAAAAAATTATCTGCAGGTCTTTTAAAATTATTTTTCCTTTTTTAAGGTATTTTCACACTATATACTTGGGCATCAGGAGTAGGAGGAGTGGAGATAATGACAGATGGCGCTTTTATTGGAAAATGGTCTATGAGTATGCAGACGTGAGTATGCTGCACTTGCTTGCTACGTTTCTGGAAAGTGCCCCACAACTGGTCTTGCAGCTCTGCATTGTTGTACAGACACGTACTCTTCAAGCCCTCCAAGGTAAGGATTTCCCTACTGTTTATCACCAAGCTTGCTGGATAACATTAATGAGCATACATGGGAAACATAGCTTCATTTTGCTGGCATTAGCATGCTCTGAGCTGAGATTTATTAAATTCAGTGTCGAGAGTGTGGAAAATGTTGGAGGAGGAAGAAGTTTTTACCTACAACATCTATGAACTCCACTGTGGTTCCCTAAGGCCCCAGAGACTGCAGTTTTAAGAGATGTTTTAGTCAACAAAAATCACTTGATAATTGTGTGTGTGTGTGTATTTCTCATTCCAAAATCCCTGTCATGGTGTTTGATTTAATAATGCCATTTTGTTTCAATACATATATGTAATATTTTGAGTGGGCATCAAGGAAGCACAGATATAATATGATGTGCTACTATTTCTTACACAGCATATTCTACAGTCTGATGGATTTACAAAGAGAACCATCCTTTTAGACTGGTAGCAGCAGACACTATTATCACAGAAAAAATGCCCTTGTAGTCATGATGCCCTTGGCAATATCTTGGTTCAGTTCCTTTCCCTTTATACTGCATAATATTTTGTAGTGTCTTGCTTCTTTGAAAAGACTTCTTATTGTACCTGGGATTTTTTTTACACCAATATGCCAGTGTACAAAACTGTCATAAAATGAAAAAGAAACCCGAAGATTGATGAGATTCCATACATTTCTTTAGTTATCAACTCCTCTTTAGATTGTTCTATTGCTCTGTTCTTAAATATCCGGCTTTAAATTTTTTCGACTGTTTACTGGATTGAAACAAATTTCTATTTCAGAAATCTTTTTAGACAAGTCAAATAAGGATGAATATAGATATATACACATATGTGCAGGTTTTTCTAAGTTTAAAGAAATTGTGATTTGTTTTAGATATGTTTTGAACATACACTATTTTAGTTTCAGGAACTACTTGATAAGCCATTCCCAAACTCAATTCTCCAGATGTTTTATACCTCAACTCTGGGAAGCTTCAACTGCTCTAGCGAATGATCAGGAATTCTGGGAGATGAAGGCTAAACTAGCGTTTGGGAAATGTTGTAGCAGATAAACTTTAGAATTGTGATATTCTACAACTAACAGCACTGTAACTCATAGAATCATTGAGTTGGAAGAGACCTCATGGGCCATCCAGTCCAACCTCCTGCCAAGAAGCAGGAAAATTGCATTCAAAGCACTTCCTGAATTGTTCTTCATTTTAAATATTGATTGTTTTTACATGTTTGTTTGCACTATAAAATATGCTCAAAAAGTGCAAGGACCCCTGAAATAGAGCCTTTTAACTCAGAAGGATCTTAGACTCAGTTATAAAAGCCTACAGCTGATATAATTTCCCCTTCCTCGCTGGTTCTAAATTCATGTCAATAAGGATGACTGGTAAACGCCAAACAACTCCTTCTGGTATGATTTTGGTATGTGTTGGACATGGCAGATAATAATTCTTTTGTTTCCTCATCCATACCACACATAAACCTTCTTTCCTCTCCAGTACATACTGTTAACCTCTGGGGCTATCCAAACAGGGCCCATATCTCGGACCCTCTCACACTTTTACTGGAGGCATCCAAATGATGCCCCCAGTAAAAAAGGCTTAATTTGAGACAAAGCAGGAAATCACTACTTTGTCCCAAATTAATTTGATAGTCCATTAGATCCATGGCTTCCTGAAAGACACAGCCTATGGGCCCTGTGGGGACAGGCCCATGGACTGCTCCAGGACTACCCACAGACCTGTCTGCACATCCATCTCACACCTTTTGGGCTTCTATAGTCCAAAGATGCGAGATAGTACTCCCCCCTTCCCCAAACTCCCCAAAAACCCTTTAAAATAAAAAGAAAACTAATCAGGAACCATTAGACTTCTCTTCAGGCCTAATGGAATATACCAATCATGCATGAGGAGCAATTTGTTGTGTCCCCCCCCCCCCATCTAATCATGCATCATTGGTATGTTCCATCAGGCTGAAGAAAGGCCTAATGGCACCTCGTAAGTTTTCTTTTTCTTTTTAAGGGTTTTGTGGGGGGGGGGGTTGGGGTGGCCCCATGGCAGCCCATAGAAAAGCCCATTGTTTCCTCCAGAGTATGTGGACTTTAATGCACTTTGGAGTGAGTTTACTTAACCCAATCTGAAGCAAGTTAAATGTATGTCTGAAATCGCCCTCTCTCATCCACTTTGGATTTTTTGCTGTTATTTAGGTGTTGTAAATAATATGTTAGATGATGAAGTGTTTGAACTGCATTCTCCCGTTTCACCATTTCCATATGGAGACCAGCATTGTAAAAAGAGGAGTTTCCTCTATTTGTGGATGTTCTCCATTCAATTCAGTATATTGCTTTTTCAAGCATTCTGGGGTTCACAGAGAGTCTACATCAGACATGGGCAAACTTCAGTCCTCCAGATGTTTTGGACTTCAACTCCCACAATTCCTAACAGCTGGTAGGCTATTAGGAATTGTGGGAGTTGAAGTTCAAAACATCTGGAGGACCAAAATTTGCCCATGTCTGGTTTACATGCCCAGTTACAGAACTATATTTCATGTTGACTACCATGGCATTATACTATGGAATCCCAGGATTTGCAGTTCATAGAGCCTTCCCAAATGACAAACCCCAAGATTCTATAGTAGGTTGCCATTATAGTTAAAGTGGAATCATAGCATTGTAATTGTATAGTATGAAAGGGTCCTGGCTCAGATTCTATGGTATAACAGGGAACATGGGAAATTCTTACACAAATCTTTTTTTTAATGGTGGTGGTACTTAGGTGATCCCTCGTTGGACGAGTAAGATGGTCTTCCATTATGGATTCCCTTGTGGGTCCGTATGTGGCTGTGGAGCCCTATTCTTGCTCTGCATCTTCTTCCGCAGTGAGGGCATTGGTTTCCAGGTGGAAGGCGGTCCCGGTCGGGGTTGGCTTGACGCGCCTTCCTCCTGGCACATTTCTCTCTTTCACCCTCCACTCGTGCCTCCTCAAATTCTGCAGCACTGCTGGTCACAGCTGTCCTCCAGCTGGAGCGCTCAAGGGCCAGGGCTTCCCAGTTCTCAGTGTCTATGCCAGAGTTTTTAAGGTTGGCTTTGAGCCCATCTTTAAATCTCTTTTCCTGTCCACCAACGTCCCGTTTTCCGTTCTTAAGTTCGGAGTAGAGCAACTGCTTTGGGAGACGGTGGTCAGGCATCCGGACAACATGGCCGGCCCAGCGGAGTTGATGTTGGAGGACCATCGCTTCAATGCTGGTGGTCTTTGCTTCTTCCAGCACACTGACGTTTGTCCGCTTGTCTTCCCAGGAGATTTGCAGGATTTTCCGGAGGCAGCGCTGATGGAAACGTTCCAGGAGCTGCATGTGACGTCTGTAGACAGTCCACGTCTCACAGGCATAGAGCAGGGTTGGGAGGACAATAGCTTTATAGACAAGCACCTTGGTCTCCCTATGGATGTCCCGGTCCTCAAACACTCTCTGCTTCATTCTGGAAAATGCTGCACTTGCAGAGCTCAGGCGGTGTTGTATTTCGGCGTCGATGTTGACTTTGGTGGAGAGGTGGCTGCCAAGGTAGCGGAAATGGTCCACATTTTCTAATGTGACACCATTAAGCTATATTACTGGCATTGGAGAGGGATTGGCTGGTGACTGCTGGAACAGCACCTTGGTTTTCTCAATGTTCAGTGACAGGCCGAGCTTCTCATATGCTTCTGCGAAGGTGTTTAGAGTGGCTTGTAGATCTTCTTCTGAATGCGCACAGACGACATTGTCATCAGCATACTGGAGTTCTATAACAGCTGTTGTTGTAACCTTGGTTTTGGCTTTCAGTCTGCTGAGGTTGAATAGCTTGCCATCTGTCCGATAGATTATTTCCACTCCGGTGGGAAGCTTCCCATCAACAAGGTGAAGTATCATAGCGATGAAGATGGAGAATAGAGTTGGGGCAATAACACATCCCTGTTTGACACCTGATTCCACCTTAAATGGGTCACTTTGGGAGCCACTGCTGTCCAAGACTGTTGCCATCATGTCATCGTGGAGGAGCCGCAGGATGTTCACAAATTTGTTTGGGCACCCGATTTTGTGGAGGATGGTCCAGAGAGCGCTGCGATTCACTGTGTCGAATGCCTTTGCAAGGTCGATGAATGCCATGTACAGAGGTTGGTTTTGTTCTCTGCATTTTTCTTGGAGCTGTCTTGCAGTGAAGATCATGTCCACGGTTCCTCTGGAGGGGAGGAAGCCGTTCTGGGATTCTGGGAGGGTGTCTTCTGAGAGGGGCAGAAGGCGGTTTGCAAGGATTCTTGCGAGGATTTTCCCAGCGGAGGTTAGAAGGGAGATACCTCGATAGTTTCCGCAGTCTGTTCTTTCCCCTTTTTTGAAGAGGGTGATGATGGTGGCGTCCTTGAAATCTGCTGGGATTTTCTCGGTCACCCACACTTTTTCTATGAGCTGGTGGAGTTGGTGTGTCAGCTCAGGTCCTCCCTCTTTAAAGATTTCAGCAGGGATCCCATCTGGTCCACTGGCTTTGTTATTCTTCTGTTGGCTGATGGCATTGCTGACTTCTTCCAAACTAGGCAGTGCTGCAAGCTCGTCCCTGGTTTGTTGTTGCGGGATTTGTGAGAGGACTTCTTCGGCCACATTGGAGCTGCGGTTCAGGAGGCTTTGGTAGTGTTCTTTCCAACGTAGTGCAATTGAGTTTTGGTCCTTCAGGAGTTTGGTTCCATCTGATGAGCGTAGAGGCTGTATCCCATGGTTTCTTGGTCTATAGATGACCTTTGTGGCTTTGAAGAATCCCTGAGCATCATGGGTATCTGCCAGGTGTTGGATTTCTTCAGCCTTCTTTGTCCACCAGATGTTCTTGAGTTCTCTTGTCCTTCTTTGGACCTCAGCTTTTGCACTGGCATAGCAGCACAGTTGATGTCTCTCTGCCATGCTTGGAAGGCTTTCCTTTTCTTGTCAATTAGTTGTTGGATCTCGATGTCATTTTCATCAAACCAGTCTTGATGTTTCTTGGCAGTTTGTTCCAATGTTCCTTGACACTTTCGGGGTGTACTGTGGGTAGATGGTCCTTGAGTGCTGTTTGGAGATGGGCTCGTCTGGAGGGCTCCTGAAGGGCTTGGGTGTTCATTTTGCGCCTTGTCTTCCTTCCTTGGAGTCTGCGCTTGGGAGCGATCTTGAGAGCCATCGAGGATCGAATTAGCCTGTGGTCAGTCCAGCAGTCGTCAGCACCTGTCATGGCTCTTGTGAGGAGCACATCACGGCGGTCTCTGGCGCGTGTGATTACATAGTCTAAGAGGTGCCAATGCTTTGACCGGGGGTGCTTCCATGATGTCTTGAACTTGTTTTTCTGGCGGAAGAGCGTGTTGGTGATGACAAGGTTGTGTTCCGCACATTTGGTGAGAAGCAGGATGCCATTTGAGTTGCTGTTTCCAACCCCGTCTTTTCCGATGGTTCCTGGCCACAGGTCGAAGTCTCGCCCAACTCTTGCATTGAAGTCCCCCAGGAGGATGATTTTGTCCTCCTTAGGTATCCCCGATAGGACGTTGTCCAGCTGACAGTAGAATTTCTCCTTGATGTCTTCGTCAGCATCTAGTGTTGGTGCATAGGCACTTATGATGGTTGCCCGTTGGTTTTTGGCAAGATTGATTCGGAGGGTTGAGAGTCGTTCGTTGATGCCAGTGGGTGCTTCGGACAGATGTTTCACCAGATCATTCCTGATGGCAAAGCCAACTCCGTGCATTCTTTGGTCTTTTTCGGGCAGTCCCTTCCAGAAGAAGGTGTAGCCTCCTTTTTCTTCCTTCAGCTGTCCCTCTCCTGCTCTCCAGGTCTCCTGAAGGACTGCTATGTCGATGTTGAAGCGTCCCAGCTCCCTTGCAATGATGGCAGTTCTGCGTTCGGGGCGTTCACTGCCACTGTTGTCCATCAGAGTCCGTACGTTCCACGTACCGAAGTTCATTTTCCTTTTTTGGCCGCAGGGTGGTGACCCCACTGGACGCGGCAGTCCAGTCAGGGATAAGTGAGGCAGACTATGTTTAGGGCACCTTTTCTAGCCCCCTCCCCATGTGGGGTGAGCAGAGTGGGTCCTCAATAAGGCTGCTCAGTTGCGGATACAGCTGCCGAACTACTCAGCTGCCTCGGACCTTGAGGTAGAACGACTGAGTCCGTACCCACCGCCCATGTGCCAGTGTGTGACTAGGGGCTTCCAGATTTCACAATCCTGCCCCCGTCGCCACTCGCTGATCGCCATGGGACTTTGGTTGCTTGGTTTTTATTTTCTTTGGAAGATGCCTGTGCATGGGTTTTTTTAATGTGTGGAGGTCAGTGCACAACTGATCAACACACAGACTTCACAGAGTGAGGTTCCACTGGTGATATAGTTTAACACAATGACCGTGGCTTCTCAGTCTGTTGCAGCCTTCTTCCGCCTTCGCAGCCGTTGTAACATGTGCCATGTTATCCTCCGTCTGCTCCGCCGTTGAGGTCTTTGGGTCTTCGGACTGTGCTTGGTCTGGAACCTCCCCCGCGGCCACTCCTGGGAGTGCACGACTCCAATTGTTGTGCCTACAGGTTCATTGGAACGCGCAAGCCCCCTCACCACGACAAGGTGACAGTCCATTGAGGGGGAATGGTGGTGGTAGTGGGGAGATCTTTGTATAAGAGCACTGTCCAAAGAAGAGTAACCTTGTAAGATGTTCATGAAAGAAAAGAATAGAAAATTCAATATATAGGCGTAAACCCCAGTATTTCTGGGAATAAAGGTGGAAGCCCACTGGATTCTCATTGCCTACTCTGGAAAAGTATCCTTGAGTTATCATGGCCCAAATTATAATAATAAAATAAAGGTTTTGGGGAATATTAGTTTCAAATCACTTTTAAACTAATATTTTAAGAGAGAAATATTAGTAATTTTAAACAGGCAAATCTTTATCCAAGAAAAGAACACGGTGAAATTTCAAATTATGCAGCATTTAGGAAGCTGACAGAACATCATAGAACTGCATAAATGAAGCTTAATTTCACACAGCTGCGGTCTGCTACAGATGATTTTATTTTTAATTCCCACAGCATAGTCTTTTCACTTTTTATTCAGCTAACTGCCAAATGTGAAAAAAGGACCATCTTAACTATTCTGATCACTTCAGTTAAAAGTGCAGATCCTCATATTTTCAATTGAGGGACTGTGGCATAAAAACAACTATGTAGATAGCAGTTTGTTCTGTGCTTATGAGAAAACCTCTTTCCCCAGAAATTGTATTAAATCAGGAGTTCTGAACCTAATT
Source organism: Anolis sagrei (assembly GCF_037176765.1). Taxonomy (NCBI): domain Eukaryota; kingdom Metazoa; phylum Chordata; class Lepidosauria; order Squamata; family Anolidae; genus Anolis; species Anolis sagrei. The sequence continues at coordinate 50,143,894 of NC_090024.1, read as the reverse complement.
ATTTACCTCCTGAACAATATCTTTATGACACAGGTAAATAACAATGGAGGTTCTTCATTATAAAAGAAACTAGTAGTGTGTTTAATGAGCAGAGTGTATTTTGCATTTATCTTCTCTCTGTTTCAAAATCAATTCTGAATGAGGATAAAAATATTACATGCCTGTGATGTGAATAAAAATACACAGAGAGAAAGATCAGGAAGCGGAGCAACCAAACCAAAAAGTTTCAGGATTAGTCTTGTCACTTTTTTGTTCTTGTATATGTAAAACAACTGACTTTTTAATTACAGTATTGTGCTTGTGTGTGTATGTGCTACATTTATTTAACAGTATATGCTTTAGAGTTTTAATGGACTGATATGGTTTTCTATCAGTGTTGAAGGGCTGTGGCTGTGTTTTAAAGTTGCCATAGGGGCAATGTAATTTCCCAGTCCATCTGTCATGCAGATGAAATTTCAATAGCATTGAGTTACTGAGAAGCAAAAAATGTAGTTTATATAAAATATAGAGGTGACACTAAAGTTTTAGGCTAGTTTGGGGCTCCTCATTTAACAGGTTACAAATTCAGAAATCCAGTTAAGCTTAGCATAGCATATCTGTCTGAACTCTATTTTATCTCACTGTCTTAATGAGGTCTACCCTCAAGAGCTGTTAAGGAGCCTTAAATTGGTACAGATTTTGTCAGTGTGACTATTGTGTCAGCTGTACTCTTCTTACAAGATGGCTCATTAGAGAATACATTTCCTTTTTTTGTTCTCAGGGTGTGTATATGTGCTAAAGCTTAGTGTTGGTTGCCTACTATATATTTATAGCTTAACTTCACTTTATAAATCAATCCACTGCAAAATTAAAAGGTTTTCAAATGTCTTTTATAAATAAATAGATGTAAATGTATTTATTTATAAGTTATTCATTGTTTTGTTGTGGTTGTTTTGTGATGTTGTGGGGCTTGGCCTCTTGTAAGCCGCACCGAGTCCTGCGGGAGATGGTAGCGGGGTATAAAAACAATAAATAAATAAATAAATATTTATAAAATATATGTATAAATAAATAGATGTAAATGTTTTAGTGCAGAAATCCTAAATGAATAAATAAAATGCTTAGCTATGAATGTGTGTTTCTTAATACCTAAATGTATATGTTCCTGTTCTGATGTTTGTACATTTTTTGGTGAATGACCACTGCCAAAAAAGTACAAACATCAGAATAGGAACATATACATTTAGATATTAAGAAACAGTGTCAAAAGCAAAGTTCAGTGCTAAGCTATGAATAGATATTAGACCCTGCTGTGATCAAATTTTGTCTCGCTGATCATTTTTACCTACTTGTGCCTAAAAATGTACATGAAGAGCAAATATAATAGGACATCTGTCATTTCTGTTTTAAAAGACAGATCTGAATTAACCAGAATTTATGCCAGTAATAAAGTCTGCATTGCATGAGGAGTGAGATATATACATTCACATGTTTTGAAGATGTACTGTAGCAGTGTTTTAAGTTTGCCCTTAAAACTTCTGTTCCTGGAACTATTTTTATTTCAATGTATTGTCGAAGGCTTTCATGGCTGGAATCACTCAGTTCATGTGGGTTTTTTCAGGCTATATGGCCATGTTCTAGAGGCATTTCTCCTGACGTTTCGCCTGCATCTATGGCAAGCATCCTCAGAGGTGAGGTCTGACCTCAACTCTTAGGATGCTTGCCATAGATGCAGGCGAAACGTCAGGAGAAATATTTTTATTTCAGTGGCCAGAATAGTCCTGATATACTATACAGACATTAGATTAGCACCATCTCTAATGGCATTCCGTAAAAAAAGTAAAGACCTGGTTGTTTGTGCAGGCGTTCGAATAATTAGTGCAATGACTGGCAATGACATAGGAATGGAACAATGGATGACGAATCTGGATCATGTTTTTTAGTGAAGAGACGCTATTGAATGGTTATTATAGTAATTGTATACTAACTGTGTATTAGATTGTTTATTAACTGTTTTATATTGGTGTATTAAACTTTGCTGTGTCTTGTGTCCTGTGAACCGCTGTTAGTCGCCTTCGGGCTGAAAACAGCAGTATAGAAGTAAAGTAAATAAATAAATAAATAAATATTGCTTACTATATCAATGTTGTCAATGGGATTAAGGAGTGGGGGAAGCCATAGGGACAGTGACCCTTTCATACTGCACAGTTGTAACACTACCATTCCACTTTAAATGTTGTAGCCATATCCTATAGATTTGCAGTTTAAGGAACCATCCTTAGGGTTCTTTCCCAAAGAGGTCTAGTTTCTCAGCGAAGTACCAAACCCAAATATTCTGTAGCATGAAACCATGAAAGGTAAGATAGAAACGAAGTGCTATAATTCCTTAGTGTGGCATTGGCCAACTAGGCTGGATAGATTTTATCTGCTTCTTTTCCACCAGTGTGCAAACCTGGAAAAGGTGCAGCTGTTCTTGTAAATGGGGATGAGACACAAATTTGTTGCTGTTCACAAAACACATGGGTTCTTCATTTTTCCATGCCTTGAATGCTCAAGTCTTTTCAAGCTCTCAAATTGCCAGCTGCTTACTCCAGGCATGAGAATGTGCCGATACTTCATTTGCTCAAAGTAAGGAAGGCACTTCAGTAGGAAATTCAGTGTGCAGGAGGATTTTATTACTTAAGTGCTTCATGTAAACAATGTCTCCCGCTTCAGACAGGGTATCAGGTCAAACAATTAAAACACCAAGAAGTGTGACTCATTCTTCCACTGTATAAACAACATGATTTATTTGATTAAATGCTTGTTATCATCTAAGCATCATTCTTTGTCTAAGAATTGACCACTAAAAATGTTATTTTATCAAACACTTTAGTCTGGGTGTCCAGTCTATGCAGGCAAATAGGATGGAAATCTTATCCACACTTGGCTTGGAAAATTAGTCCTATTGTGCTTCATGGGATTTACTTGAAACTAGATCTAATTAGGCATTTGCTCCCATAAATGTGTGGTACAATTGAAATAGCTGAGCTACCTAGAATAACATTTTGGACCTTTAGGACCACAATTCTTACTTTAGGAATTCACAGATTTTCAAGATTTACTTCTTAGTAGACCTGTAATTTCACATAATGGAATTATAAAGTTCAAATCTCAATTTTCCCACATAGCTCATGTGCTTGTCATGTTCAATTACATTTGTCTAGTTTAATCTACATCACAGGGTTTTTACAATGAAGAGGCAATCTCTACATGAATGCCAAACAGAAATCCCCTCTCATCCATTTTGATTGTTTGCTGGGGCACTGATGCAAAAAAACATTGCCTTGTGTTAAGGGAATGGGAGGTTTAAGACAAGTTTGTGGAAATCTCAAAACATAAGTGTAGCCTTTAAAATTACAATGGACTTCATTGTACACTAACCAGATATTCAAGTACAAAGTGATTTACAGAGATGCTTGTATTGCACTACACACCTTTGAAAGCAGACTCCTAGATTGGCTTACTCACAAGTAAATCCCATTAGGTGCAATGGAACTTCATTCCTGTTCAGAACAAGATGCCTGACCCTGACAGTGTCTGTACTTGTTCTCACACTTTTCCTAAGTTTAAACAACTTGTCAGTTTATGGATCCCCAGTTTTATTGTGTCTTCGTGTATTGTTTATTGCTTGTTGTTTATTGCTTTAATTGTTTTTAATTTGCTTTAGGTTTTGTATTGTTATATTGTGTGTTGAGGCCTTGGCCTTTGTAAGCCGCATCGAGTCCTTCGGGAGATGCTAGCGGGGTACAAATAAAGTTTAATAAATAATAATGATGATGATGATGATGATGATGATGATCCATAGCTGAAGTGGGGAAGCTTAAGGGAAAAAAGAAAGCCAGAACCAAGCTGCTTCACAATTGTTGCATCACTGGACAATGTGGGCCAAAAAATGTGGAAAACGAAGAAAGTAAGGATTTTGAAAGAGATTTGGAAGAGAGGCCTAAAAGGGGGGGGGGGGTCCTGTGCCCGTCTTCAAAGGGGATCAGATTTGGACAGAACCGTCCCCTTCTGCATCCTCTGTGCCATGACATCTGACATATAAGTTTATCCTTATAAGCTTTACTTGTTATTTACCATAATTCAAAAGCAAATCTAAAAGCACAATGTGTGATTTACCTAGCCCAAAATCATAATAAAATAATTTACAACCATGGCAGTACTTGTTCAAAAAAAGATCTTCACAGCCACACTTCCAAGTAGGACAGGTCAAGTTGAAAGAAACTGTTGCTGGAGCAATATTGCTCACAGCCTGTAATTGTTTCATTACCTGAGATTTCAGAGAATAGTGAACAAGCTTCTACAGACCCACAAGGGTCTTAGAATGGGGATTCTGGGCAGGAGTCTGGCGTTGCTCATGATGGAGCTGAGGATTCTGGGATAGTTAGGCCAACAGGAGATGTTCAGTTATAGACGGATTCAGAGGCTGACAGGTCTGAGCTAGCTTTCCCAAGAGAACCAAGGTTGGTATTTTCCTCGGAATGTATTAATTAGAGATGCAGATCTGTCTGATGACTTCCCCTGAGTTAGATAGATGGAAATAAATTTGTCAGCAGAGACAGGTGGCTGAAGGGAGGCTCCATTCTCAGAGACTGTTATCTAAGAGAGGCTCTCCTCAGACTTCTCAAGGAAAAAGACATCGTTTCTTAAGTATTAATGAGGTTTGATTTGGAGAGGTCCTTCAGAGGAATCAACATCTAGGTAAAGGGAACAAGCCAACATTCCTTTCTCTTGTGGTTTCAAGATTCATGTATCCAAGCCTTGGATTTTCCTAAATGGTTTTTCTTGGACTCATGTTTTGAATATCAAATGTTTTACATGGTTTCTTGTATTGCTCTTAGTAACAAGAGGTGTAATTGACTGTTATAGTTTTTTGGATCTTTGTATGCTTGTCATCTACCTTTGATCCTCAGGATTGTTATGCTTGCCAAGACTCCAGTTTAAAGGTTTTGCCTGTACCTTGGTCTTCTGGATTATTGCCTTTATACATGAACTATATTTTATATGAGTTTTAAATGCTTTAATTCTTTTTACTGAAGCTGAATTTATCCTTTAATAACTGCTTTTGCTGATACACTGAACTCTGGAGTGTGAGATTGATTCAGAGGTGCCTCTCCAGCTCTGGTGTGTGACAGTGGCAAAGTGGACTGAAATACTTTCAGGGCTTCTCCCAATAGTCTCCTTTAGTATTTTATATGTGAGTTGTGGAAAATATCAGCTCTGTAATCAGTGATGGGAAATTGGATTACTAGCGAGAGATAGCCCAGGAAGAATTAATTATTTAGGGACCCAATTCTACCACTGTCTGTGGTGGCTGAAATGTTTCTTTGCTGTACACTATCTACTGAAACATAACATATACTAGTAATGTGTGTCAGAAGAGAATACCAGATAAAGTATGGGGAAAGCATGGGAGTAGCTTGAAACTATGCCTAGAAAAGAGAAACTTATTTTGTACAGATGCCATGGGGTTTTTATCAACATGACTTTTGACCATTTTTATTTATTTGGGAAATTTTATATGACCTTATTCTATTGGACTCAAGAGTTCTAATCTCTAATCTGCTCTAATCTCTTCTGGCAGTTCATTCCAGAGTTGTGGTGCCCTGCCTGAGAAATAGCCATGTCTGGAAAGTTTTAAGTGAAGACTGTCCCTAATCTGGGTGGAGATTAGTGTCTCACTATTTGACCTTAAGGGCCTGCCCGGTCTATATGGTAAGGCACAGTGTCTCAAGTAGCCTGGATTGAAACCAGATAGGACTTTATAAGTTAAAGCTAGCACCTTAAATTGGGCCTGGAAAGTAATCAGGAGACAGTGGAGCTGTTTCAACAATGGAGTGATGTGCTCCCTGGAGTCAGTTCCAATGAGTAATCTGGCTGCCGTGCACTGAACCAATTGCAGTTTCCAGACACTTTTTAAGGGCAGTCCCACGTATGAAGTATGTGACCCCTTTGATTAAATGAAAGAGAAGCCTTGCCTACTTAACACAGTTAATATATTTCATGGACCCAACACCTGAAAAAATCCAGACCTTGTAGTAATGTTTGGATTTTTTCACCTGTTTTGTTTAATCAAGCAAATCCTGGTTTACTCTGGATTAATCTAGATTAACCTGAGACATTGTTTAGATGCCTCGGGTTAATCCAAAATCCATCACGGGTTTTGGGTCTGGGTGTAACGGCCCTGAGAGAAAGAGCTATTTCAGATCAGCCTAGAGTTTCAGGCTTCAGTGATTTTAGCTTTAAAGGCAAAGTCAAGCTAGAGATTTGAGGAAGGTTTCAACATCAGACTCCCAAGATTAAGAAACATACTTCTAGGATCTTATAGGAACTAGGACTCAAAGATGGGAGCAGGAAGCAGAATCCTCCAAAAATGAAATAAGTTTGGGTTTTCTTTTTTTTCTTTTTTTGTGGTTTTAGAGGATAAAAATAACCCTATTGTGTTTGCACAGTCTCTCCATGCTTGATATTTTACAGCGTTGTCTTGAGGTATTGCATCATTTTACCAACAGCCAGACAAAGTACAAAAGGACAAAATAATGACTACCAGAAGTATCACTGCTTGAGACAGGAGAAATTGTGTCCACGTGATGATTAATAAAAAAAGTGTGGAGTTGATCACCTTGCCTGAAAGATAATCTTCTCTATCAGTGTCCACAAAGCATTGTTTGCCCACTGCAGGATGTCACACCAAGAGAGAAAACTCTTTGTCTGAAGCTATTCCTGCTTAATGTCTGATTGATTGCTCTCAAATCCTGAGAGTATTTAACACTGAATAGTCACAATTATTTAGGGCTTATATTTCTATCATTTCCTCTGGGTATTAACTGTAGGACTAAGAGATTTCCTTTTGGATTTGATTATTTACTGAGGTAGATAATATTCCAGCCAGCATTTTCCATGTAGTGCATACATGCACCCCTCTCACACAAACACATACGTTTTGACAGGACTGTTTTGCAAATATACACAATTTGGAAACATTTGTGTATGATGCCAAAGAATTCTTTAATTGCCTCAGTGGAAGAAAATGATTGTAGTTTCAAAATATCATTCCACTGATCTGGCAGAATTATGTCTGGTTTAGAATCTTAGAGTTGGAAGAGACCACATGGGCTATCTAGTCCAATCCCCTGCTATGTAATTGTATCCCCTGCTATGCAATATATATCTGTAATTGTACATATCCTACGGCTTCATATGGTTGCTTACATGTAAGCTGCCTTGAGTCCCCTCTGGGTAGAAATGCCAAAAATAAATAATAAATATACAGGAAAAGCACAATTAAAGCACCTGTGACAGATGTCCATCCGCCCTCTGATTAAAAGCCTCCAAAGACTATAGTAACTTTCAGCAATCTAATTTTAATTTAATTTATGAAGCACAGCAGCTTGCCAATCTACAGGTATGATTCTTCAATAATGGTGTTCAGAACCATGTTGAGTACAGGCAGTCCCCAAGTTACAAACAAGATAGGTTCTGTAAGTTATATGTATGTATAATACATAGAAGGGTAAGGGAGAGCATAGAGAAGAGTTAACACCTCTGTGGTATTTGTTTTGCTATCTTTCCCCCTGTTCAGAAGATTTCACCTCATTTTCAGTCCCTGTGATAATTGATTTTTTTTTTTTAAGAATTGGCTTGTTGTGAAAACAAGGACTGGTGATAAAGGTTCAATTCCCCATGATAACTCTTTCAGAAGTGGATTTCCCTTCCTAGAAGTAGATTTCTCTCACTTTCTGTTGTCTCACCACTGTTTGTAACTATGAGTCATTTGTAAGTTGGATGTTTGTAACTTGGGGACTGCCTGTACATTACAAAATGAAAAAAGTTGAGAATTTAGCTATCTGCTTCTTAAAGAGGAAAACCCAAAGGAAAAATGGTTTGATATCTTGTATTCTGGTTTGGAATAATAAAAATGGGTCTAGAAGTAAATTCAAGGTTTAGAGCAAAGAGGAAAATTTTCCGAAGAATATTATGAGGGTTGTTTTTTTTTTTTTTACAAAAAAAAAGCATCTGAAATATGTAGGATACATATTTACTTAAATGTATGCAACATTTTGGTTCCCAAAGCTTAGGCGACTTCAGTTAGGAACTCAGTGGTGTTCCAGGCTGGACCGACAAACTGATTTGACATAGCATGCAGCTGTGTATTTGTCTCCCTTCATTAACTACAAAGAAGAATAAACACAACTTATTAGAAATATGGTATGGGGGAGCAGAGGCTAATCTCTCCCTTCCCCCAAACTACTAATGTTTCCATCAATGGAAAAAGCCTGTTCTAACTGTTCTGATCATGCTGATAAGGAAAGAAAATCCTTCCTTCCTGAGACATTACATCTCTTTCTATCTTTTGCACTAAGGAAAAGCAAGAGATATAGCTACTGGGCCCTTAAGTGGGGAAAGGTTGGGTATAATTGTTTTAAATAAATAAATAAATATTAAGTATCAGGTGAACATCTTGCTTGCCCACGAGTAGATGGAATGTATGAGAAAGGATTCTGGCAATGTTCTAGATCATCTTGCTAAGAATCTTAGATTTCTTCAAAATGAATTAGATAACCATGTTTTCTGACACCAAGGTTGAAGAAAATCTCTGTGTCCATAATATAAGGTAGACTTGTGCATCCAGGAATTACCTTGATCCATTTCATGTTTGGCTTTCAGTGGGGGCCTCGATTCATTATTGCCTCAACTCCTAAATTGGGAGGTCAGATATTTGGATTTTTTTGTTTCATTTTTGTGTTCATTATTTTTTGGAGGGAAGGGTTCACTCATAGGCCCAAAGTGCCCAGGCCTACGGCTGCAGACTTTTTGCCTACATACCCGGGCCTGCAGCCGAGTGCTGAGCAAGGTGACTTTGTGTAGATATTGCATTGCATTGGTGTATGGTGGCAGATAGGAGGACGCTCCAGGGGTTCACCACTACTGCACAGAGGATCATTGATTGCCCTCTCCCTCTTTGGAAGAACTTCGTAATTGGATGTTCAGAATATTTTTAAAGATTGATCTCACCCTGGATATTCATTTTTAGAATTGTTGCCATCTGGCAGACAGTATAGGATGGTGAAAAAAGGGGCAAATAAGCTGAGGAGTGGCTCAGGGAGCTGGGTATGTTTCCTTGGAAAAATGAAGGCTGATAGGGAATATCAGAGCTATGTTTAATAATTTAAAAGGTTGTCACATTGATGCAGGGGCTGGAGACTCGTGCCCCTTGGGACCAAAGCTGAGTTTAAGCCATATAGGGTGCACCCCAAGGCCCATTGAGGGGAACCCTGCCCCCTATATGGGAGCTCTGTAAGGTACTCCATCCTCCATCCAGTCTTTATGGTTAAACCTATGACAGAGTTTCTCTGAAAACCATGCAACAAAGTGTTTTTAATCAATTCAATTTTTAAAGCTGATTTCTAATTTGGGCTTGTTCTGTGTAAAATTTTCCTGTAGTGGTTTTGTAAAAACAGAAAAGCCCAGTATTTTCTGTACATGAAACAGCATGTTCTGCACAGAAAATAGCCTGCCTGTGTTCTGTGAAGAACAGGCTGTTTCATTCATGTATAATGTTGTTTGAATAACCACATGCATATATTGTGTAGAATAAGTCTTGACCTGTACAGATTCTTACTGCTTTGGGCTTTTTATCATCAAGGTTTATTGACACTTAAAAATCATGTTTTCTGGCAAAGGTTTGAACACATTCAAACATTAATTCCACTCCTAGAGTAATTAAAATAATACTAGTGTCCTATTTCCATCACAAACTGTTCATTTTTTTCCATTTACATGGAATTTGTTTTGTTATTATTGTTGGCAATATTGTTGATCTATGTAATAAAAATCCAAAAGAGGAAGAGAAATCCCCAAGAGTGCAATGTGGTTGTAAATAAATAAAATCTTGCAGGGATAATTTGTACCACAGTAAAGGCTTTGGAAGCCAATTTCAAAGAAGATATCCGAGCCATTTTTATTTATTTATCGTGTCAGAAGTTATAATGTATAGAAAACCCACAAACAAAGTTAAAAACTTGGCATTATACTAAATTTCCTTTGACCAGAAGCTGGCCACTTTGAATTCCTCTGGTGTCGCTGTAAGAAGGTCCTCCATTGTGCATGTGACAGAGCTCAGACTGTATTGGAGTAAGTGGTCTATGATTTGATCTTCTCCACACTCGCATTTTAAATTATTTATTTACTGTATTTATATACCACCTTATTCACTCTTGGGGAAACTCAAGGTGGTTTACAACATACTAATGGTAAAAATGTGTGGACTCCACTTTGTAGCCCAGTTTCTTAAGGTTAGCTCTGCATCTCATAGTGCTAAAGTGCCGTCTGTTCAGCACCTTCCAAGTCACCCAGTCTTCTGTGTACCCAGGGGGAGTTTCTCATCCGGTCTCAGCCACTGATTGGGGCTATATCCGTGCCATGATATAGTCATATTGTTTATATCTTTTTGCGCCTCGTTTCTATAGTGTAGTTTAATTTAGAGGCATTATTTCAAATGTATAATTACATAAGTAAAACAAGAACAATCTTTTCATGCATTGACTCCAGATGGGAGTTCAGAGGAGCCATAATGGGCAGGACTGAATTTAATATCAAATCATTTGTTAGCTCAAAATCAAAGAGATTCAAAGGCACAATCTTACAATGTGAAGCTGATTGCAGTACAACGATCATTGCTATGTACTGCCAAGGATGTGGTTTTGTCAGCATTTTAATTCTTAGTTGATTTTTAATTATTTCAAGCATCTGCTTTGTTGGTTTTTTTTTTTAAAAAAACTCTTATACATGGAAATTGAAGAAGCAAAGATTTTCAGACCCAAACTCCTTTTTAAACATATGTATTCAAAGGAAAGAGGAAAAATGGTAGCTTTTGTTTCAATCAGCTGAAAATGTTTTCAACTGCAATTTTCTGACAAAGATCGTACCGTTCAGACAATGTAGAAATTCTGCAAATCTGGAGCTAAAAAAATGGCCAGAAATCCTTTACTAAAAAATATGAAGTTTCCTAAGATCAGAATATCAATAAAGAAGATGACAAAATGCTATTTTAGGGGGGAGGGGAAACAAACTCAGAATATTTGTTTTTCTTTATGGATGTCAAAAAAGTCAATTTCATACAACTGAATAGTAAATAAAAAATAGAAAATTAAACTGTTGAAGGAAAACATTCCCCTTCATACAACAACACAACCTGATCATTATCTCAATTTTAATGTATTTTTAGTATATCTGTTACAAATCATAATTGAGAAGTAGATAGAGTAGGACAATAACATTATGCGCCTGAGTTTCTGTATTAGGGCAAAAGCAATGCTTTCATCGGGTTTTTACTTTGGAGTCTGAATATTTGGTGAGAGTATCTCAATCTTAGTCCTGGGAAGGACTAAAAATAATCTTATGTATTGGCATCAAACTTCCAGTGAGAAAATCTCCCATTGGAGATCCAAGGCTTGGGAGTTGGGTTGGGGTGGTGTAAATAATAGACAAAATAAATTTTTGTCAAAGTTCAGATATTCTGTTTTAAACATTGAATCTCTAGTATTTCAGAATGGATTATTTCCCAATTCTATCTGGAGGCTTAATATTCCCTGGTTAATTTACCTTCCGTAACCAGGTGTGTTTAAGATGGTCTCTCTTTATGGGGTATACTTAACACAACAAAGAATTGCAATTGCCTTCAACATTGGCAGATCACAATAATCTTATGATCAACCAAGATCTTCATTTCTTTTCTGGTTTGTTAGCTCCAACTGATGAATGTTCAACATCTGCAGATTCATTTGAAAAGTCAAGATCAACAATGGATAGCAATGAGATTCAGTTTGAACATGAAGCAGAAAATGGGAACTAATAGCTTGTTTTATGCATCCCAGACAAAGAAAAGAAGCAGCTGGGTGACTCACTGTATATATAATAATTAGCATTTAAAGTTAGTTTTCAATATGAAGTGATGAAACTTGGGAGAAGTGTGTGCCAGAAGATGAGTGTGTTTTTCATGACATTTGGCATAAATTATGAGCATTCATGGCCTTTATGTTATCCTCAGTATAGACTTGTGTTAGGCTATGTATAGGCATGAGAGAATAAAAGAAGGCATTTCAGAATAGAAATGGGTTAATAGCTAATATATAGAAGTGCAAAGGAGGAATAGAGGGGAGTGGAACGCATAAGAAATATGAAGTCTTCAATATTTCCCACTTCAGAGATATGATACTAAGAGATATGATACTAAGGTTATAATGTAAATGTGTAATCAACCTTTTAATGTGTAGTTTTTTAAAAATAACTTTCAATTTTGTAGTGAAATATATGCTGAATGTCATATGGAATCATTTGCTCCTTCCTATCTCCCACTGTGATTTCTTCATATGAGCCAATTTTAACCTCCTATTTTACACCATCTGTAGCATGTCCTTATGATAAGGAACTCCTACATTCTGGGAATTTATAAAATTGAAAACATCTTAGGTATTCAACATTATTATTATTATTTTCATGAGCAGGCATTTACAAAAATGTTTCACGGTATTGAGGCAAGTGTTATTCCAGTGGCTGACTGCCATAATACAGAATTTTTTTGAACTTTAGCCCTATAGTGCATGGTATTTCTCTTCAAATATATGATGATAATTGAATATTTAATGCTTACGCATCTGAGTCATTCCTCTCCATGACTTGTGCTCATTAGCTCCCACCCAGAAGTGTTACCATATAAATTGGCTTCTGTGTGTAAGTTGTGAAGTATCAATCCCATTCTGGCATTAGTATACCAGTCAAGCCAATTATTCATATTCCAAATTATTAATAATCCCTACTGCCATATCTAATAACATGTCAAATCAAGCATACAATTAGAGAAGGAGAGAATTACAATTTTGAAAATAGATTGTTCACTTTTATTGGTTTTAAGAACCATAAAAAAGAGCGTAGCATTGCTCCATTGATATCTCACAGGAGCTTTTGGAGCCATCTCATTGGATGAAATGTGAAAGCCTTTCTTTGATCAACTCTCATGGTAAACTTTGTTCAGTGTTCAACTGTTATAAAATGTTTTCATGCAATGAGGTGGACTTATGTTATTATTTGTTGATTTTTGTAATTTGCACTATTACAGATTTAGAAGTAAAAATGTTTTGAAATAATAATCATTACTACAGGCACATGTGGGTGTTCAGTTAATTCTTGTCATAATACAATCCATTCATATTCAATACCCACCATAGTATCATGGGGATAACAGAAATAGATATTATGATTCTCTGCTGGGCTACTGCTTATTCATTTAAATCCTATATTTTTATTTGAGAGATGAGCAGAGATGAATTCAGTAGGTGTAGGTAAAATAAAACTAAAATATTCAAAAAGTGGTGGAAATCTTTCTGCAGGAGATGGTTATGAAGTCTCCCTCTCTCTATCATTCTCTCTTTCCCTGTGTGTGTGTAAGAGAAAGGGAGGGAAGGAAGTGTATTAAGCATCCACAGACTGAATTACGGAATGTCCTTATGTACAGTCTTCTTTGAACAAATGTGTAATGACCTCCAATTCACAAGAAGTCATCAGTTCAGAAGATAATTCAACTCTTCAGATCTGAACCTGGATCGAGATTGTGTCACTCCAGACTCCATGTCTCATTCCAGGTCACTAATCTTCCCCATTCAGAGAGGTTTTAAAAAAAAAACACAACTATCTAAAATAGACCAAAGAGAAAGAAATGATCCAACCACTTGTAAAGCAAGAAAGGTTGTTGTTGTTGTTTTTTTTAAAAAGCAAAAAAAGATATTATTGGTTGCTTAATACTGGCAATTAATTTATGCTGCTTTTGTTCTGCCACTATTGCACTAGAGCACCAGTCAGCAAAATATATTAAAGTTTAACTAAGAGGTGTGGTAATGATGATGACATGTCAGCATACATAGACAAGGTGCTTCCCTGACCCCCCTCATTTTATCAGTGAACGAACTGGTAAAATGTAATGATGAAGCATAAAGAAATAGAGGTGATTATAAAAGCATGCTGTATTCATTACTAACAGCCGAACTGGTGAAAATTTCCTGTCTATACCTGTACTTATTTGTAAGGCATTTTGTAATTGGCGGGGGGGGGGGGGCAGATATTATTTCCATGCCACCTCTTCGCAAGTTGCCTGGCTAACCCTTGGTAAGATCATGATCTCTCATTTGTTCCTGCCATTTGTATATTGTTCCGGCTACATGGTTGCTGGGACTTCTCTGCCCTCCTCTAAAACTAGTAAATACGACCTCCTAAGATGTTGGAGTAGAGAGCCGGAGCAGTAAGGTGCCTTAGTTTAACTCATATGATTGTACAGTGGATTGAGATAGCAATCTTGGGGTTCTCTCCTACCTCAAACCTCAAAGCGATCAAAGTTATTTTGGACACCTTTTTGCCAGTTTCGTTGTTAAATCAGATTTCCTGCCTTGCATTTAAGACAGGGGAGGAACAGGAATCTCCCTGCAAAAATATTAATTCCTGGAACAAACAAATTTGCATAAAAGGAAAACAGAAGATTAAGCCACTAGACCAATGTCATTGTTTTCCAGTGTGCCAAGGACTGCACTATATTTGTGTGCATTGACTGCAATTCTTCCTTTTCAAAAACCTCACAAGCAGTAGGTGCCAGATATGAAACCAACAGTTTGGGTAACATTTCTTGCCTTCTGATGCATATTGAAATATAAAATGTTCTCCAACAGCAACTCAGATGACATTCAAAAAGCTCCTCCTCCTTCACAATCTGCTACTTACTACAATATAATAAACAGATGATCATATTACATTGCTGGTGTCACATAATACCATGTCGTAAATGTGGAGTGCTGGAGATTCTTGTCCCAGGCTGCACAATAGAACTCCCAATAGGCAGAGCCCTGCTCCTTTTCTCTGTCTTTGAATCACATCGGCCTGGTGCCTTCCGTATGTGATCATTTTGGAAACATACTGCTGGTTTTTTCCCTCAATTGTTTTTGATATAGAGGTTTCCAGAGCAATTCAAAATATTTCTGACTGCCTTGTTGTATTTTTCCAGACCTAAACTAGGAAATTCACTCTGATCCAGGGCCAATACAAACCAAATCAATTCAGACCAGGTCACTTCATTATTTAGGATCTGATTCAACCACTTGATAGCCCTAGTATATAATTTGGTATCTTTGAACAGGATAGTCACTTCACTGCAGAAGTCTAGTCTTGGTTGTTTCAGTGACTATCATTTTCTTGCCTTCTGATGCATATTGACAAGATCTTGACATATTATTTTTGCATCAGTGTTTGGACACAAAATTCTCTCAGGAACCAAATGATGCCTCAGGTAAAAGAGAATTAATTCAGAACAAAGGCCCTGGTCTAATGAGGTATGGGGACTGACTCCCAGGTAGTCTCATGACTACCCAAGGATTGGTCCCCACTTCCATCTTGCTTCTTTGGGCCCTGTGAGTCTGGACAAGCAAGAGGGCACCCACCCCCTTCCCAAAGCCCCTCCCCCAAACCCTTTAAAAATAAAACTTACCAGGCTGCCATTATGCCTTCTCCTGGCCCATAGAAATGACACGCCAGGAGTGGGGTTGAAAAATTGCTCCTCCCATCTGGCCTCCTGGCATGTCATGAAATGGTATGTTAACTTTTATTTTAAGTGCTTTGGGGGGGGGGGGGTGGCTCCATGTCCTCCTGGTAATTACCAGGAGTTACCAAAAGGCATGAGGACTTAAACCCACGATGAAGCAGGTTTCTTAATCCTGATTCATCATGGGTTTAAGCCCTGTCTGGAAGCTCCCTCAATCACCTTAAAAGGGTGAAATATAAACAAACTATATGACACTAAAGTACACCAGGAAGTATTCAATTAATCATAGATTCTCCATTGCATCCAAACTAAGACACTTTGGTGCCCAGATTCAGAAAAGGGCAGCTGTCTAAATGTTTGGAACTGGTTAAAGACTTTGGCTTGTTCTAAACCTGGTAATTATTGTTTCTTCATTTGTACATAACAAAGTATAATGGTTAATTGAAAACTTTTAAAAGCTAAGCATAGCACACTAAGAAGGAGAGAGAGAAAGGAAGATCATTCTCACCATGGTTTTGTGACATGCATGTCTAGAGCAGGCTTCTTCATTCCAAATTAATCTCAGATTGCTAAACAGCCTTAAAAGCTAATTAAATTTTTCCACAGGTTCTTTATTTAGTTGATTGCAGGAACACTCTTTATAACACCTTTAAAATTGCTGGGTACATGACACTAAGTCACTTTTAAGAAGTCTTTCTGAAATATAAATTAAAATTCACTGGAAAACTTCTGATACAGGATAAAGAAGATAATATAAATGGGGAATTACAGTTGAATTTTAAGAAAACAAAATAATGATCATAGTTTATTTATATGACTTTAAAGTGGATGATGAAGACATTGAATCAAGATCTATAGCTTGACTTGGTCATTAATCAAAATGGAAATCAGAAGTCTAAAATAAAATAGGAGAATGCAGTTGTGAAGGAATTACAGCAGATATGATTCTCACATTTAAGAATATATCATAAAATACTAAAGGTAAAGTGAACTGTCCTAGTATTTTCAGTTTCTCTATATGGTTGTGAAAACTAGACAGAGAAGAAAGCTGATAAAAAAAGTGACAAAATCCTTTAAAATGTGGTGTTGAAAGACAGTTCTTCAGATAACTATCAGGCAGCAAAATGACAAATTTAGTGGTCCAATAGCAAACCAAGCTTGGACTCTTACTAGAAGACAAAACTTCTGAACTTCTGAACATAGCCTGACCTAACTTGACTTGCTAAGTAAATTATTAGTAGAAAAATAGGAGGAAGATGACATTACAAATGGATTGATTCAATGAAGTTTGTAAGAGCTGAGGGGGTACTTCCGATGACTGGGGGTCATGGAGGTCTCATGTTTATATGGCTGCCATAGGTTGAAGCCAACATGAAAATAGAAGTATAAGAATATTACTACTTTATATACTCAGGTATAAGGTTAGATATTTTAGTCAAAAAATCAACCCCAAACCCTGGGCCAGTTTATTAATGGATTAATGTAAGTACTGTACCTTATCCTTTATCAAGAAGGAACCATCCCTTTCTCTAAGGGCACTTCCAGACAGCAATTTATTGTGGGCAAAAAAATAGGTTAAAGTAACCCATTTTCACTCACGTTGCTGTCCCTCACCCAAAAACAATGGGTTTTTCCATTTGGTGTCCCCATATTCTCCTGGTAACTTCCAGGAGGACATGGGGCCACCAACCCCCCCTCCCCAAAACAAAAACAAAGCCCTTAAAATAAGAAGAAACATACTGGACATAATGTGGCCTTTCAGATAAGCCTCCTGGCACCTAGAAATGACATGCCAGGAGACTGTGGGGGGGGGGGCAGGAGAGATTCTGCCTACCTCCTGGCATGTCATTTTACATGCCAGGAGGCTTGCTGGAGAGGCCTAATGGCACCCGATAAGTTTCTTCTTATTTTAAGGGCTTATGGAGGGGTTGGGGAGGGGGTGCCCTCTTTGCTTCTCCAGGCTCATAGAGCCCAAAGAAGCAAATTGGGCTGTGGGGACTGGTCCCTCAGTAGTCCCATGACTACCCAGGGGTCAGTCCCCATAGGACCCATACCCCATTATACCCAGGCCTTTCAGGAAGACCTGGGTCTACTGGGGTATCTAATTAATTCAGTACAAAGCAGGGTTTATCTGATTCATCCCAAATTAATCCTCTTTTACCTGGGGCATAATTTGGACGCTTCAGGTAAAAGTCCAACAGGCCCACATGTTGGGCCTTGTCTGGAAGAGCCCTGAGAATAATACCAGAAGGTGAGAATGCAGTTCATCCTGGGGGAACCTAAAGGAAACACTGTCTCTCTCTATTCTTCATAGTTGTTTAAGGCCTTTATGAATGTCTGGGCAGGAAAATTGAAGAGGCTGTATCAAAATCCATGAGTTTGCTACCAAACATATACATGAGGTTGATTTATGGACATATTTAAATTGTAGTATTTCAAAATACGTTCCAATGAATTTAACATTTTTTGTGGGGCAAGTAGCATTATGCAGAATGCAGATAATAATCCCCTTTGGATTTAATACCAGGATACTGACATATGAATAGTACAAAAATACCTTAATTTCAGAAATGCTAGATGGTTTCATTTCGGGGGTTTTAAAGGTTGTTTTGTTTCCCTTTTTCTCTTTTGTTTCATCTTTTGCCCAACTTGTGGAAAATTTCAGCAGATATATTTTATATACTCAAGTGCAATGGAGATACACAAATGGTGACCTCAGTGATAAATATCCTCTTTGCACCAAGTGAGAAGATTTCTATAAAAAGCTACTTTGGAATTCTGAATGAAAAAAACAAGTAGTTTGAAATGATAGTTTCATGTGATTATACTTCATTCAAGTGAAACTGTGGAATGTTGTGCCTCTGCAACACAATAAAATATTCGGACTACTTAGAAAAAATAAACTACAGTTTAGATATACCATGCCAGAAAAAGCAGCATAATTTCCAGAAAAGAAGCTGCATAGTTTTTCAGAGGTGTCTTTCTTATTTCAATCATTATTGTTCTCTCTTTTTACTTCTTTTGCTGAGAGTTTTCAGCAACTATTAGGCAAATGGTTTCATGAGGTCTTGCCTCCAGACAGATTTTAAAAAGCTAACAAAAGGAGCTACCAATGCCTGCAGCTATAATATGAAATCACTTGCACCAGAATTGATTACTAAAAATAGTAATGAATTGAAAAATTAAGGCAACATCTTTCCAGATAAATCTAGGTTAGTTTTAAATAATGTGGTACCTGCTTAAATTAGCATTCAAAAAGACCTTAAAGGAAGGTGTATTCTGTTAATCAAACAGGAAAGAAGTACAGACCCATAGAGAACCCAAGAATAGTCTATTTGGTAAAGGCCTTCTACAATATAGAAGCCATTTATAACTATGAATGGTACAACCCTATTATTGGGAGAGCTACCTCACAGCAGTTTCCTGCCATTTAGTAAACTAGTTACTCAGACTTCAATAGACCGCCTGAGTTTTTATATAAACAAAATTCTGAATGAACAGTATGATATTTTACAATAGAGATTACGGAAATGTCTTACAACTGAAGAGGAAAGATGTGATGGTTACTGCTGTAAAATAAAAATACTTAGTGTTTGTGGTAGCCATTGCATTTTGAGCTCACTTGCAAAGTTTTTATTCCTGTTGTCTGGTATGAATGAAGCTCATGATAACGTTAGAATTCAATTCATTAAAATGCATTGCAATGCAGAATGTCCTTGCAATGCAGATATAGCATGTTTGTATACTACATTCTATCCCACATCCTCAAAGGAATTCAAGATAGCATACATTCATGTTAACCTCATAACAGCAGCCCTGTAAGCCGGACTGGGATTGAGAAATGATTACTCTGTCTCATGGCCAGGTAGGGATACAAGGAAGTACCTAGTCCTGATGCAGCACTCCCCAGTTCCAATCAAACAACTCTTCTAATCACGACACATTGAGTATTCAAATTCAAAATGCTTGGGACTAATTCTGGATCAGCACCTGGATAGTTTTGATCATCAGTCCCACAGCCACTATGGAGGTGGGAAAGGAGCCCTGATTGCCACAGTTATCATCTTCCTCCAATACTTGTCATAGAGATGATGAGTGTCTGCTGCTCATCATTGAAAGTGATGTTGGCTTGGGTTTCAGAGCAACATGGGAGACTGTTGAGCAAAGGGGTGGGCATTACACCAACAGAATCCCTATTATGTCCTGGTCTCCTACCATTAGGTAAACACACTCAAGTACTGTGGACTGTGTTGGGCAGGGGAAGGATTAGGCACCGGTGGGTTAGGGAGATATTTTCCTGATAGACCAATGCAACTCCACCTCTGGCCCCCAGGCCTCACCTGCTGCAGTACAGAGAATCTTGGTGGGCAGAGCTGAGAGAGATTGAAAATGTGATATGACCCAACTGTTTAAATAGGCCCAAAGTTGCAGCTGTGAATTTTTGCTAATATGGTTCAAGGCCATGTTAACTCAAATCAGCTTCGAGATCATGTAACTACAATGGAGCTGATTCTCTTTCTGGATAATGTCCTTGCTTATTAAATGTAGATTTCTTACTGGTTGGGTGACCATATTCTGTCACATTCTAATGGATTATGGAATACACAGTGTCAGTCTGAATGGATTCAAAATGATTTTATTGATGAAGTGGATTTTAGATTCTTTTCAGATTTTGGAATAGTTGTATTCGGATGTACGTACATGGAGATGGGACCCAAGTCTAAACATAAAATCCCTTCATATTTCATGTTCACCCTGTATATATAGCCTGAACTTAATGTTATACAGAGTATTTTAGAAATTTTGTGCATATCATTCACTTTTGGTCGTGTCAGGAGCGACTTGAGAAACTGTAAGTCGTTTCTGGTGTGAGAGAATTGGCCGTCTGCAAGGACATTGCCCAGGGGATGCCCAGATGATTTGATGCTTTTATCATCCTTGTGGGAGGCTTCTCTCATGTCCCCGCATGAGGAGCTGGAGCTGATAGAGGGAGCTCATCCGCCTCTCCCCGGATTTGAACCTGTGACCTGTCGGTCTTCAGTTCTGCCGGCAAAGGGGTTTAACCCACTGCACCACAGGAAAATCTTGTCACCTGCTAGCATGGAAAAGATTTAAATTCAATATACTGTCATTGGAGCCAAAACAAACAAACAAACAAAACAGTTAATTCCATTGATTTATTTGGTCAGAATGGAAGAATCAGACAAACTACTGGAACAAGAGTGTTTGCTTCTTTGGGTTTCCTGAACACACTTAAAGTAGTAAGAAATCAAGAACATATCTCCACTCAAATAGCAAGTAGGATTAGAGATAGTTGTGTTTTGTTTACTTCCTCTTTATGGCTTTGGTGCTATGGCCTTCTAACCACCACCACCACCCTGCTTCTGATATTTAATTTATTCTTGGTATCTTGATTGGTTTTGATTTAATCAAAATGTAATAAAAGCTTCATTGATCAGCACTTAGTATGACAAAACAGCAAGTGCAAGATATAAACACAGTTAGCAGATAGACCATTGATTGGGGAAATGTTTTTTCTAAAATATTCCAATAAAATTTGTTGATATAGCTCTTAAATGCATAGCTGGCTTCTCAATGTGTACTTTCTGTAGTTCTGTGGTGTCCTGCATACTCTCTGGGAACACATTACAATTGCACATGTGCCAGTCCTCAAACTGGCATTGTAAATGGCATTTTGACTACTTCCACTACTTCTGTCTGCAAAGTTTTCTCATCACAATATTTTTCTATTTCATTATGATCTGCTAAGTTTATCCTTGTAGCTGTAACTCTGGTGTCATCCTGTGCTGGTATAAAACATAGCAACCAACTCAGCTTCACAATGCTACGGGCTCTTAATGAGCAAGGTGCCCCACTCACTTAGCTCTAACCAGAGGATCATTCCTAGCTGATAACAAGTTACAAGGACAGATGAGAAACCTCCCAAAAGCTGAAGGTGGGGTTACCTAAAAAAATGTGAGTTAACAGTACTGTACTGCCATCTAGCAGATGATATATATATTACAATTCATTCTATTAAATTTTCCTCAACTATAATTACTTATTTAATGTTGTTAATTGATAAAACACTACCTCAATTGGCAAGCTTTTAGACATGTAAATAATTTTATAACGAAATAGCTATATTTTATCTACAGTGTGAATGCACTGATTGTACATTACATTTTCCTTATCTCTTATTTCATAATTGCTTATGTGAACCAGCTCTAAGAATATGTGTTAGTAACCAGGGACCCAGGCCTTTCTACGCTGCCAGATCACCTGCATTGAATTGGTTTATATGAGGCTACACTGCTATATAATCTAGTTCAAAGAAGATATTTTGGATTTTGTAAAAGGAGCCTAAGAAAGTATAATCTGTTCTTTTGGAAAACAGCACTGTGTTTTTCTTATAGCTTTACTAGCTGTAGTTTAAGGCTAACTCTAAAGGCATCTGGCCAGTGATTTCACAAGGAGCAGTATATTCTGAGAACTAAACTAAGATATGATATGAGAGATTTTCCTTTTTGTTTTGTGAACTAAGACATCAATTCATGTGCAGAGCACATGCATAAGATCCCAGAATCAAACCCAGGAAGAGAGTCCCTGACATTCAACATAGACAGTAATGAGTTAGAAAGACTAGAACTCTCTATATATTTTTATAAGATTTCCTTGGAATCATGGGAATAGAAAATGGTTTTGAAACAACTTAGTATGAAATCTGGTGTTTGTGTTCATGTATTACTATTTTGATTCCTGGGTTTGGGTGGGTTTTGCTTATCAGATCAGTAGAGATAGAAAGAAGTAGAGATAGGAAGAAGATTAGAAAATATTCATAAAATGGACAAATATATGTTTTTTCAATTGTGGTTTTCTATTTGCATACAATAACAACTTACAGTGTAAATAAAACACAAAACAGTGCACATTTTAAAAACACCTGTACAAACCACCACCAAGGCCTGAACAAGTAAGGATCATTTCCTTTGCCATATATTTATAAGTCAACCATTAATCAAATGTCATATCCAAAATTCCTGACCAACAAGGTTATATTGTTTCCCATTTTCACTTTCTAAAGCATATTTAATAAACATCGATCAGTATGCATCAAAATCTCATCTGTTAGTTACCCCACTGAATACTCTCATTTCCATTGATAGTTTATCATTTAAGGCTACGTTCTATACCTTCCTATATCATGCTTCCGGTGTAAGATTAGTTACTATTTTCCAATTCCTTGCAATTATAATTCTTGCCACTGTGAGTAAAATAATCACCAAGTCTTTCTTTTCCATTTCTAAATTCAACTTTGTGTCGTCCATTAGTAATGCTAATCTAGCATCCGGAGTAATATTTACTCTGGTGTAGACACTGAGAACTGGGAAGCCTGGGCCCTTGAGCACTCCAGCAGGAGGTCAGCTGTGACCAGCAGTGCTGCAGAATTTGAAGAGGCATGAATGGAGGGTGAGAGATGTAAAATGGCTAGTAAAATGTAATCTATTTCGATAAAAATACTGTATCATTCCAAAAAGATTCAATAAAATATTTAAAATGAAGAAGAATTTTAACCAACATAAACTTACCAGTATTTCAGTGGGATGTATGGAACTGCTTTGGACTGATGAGATGCTCAAGTTAATTAATATTGTTACTGTTGTGTGCCTTCAAGTCGTTTCAGCCTTAGGGAAACTCTAAGTTTAGGGTTGAGGAGGGGGTAAATGGCCTTGGAGGGCCTTATCCATCCCACAAAACTTCATTTGGGGACCCCTGCCTGAAGAGCTATTATTTTATTCATCATCTTTCCACATGATAGCTTACAAAAGATGTGAAATGATATGAAACAGTTCTATTGTCCATTGAAACTACCTCCTTGTGAACAGTATCCATCATACCAGGCAGCATTTTGACTGCACCATTAATCTCTTGATGCAACAAAGTACTTGCATTATGCTTATGAGCATGATATCTTTGTTGCAATTTGCAAAGACATATTGATGTTAATTTACATAGTTTGGCATAATAACATACTCTTTCCGAAGGCTGGGCATCTATAAAGTGGGTAAATTATGTGACAATACTACACCTACAGGTAGGATCAGATTTGTGTTCAATTTGTATCTTTTTAACTCGATCTGGAATTCTGTCATTATCCTTATCATCCGCAGGTGCCTCATACAACATCTTAGTAGGTATTGCCATGGTATGCTGAGTTCTTATTATCTCATCTGTACATTTTCCAACTGTTTCTCAAGGTCAGATGTTTTTCAAGAGTCTTCCCTTTATTCTGTCTTCTTATACAGAGAACACCATCTTATTTCTTACCAATTAATTAACTGTAATGCCATATGGTTGACTGCCTGCTTTCAATTTATGGTTTTTGAAAAACTGTTTCAGTAGTATCTCTTTTTCAGTAAATTATTCTCAAAAGGATATTTTTCAAATGTAGCATTCCTATGAGGAGGATTGTAGATTCTCAACTTGTCAAGGCCTTTTGCAGTATGCTATTTACAGCTTGCTCCCTCCTGCAATATAGTTTCCATATTTTCAAAACATCATCAACCACAGTGCCAGCAAGATATAGAGAAGAGCTTTTCCTAAACACATCCCATTCTCAGCCAAACTGCTTTGCAAAACAAGCAGAGTTTAACAAAGTAGTCTAAACAGCTAAAGTAACAAAATAACCAGAAATTACATTAAAAAATATTTGGAGTGCCATATCTTTTTGCAACAAATCATTCTGCTGCTGCGAGCCCATTACATTTTACTAGCCAATTTATTACATATAATTGATGCATAAAATGTCTGATATGGAGTGTTACAACTTAATTTGCATAATTAGAGTTGGTTGCCAGCGTTCAGTGCAACACCTCTAGTTTAATAGGAAGCATATGGCTCCATGGAGTCTTCAAGAAATGCTCCACCTCTATCAAAGAAAGAGGAATAAAATGTAAAGCAGGAGACACTGGTGCTTTGGATGTCACTAGACTACAAGTCATAGAATCATAGAATCATAATGTTGGAAGAGACCTCATGGGCCATCCAGTCCAGCGCCCTGCCAAGAAGCAGGAATATTGCATTCAAAGTACCCCTGACAGATGGCCATCCAGCCTCTGTTTAAAAGCTTCCAAAGGAGCCTCCACCACACTCCAGGGCAGAGAGTTCCACTGCTGAACAGCTCTCACAGTCAGGAAGTTCTTCCTCATGTTCAGATGGAATCTTCTTTCAAATCCCATCAAATCTAATAGTGCCCCAATGCAATTGAAACTAATAGTTGTAGTTTCACACTACTTTAACTTAGCTATGGCTCAGGGCCCTTCCACACAGCCATATAACTCAGAATGCCAAGGCAGGAAATCCCACAATATCTACTTTGAACTTGGTTATCTGAGTCCACACAGCCATATATTCGAATTCAAAGCAAATTATGTGGGATTTCCTGCCTTGATATTCTGGGATATAGGGCTGTGTTAAAGGGACCGAAATTGTGACAAATTACATTAATTCCACAGTGTATTTATCCTTGGTGTTACATAAATATCTCAAGTTTGAAATTTAGCCCCCCAAACAAACTGGTAGTCATTTCATATAGAACAATGTGATCAACAAAGCAGGCTCCAGATACCACTGAATGGTTTTCAGATGCAGTTTCAAGTAAACCATGTTAAAGTATAATCCACCCTGATTTTTTTCAGTGCAAGTGTATCATTTGCCAAATCCACTTTACCCAGAGACACCAGACAAGCAGTTGGAAAATACCATATTCCTTCCCATGTCTGCCACCTGAGCATTCAGGAGCATTTTAAGGAGATTTTCAGAAGACCACAACACCAAGAGCAGAACAAATGCTACTCTTCATCTTTCCAGTCATATAGGCCCCTCATGGTTTTCCATCTTCATATCTATTTATTATTTAACTCAAAGTGTTTTGAAACATAAGTCATGTGGTGTAAAATAAATATTTAAGCATGTTGTGGTGTAGTATGCAGAGTGTTGTACTAGGATTTTAGGAAACAGGGTTTAAATCTCCAGTCAACCATGAAAACCCACTTGATGACTCTGAGCATGTCACACTCAGCCACCAAGGAAGGAAATGGCAGTGTTCCTCTGAATAAAACTTGCCAAGGAACCCCTAATATAGGATCATAATGAATCAGACTTAACATGAAGGCACATAACAACAATAACGGGAGGAAATAGCTTTGCTTTCCATTTCCTTGATATGTCATTGAATATGGAAAACTTTTACTCTTCTTTTTAATTGTTTTACAATATTTCTAATGTGCTCAAAATATTTCACCTTTTCAAATCCAATTCCAAAATTATTTTGAACTATATCACTGACACTTTCCAGACAGGCATTAAAGCAAGTCTGGAGACTATGCCCTATGAAGAGCATCTTAAAGATGCTCCTCATAGGATCCTGCAGAAGGGAAAGTTGAGAGGAAACATGATAGCCATGTATAAATATGTGAAAGGTTGTCATAAAGAAGAGGGAACAAGCTTGTTTTCTGCTGCCCTGGAGACTAGGATTCAGAGCAGTGGATTCAAATTACAGGAAAGGAGACTGCACCTGAACTTTAAGAAAAACTTCCTGACTGTAAGAGCTGTTCAGCAGTGGAACTCTTTGCTTCAGAGTCTAGTGTAGGCTCCTGAACAGAGGCTGAATGGCCATCTGTGTGGTGTACTTTGAATGTGTTTTTCCTACATGGCAGAGGGTTGTACTAGATGGCTCATGTGGTCTCTTCCAAGTCTTACGATTCTATGATCAAATGGTCTTCAGTTGTTTTGACAGCTGATTTAGCTGTTGGAATTCTTCCGCCAGGTTATTCCACAGACTTGGGACAGCTGATGAAAAGATCCTCTGAGTGACAGTTGCCAGTTACATTCTGGCTCATTGGAGTAAGCATTCCCCAGAGGACCTCGGGGTCTTAAGGGACAAATTATATGGGAGAAGGTAATACCGTAAGTAATGTAGGGCTTTTTAAAAAAGTTATCCCAGGGAAGATTAATCTCTTACCCCTCAACACTCAATTCAAAGATTTTTGATAAGAATTTAAGTACAATACCTATATCGAGCTATGAAAAAGCTAGCCTAGTTTTTTTGTGTTTATTTTTTTGACTAAAATTTCTAGTTATGTTTATATTCCCACATCCATATCAATTGCATTGAAATTTTTGCGTAATCTAAATTTAAAGACTACGGTGTTCCAAAACGTCAAGGCAACTTTGAAACAACCTTTGTGAATGAAGCTTAATAAGATTTAAAATGCAGAAATAAACATCTGCCAATAGAATCTGCATGAAATAGATAGTTCTTTTATTGTTTTGTGACAGTTGTTTTGAGACATCAAGAGCCCTCTCTAACTCCCAGATAATTATGATAATAATTCTACCAGTGATTACAAGTATTCCCACAAGTGGGAGATGCTCATGACAAGAACTACCACCACCACAACCACAGTAATTATCATCCATCTTAGCAAACCTATTCAAGTAAGCCTTATTGAGTCTATCTGAACAACCAAGTCAGCATTTTGGGAAAGATAGAAAGGAATACTTGGAATTGAATTTGTGCTCCCCAGTATGTATGAGATAATATCTACCCCCCCCCCCCCAAAAGTCTTGGACATATCCCAGAGAAGTCCGGAGTGCATCTGTTTGGATGGATCAATGAATGGAAACAGATAGCATGGTGTGTTGTGAGTGTTCAAGCTGTACATTGTTGCTATAGTAATAAGAGAGTGGGCATGTATATGCCGACATACCCTATCACTACAAGACCATGAAATGTGGCTGTGTGAACATTGACATGGGCATGGATCACATAGTTATTTAGTCTTTAAAGTGTGTTGATTGATCTGAATGGATTTAAATTTAAAATATTTTAGTAGCCTTCAGTATCACACCAGCCACTAGGTGGCAGACTAGCCTATTTAAATATGTTTGAAGTAGGGTTGAATAGGTTCTCTCAAAAATGATTGAAATTAGGGGAAAAAAATACGAATTTGGACATCTGAAGCAGGTTTTGAACCATGCAGGAAAGGTGTGTGTGTGTGGATTTCGAATTTGAACCACTTACCCCCTTTTTTTTTAATTATTCTGTAATGTTTGGATGTCTCTCAATGTTATTTTAATTTTAACAACCATTAAGTAACTTTGGTAAAGTAAAAAAAAAAAGCATAAAGTAAAGCAAGGGAACTTTAAAAATCTCGTTCTTTCAGCCGGTGCCAGAAGTGATGCGGTGGACGTGGCTAGGCACATCCATCTTAACTGTCGTTTGGGAAAGCCAGGCCCCCAATGGTGGAAATTGCAAAAGGCCCTGCTGTTAAACTATTTATTTATTTATTTCGGTTACTTCTACCCCGCCCTTCTCACCCCGAAGGGGGCTCAGGGTGGCTTACAAAGGCACAATTCGATGCCAGCATCACATAACAGTAATAAAACAAATAGCATCAATTAACAGTTAAACAACAATTCCTGCATTACAGCAATAAAACCAATAATACCAATACAAGCCCAATTACTCCTCATTGATGGTCAGAGTTCGCTATCTCATAGTTCAAATTCCATTTCCACATTGTGGGAAACTACATTTCCCACAATGCATGCCTGCTGAATAATGATGGCTGAAGGACCCAAAAATAGCCATCTGTAGCAGTTTTTGTATAAATATAAAATAAACTGATTGAATCTACAAAGGAGTCTAAAGAAAACAAGGAGGGGGTCAGTCTAGATGTGCCTTGATGGGGTCTGTACTAATATTTCTGTTCCCCACCAATTTAACACAGTTTGTGCTACACAAACAAAGTTCTTAGAGTAGAACAACTATTTCTAAAGTAAAGGCCACCCAATGAAACAGGAAATAGCACTTTCAAACCAGGAACAGATTTTCTTTATTATTAAAAATGCTTTTTTATAAAACTTTGAAAATTCGCCAAAAATCCAATGATAAGTCAAAAGTCCATGGGTTCTATCACTGTAGCAATTTTTATCAGGATTGGTCTAAAAATGAGGGAGGGAGAATCCCCTGAAATTTCCCCAGTGCCAGTGCTGTCTTTTCCCTGCTGCGCATGCGCGTCTGCATTAACAAATCGATTTGGAAGTTTCAGAAAGTTTTGAATTATTTTTGGAAAAATTTGGAAGTGACTTTTGAATCGAACCACCAGCGCCCCCTAGTTCCGATCAGTTTTATCAACCAAGTTTTATCAACCAAGCCTAGTATGAAGCCTACATGATCATCCAGACACTATTTGGCAGATGTTCCTCAGCCCTACAAAACTATTCAGTTATAGGCTGAATTTTTAAAAAGGGAGGCATTTTTCTATTAGTAGAAATGGGTTTTTAATGATATCACCTCATATGGTTGAGTCATCAACAAAATCTATAGGAAGATTGAGAAAACACAACAGTAGATAAAGTAGGAAAGAATACATCCAGAACAACCAGCACTGAGTTAGGCTTATGAACTATTAATTATAAATGGTACAACTGATATTTCTTTCTACCTACTCCCTTGTATTCAGTAAGGCAGCGTAGACTTATATAATCCAGTTCAAAGTAGATAATGTGGATTATCTGGATTATAGGGCAGTGTAGTGCTGACTGAAATAGAGTGAGTTTGTGTTTATTAAAAAGGGAATCTCCAGAGATGGGAAAAAGAAGAAAAAAAATATTATGGGGTGTGCATGGATGTTGTGCTGTCGCACACTGGGCCTGTGCATAAGACTGTAGACAGGACATAAATTCTGTGTGCCTAACGGGATGCCGGGGTTGCCTCAGATTAAAGGCCCTTGGATTTCCTTAAAACAGAGTCTTTAGATTGCTTAAAGGTTCAACAAAGTTCTTTATTATTGAAAACAAACAGGTACTTTAAGGCTTTCTTAACAGTCTATTGGCCTTTTTAAGTACTGTCCTCTGCAGAAAATTGGGGATCTTCTAGATTCCCCTTGATTGTAAAGTAAAAAAGGTGAACACATACACAATGACATGACACAATGACATCTTGCCCAAATGGCATCACTGACATACTAGCAATTTTCTGGCATGATCTCTAATGGAAGGCTTTGTGATGCCATCCATTTCCATCACATGGACGTACATTCTGTATGTATGTATATTAGAGATAACAGAACAAAAGTAAAGTCTGAATCTAAAGGTAATCATGAAGTGAACTGTGAAAGCAATAGTATATAAAATAAAATATTTAGCAATAAAAATTAAAAATAATTGTACATCAACATATAGCCAAGCTTTCATAAATCAAAACTGCTAGATATTTTTTATGGATTTTAAAAATCCATAAATCATATAATCCAGTTGAAAGCAGATAACGTGGTTTATCTGCTTTGATAATCTGGATTATATGTCAGTGTAGATATATCCTAAGAATCTTTACCATTATTTTTATTTTTATTTAGGTAAAAATAGGTGGTCTTAAGGTTTATGTATATTACATTTACTTCTGCCTCATAATTTATCAACCACCTAAATATGTATGTCTCCAGATTTGGTGTCAAGAGATTGTTCAACCTGTATAATTAAGGAGACATTAATATTTATGAGTATAGAAGAACTTTACATAAATTAGCATAGATATAGGTGGCTTATGTAATGTAATATTGACAAAGGTGGCATACAGATATTTCCTAAATGTAAAACAATTTAGGCTGAATTATTACAGCTCTAGGTATTGTGTACAGGTAATCGTGTTTCAACACTTTCTGACTTAAATCTTATTAGCCCCAAGTACAGGAGACTAGTTGAATAGTGAGTCAGTGATAGTAAAATTTCATTCATTCAATGCTGTAGGTGGAACCTAAGAATACAATTCAGCCCTCTCACTGACTCATTGGCTGATAAGGTTTAAGGTTAAAGAAGTTGTGTCTTTGCAAAAGATCTGACAAAAAAGCATGGCCCGACTTACCGCACCAGGGATGTTGCAGTGTGGGGCATTCTCCGGTGCCATTATCGCCTCAGGGGGGCTTCTCCTTCCCAGAAGCCTCCTTGGCTGGCGGGAAAGTTTCCCGCCAGCCAGCCAATGGCCAGATAGCCATGCCTCCCCCATGACGAAGCCAGTGCTGGCCTCTCCCTCGATTGGGCAACCTGTTTAGGCTGCCCTGAGCCCCTGGATCTGGCTAAGTATCCCCCCTAGCGGAAGGGGGGAACGGCTAGTGGTCTCAGGGGTGCCGAGTTTCATGTTGGCCTGGTATTGTGCGGGCAGCACCCCAGCGTGTTTAACGGTATCGGTCAGCAGTGGGCTGCCCAATCCTGATCCAGGACCCATGCATGGCTGCCAACCCTTATTCCTGTTATCAATAAATGAGTTGTGGCCTTTGTTTAACCCAAAAACCTTGTCAGTGTTTTCTTGGATGGACGGCGGGAGGTGTATCACCCATGCACTCGCAATATGAATATTAAATTGTATCTCTTAAAGACCTCAAAAATGTATGATTGTATGTTTGTACACACATTCTATTAAACTTAAAAAAACCCAATTATTGGTATTTATAGATGATATAGTGAAAGAACAGCTTCTTTCTAAGGACAAACCTGCAAATAACAAAATTATTAAGATTGCCATTAAAATAATTTCAAAATATATATATTTAAAAACAACCAAGGAAACAGAAATATTATAGACCCTCTAGTGGAATATGACTCTGTATATACACAAGTTATAACCCAAACTGGGGCTAAAAGCCTTGGTTCATGCTGCAACTTACTTTGATATCTGTAAACCAGATGCTGTCAATCAACTCAGTACATTTTTATGGTAAAAAGGTTGAAAAGGATGAGTTAATTTCTTAGTTCTGGTGCAAAAATCATGCAGCTACTTAAAATCGTTAATCAATTGTGGCAAGCTATAATAACAAAGCATGACTCTTAGGGTTATTTTCAAGAGAGTGACAAATAAGAAATAAAGAATCATTGTTAGCATTCAGTTTTGGGGATACAGCTGCACTGTAAAATTAATGCAGTTTGATACCAGATTAACTGCCACAACTCGGTGTTATGAAATCCTGGAATTTGTAGTCTATTGAGACACCAACATTCTTTTGCAGAGAAGGATAAAGACCTTCTAAAACTACAAGTCCCAGAAATCCATATCATTGAGCCATGGCAGTTAAAATGGCACATTAATTCTATGGTGTAGATGTACTCTATGTTACCATTAATACCATGAATGGACAAAATATTACATTTATATGCCCCATTCCTTAATTTGTGATATCCTTCTCTTAGGTTACATTTTCTCACTATGCAAGTATTTGAAATCAGTCACTACTTTACTAATGAAATTATCTTCTCTTTTCTAATGCAGATGTTATGTACTATGGTTTAACTGCGGGTCTTTCCAGACAGGCCTTTATTCCAAGAGCATCCGCGTTTAAAAAACACCGATGTTTCTGGAGGCCCATCTGCACACATCCCAGAAAACGCACATTTTCTCTGGTGGGTGTCCAGATGTTCTTCCGGGACTGACCTAATTTAGTCCAGAAAACTGTCTGGACTGCAGTATTCTGCATTCCAGACATCAGAAGTAGTGGGTTTATCCCACACCATTCAAGAAGGCATGAAATTAACTCACTATCAAATAATTCACCACAAACCGGAATTTTCCTAGTTTGTGGAATTAATTCGGGTTTGTCCAAGACGTTGTCTAGACAGCCCCCTTTTTATTGTGGAAGTTTCCGCCATAAAGTAACTGCCTGGATGTGCCCTGAAATGGGGAAATTGTTACTACTCAATTGACAAGAACTTTCTTCAAACATTTCTTCAATATAAAAAAGTGCAGCTTTTATTTCTAAAAATAATTTTAGACAGAACATTGTTCTGCAAACATGCACACTCATTTGATGCAGGAGAAGAAACTACCTGGGTAGTAGCAGCAATGATTATAGAAAATTTAACTATACAACCAGAAGTGCTTCAACAAATTGTGCTTCAACAAAAGGCAAATATAATTTGTATAAATAGCTGTAACATTACTTATCAATCTGAAATGCATAAGTATTTAATCTGGTTTATGGCTGTTCTTTTGTAATAAAGATAAAGATCCTTCCAACTCTGAGGATGTTGACATGCTGTTCATTTTGTCACTCCTACAGAATATTTTATGTGTCATTCATACAGTATGTAGAAGGAGCATGTGGAGCAAGGGTTACCCTTTGACAAACTCAGAGCACTAACACAAATAACAACATTGATTTCTTGCTTGCCTCTTCCCAGAAATATATAACATGTAATGTGTTCCAAAACCCACCATATTTTGTGTTATTCTTGAAGAAATACTTATATCTGACTATTTTAGCATCAAAAGGAAAGGGAAAGAGGGAAACAAACTAGCAGTACTGTACTTTTAAGACAGTACTGTATTTTTAATCTTCTTTACCATGCACATTCATGGATGTCTGGCCACTTCTTCAGATGCTGTTATAAAGGCACTTCAAAGCATCTGAAGAAGTGCATTAATGTCCATGAAATCTCACACTGAAAAGATCAGTCCATCTTAATGGTCCTGCTAAGTCTCTCTCCCACTTTTAGTTGGTGCGCTTGGAAAAAAGTGTAAAATTCTTGAAACAAAAGTATTTATGCAACAGAAACAGTCTCCTAGTTAAAATGACACTTTTTTGTTGGAAGTACCATGAAAATATAGCAAGGCTTATGGACAAGTAGATAAAGTAACTACAATACAAATCCTATTGACTGATAGATGAGTAACTATATTCCCTGGGTATACACAGTCAATCCTCTATATTCATGGATTCTGCATCTACAGATTCACTCATCCATGGCTTGAAAATATATTTTTTTTTAAATCCAAAAAGCAAATTTTGATTTTGTCATTTAAATAAAAGACACAATTTTACTATGCCATTATATGTAATGCAACTTGAATTTCACTTGCACAATAGATATTAGGTTAAAGGAAAAGCAAGTAACATGTAACCAATGAATAGGAATGTAATTCTTCACTAAGCTTTTTCTTGATGGCCATAACCAACAATTCCATCCTTTTTTCCCACTGCAAGCAGTCTGAAAACCACAGTTTTAGAAGCTAGTTTGCAATTTAAGAGTTCTTTGGCACCAAAAAAAATCACATATGTTTATTTTGTGCGGAAAACATCATTTTCTGCATAGGATATACCATTTTTTACATGGAAAATAATATTTAAATGCAGAAATATTTTTTCCTTCACATGAAATCCTGATGTTTTCTATTCCAGGCATTCATATGTTAATTACATTCAAAACAAATCCCAAATTACAGTGGGGGGTTTCTATGCCAAACACATTTCTAGGCAGCAAATGCAGTTTTCTTTGCAGAAGATGCTTTTTCTTGTGCAAATCAGCTATATACAAATTTTATGCAGAACAAATTTCAGTTACAACTCTTATTCATCAAAAACATTTTTGCACAATAATGACCTTTTCTACATTGAATTCTGATTTTGCATGTAGAAAATGCTGTTTTCTCTGCAAAATAACCACATACAAATTTTGCATAAAATAAGGGCACATTTATAGTGATCACTTATCCCGAAGAGTTGGTAAATTAGTCCTTGACAACTAAATGAGGCATGGAGGATATTCTAGGTGAATGTAACCTTGAACAACAATAGCCAAATTTGTGATGGCTCCAGATTCTCCTTGAGAATCTGGAGCAAACTGTGACTTTGGACTCATATAATCAGGTGGGCCAGCTCCAACTGATGAAAAATGACACAACTCCCCTTATGAAACATCAAGGACTTTAAGATCATCCGGGGAGGCCCTGCTCTTGGTCCTGCCTTTGTCACAAGCACGTCTGACGGGGACGAGAGACAGGGCCTTCTCAGTGGTGGTCCCTCGGCTATGGAACAACCTTCCTAAGGAGATTAGACCAGTTCCCTCCCTCTTAACATTTCGGAGGCAAGTTAAAACATGGCTTTTCGAGCAAGCATTTAGAAATGCAGAGTAGCCAATATATAGGAAATCGAATGACTTGACAATGGAACTGGACAATGCTTGATAATATTGAGATGCTAATTATATTTTTATTGCTCTTGTTTTTTTTTTACTGTTTTTAATGTTTTATTCTGTATTATGATTTTATGTTTACTGATTTGTTGGAAACCGCCTTGAGTCGCCGATTGGCTGAGAAAGGCGGTATACAAATACAGTAAATAAATAAATAAACTGTTTACATGACCATCCCATATTCCTTTGGCTCTGTCAACAATCCCACCCCCCACTTCCATTCTCATTGTTACAGTGGGCAGTAGGCATGACATGGCTGGTGTCAGTCACTCATTGCCTGTGGTGATGCTGGCTGGAATGACCAGAAAAGGGAAGGGGAAAAGACAGGGTAATTCCCCCTCCCACACCATTCTGGGGCACTGGAGTATTTCACTCCAGATGAAGGGTTGTTCCCACTGACTGCCACAACAATGAGAATGGTAGGGAGCCATCTGGGCTTGGAGCCACTAGATGACTCGCTTCCGCCTCCATAGCAACTGGTGGGGTGGCAGTTAAAACCATCCTAGGATTGATCCTACATTTACCGCTCCAGAACAGCCCTGGGATAATTGTGTGCATCAGAATAGACAAAGCCCAAGTTCCAAAATGAAAAAAAATCTTGTTGGTACAGTATTCTTCTCTTCATAGATACAACATTCCAAACATCTTTTGCACCATTTTAATATCCCTGCCCACTACCAAAAATGATCAGATTTCATGATATCCATTATTTCAGAAGGAGGCTGGTTGAAAATGTCTCTGGAAATTCGGTGGCCCTCAAATGCCATCTTTGAAAATAGTATCCTGTTTCTATTCTGTTATTTAAATGTTTTGCTGTGAATTTTATTTTAAAAAATATCACACTCAAATGGGCACAAAATTGTTCTGTCTATCATCATGTGTCAGCATATCTAATTGAGCATACTAAGACTAATATGATTAAACGATATGTATGCAAAATAATGCTTTCTAAATTCTTGACAATGTGGATATTTCTACATCCCTTTTGAGTTTTCTTACTCATCTGTACATTGCTGCTAGTTTCTTTATATTACACATGTTGTGGGCATATGTAATCATTGGTTTCATACAAGCATAATTGATACCAAACAGCATATGATTATGACTAAAATCCATTTATAAGACAATGTTCTTATCAGTGTGGTGGGTATAATTATTACCAGCCAACACTGTGTCATCATGCTTCTGATAAATATGTAGGAATTTGTCTCATCCACCATTTGTCCCATATAGGATAACACTGCCATAATGAATACCTCACTGTTTGTACTAGCAGTGCTCCCACACATTATTTTGCACAGTTGGCATGCTTGTTATTCACTGTGCTCAACCAAAGGAAAACAAGGCCAGGTCAGACATGACCAATCCCAAAGTGCTAGTGTGCACCTCCGTCAGGAATTCTAGATCCCCTGATACAGATTGAGATGCTAGTTTTGACCTGCTATAGCTCTGTAAAACCCATTCCTATTCAATGCCTCCGACCCCCTTTCTACTCCCCTTCTCATGTTCCTCATCTAAAACGTTACTTACTTTTTCTAAATTCATGAAGTTGTTTAAGCATGGAGGGGATCGCACGAGCAAGGGGAGCAGGCAAAAGTGCAGGTGAGCAGGCAAGTGGTATGGTGAGCGTGCCAGTAGAGAGGACTCTGCATGCCCCTTCAGGCACACATTCAATAGGTTCATCACCATTGTTCTAGACCATTCCTTAATCCAGGTCTAGATGCCTAGCTTACTTTATGATAAGTTCCTCTCCTTGTTCCATTGATGGTGTCAACTGACTTCTCTCTTTATTTTTTCTCTGAATCTTAGGGTGTTTCAGGAAAATAATTTCATTTTAAGTCCTTAGTTTAGAAGGGGGTTGTTCTTTTAGAAAA
Organism: Anolis sagrei; assembly: GCF_037176765.1. NCBI lineage: Eukaryota > Metazoa > Chordata > Lepidosauria > Squamata > Anolidae > Anolis > Anolis sagrei. The sequence continues at coordinate 50,107,393 of NC_090024.1, read as the reverse complement.
AAAGATAGTTTCAATATTGGAGAACTTGCCATGAATGAAGAAGAAATGTGTGGAATAAAAAAAGGGATGGAATCTGTATGAAAATTTAGATGTAGGCTACTACGCTGAATAAATGACAATAAACATTATTGTGCTGACTGGTGATGGCAATGCTTTGGGAATGGAACTTTCCTCTCTATTGCAACTTGGTAGCCAACCAGAAGTGTGCTTTGGGTGGCCTGGAGAATGCTTTCAGATAATTAACCATTTGGGTTGGATACTTTTATTTACATTTATATCAATTGAGATGTGCTTTCATAATGAAAGACTGCATTGTGACTTTTACAGTTTTATGGGACCACCAAAACAGAACTGCATCTAAGCCTGCTATAATTGCCTGGATCAAAATGTCAATTCTTACAAAATAAGACTAAAGGTATGGACTGTCCCCTAAATCATTAAGGCTTCAGTTCTGTATTCACTAACCTGAAAAGAAGTCAAATGGAACTAAATAGAACTTATTTTTGCATAGATGCACGTAGGTGTCTCCTAGATAAAAGCAGCCCACAAAAGCAGTTTCTAAATTATTGATTATATACTGTATTTGTTTTCTCCTTCCTTTCTAGGTCTTACTGCTGCAGCATCTCTTGTGTCTTTGGCATGGGCTTTGGCTTCATATCAGAAAGCTCTCCGTGATTCCCGTGATGACAAGAAACCAATCAGTTATATGGCTGTAATCATCCAGTTTTGCTGGCATTTCTTCACAATTGCAGCCAGGGTGATTACGTTTGCTCTCTTTGCCTCTGTTTTTCAACTCTACTTTGGGATCTTCATCGTTCTACATTGGTGTATCATGACCTTCTGGATTGTCCATTGTGAGACGGAGTTTTGCATCACTAAATGGGAAGAAATAGTCTTTGACATGGTTGTTGGGATAATTTATATCTTTAGTTGGTTCAATGTCAAGGAGGGAAGGACACGCTGTAGGCTTTTCATTTACTATTTTGTTATCCTTTTGGAAAACACTGCCCTGAGTGCTCTTTGGTACCTATACAAGGCTCCTATGATTTCTGATGCATTTGCCATTCCGGCACTATGTGTGGTATTCAGCAGCTTTTTAACTGGCATTGTTTTTATGCTGATGTACTATGCCTTCTTTCATCCCAATGGACCAAGGTTTGGGCAGTCACCAAGCTGTGCTTGTGAGGACTCTGTAGCTGCCTTCACACTTCCTCCAGAAGTAGCATCAAGTACTTTAAGGTCTATTTCTAATAACCGGAGTGTTACAAGTGACCGGGATCAGAAATTTGCAGAGAGAGATGGGTGTGTACCCGTCTTTCAGGTGAGGCCAACTGCACCTTCCACTCCTTCATCCCGGCCTCCAAGGATTGAAGAATCTGTCATTAAAATTGATCTTTTCAGGAACAGGTACCCAGCATGGGAGAGACATGTATTGGACAGGAGCCTACGAAAGGCCATTTTAGCTTTTGAATGTTCTCCTGTTCCTCCACGACTACAATATAAAGATGATGCCCTTATACAGGAGCGGTTGGAATATGAAACAACACTATAAATAATTTTTTTAAACAAAATAAACTCAATGCAGCGGCTGTGATACATCCAAATAAAAGGGTGCTATAAGGGCCGTGGCAATAACTTAAACTTCACTCTACAAAAGAGCAGCAAACTATAATAGTATCCTTACTCTGGCTACCATCATGATTATCATTTGATCCACTTTTCCACAGTCTGTCTGCAATACACCTAGAAAGCAGCAGTATCCAAGAGCCTCAAAGAATCAGTAGTTTGACTGAAAAATAGACCTGGTTCAATAACTTCCTATTTCCTTCAAAGTGCACTGCATAGCATTTTAAATTAAAGGAGGAGAATTTGAATGAATGATATCAGCTACCAGTTAGTGCTTTTATTAATGTTGTTTTGGAGCAACTTAATTATTGGTGTTTGCATTTATAGAGCGAATAATTTGCAAACTAAAGAAATCATTTAGAAAAACTTGTCAAAATCGCTTATTTTGTAAAAGGCAATATTACTGTTATGTGAATTCTATTTCTATAAAAGAAATTATATCATCTTCTAGTCTTGAATAGGTAAATCATAAAATATTTGCAAAAGAGTTATAATTGAAAAAATACATTATTGTTTTTTTCTACTCTAGAACTAAATTTAATTCTAAAAGAGCTAATTATATGTGTTGTAATCGAAGTAGCTATTAAGTTTCTTGATTTATTCAGTTATTTTTAAAATCTAAATCAATATTATATGTACAACTTCAGGGGTTTGATTTTTTTTAAAGGAAATTCTATGCAGATGACCCCACCCCCAGTTTTCAGCAAATGCAAGAAGCTCTAACATTTATCATTGTACATTAAATGATAATCATGATTAAGTTTTCAATTGCAAAAAAGAAAAAAGAAATAGATGAAAACAAGGTAACATTCATCATTCTGAGCCTTTTACAGACCATGTTTCAAACAGCATCAAGAGATAAAATGTCTCTTTGCTTATTTTTTCAGGTTCTGGGATGCTTGGTTTTGTGTGTATGTGTATGAGAGAGAGAGTGAACATAGATGTGATAACCAACCACAGCATATCACACCTTTCTAGTGCCAAACATTGTGTAACTGCAAATTTGATATTATTGTTTGATGGACAGAACATGTACAACACAAGAAGCAAGAAGCTGGGAAGAAAAAACCTACGTCCTTCATTTCCAGGCCCTGCCTAAAGTGAAAACCAATCACCTGTGTGTAAGTATACAACATAATCATATAGGAAACAAAGCTGTGCACAAGGTATTCTTGATCTGGCCAAAATCTGTTTCACTGCATTCAGACACAATGCTGAACCATGATTTAGCATTACACAAATGAACTTCAGCTAGTTTTTGTACTACCCGTTCCACCATAATGGGTGTGAAACTGGATGTTTCAAAGTACATTTTAGATTAACTGGAGCTTATCATGTTATCTAAAATGTTCACTAAGCAAGTTCTCTTTGCTTATGTGAAATAAGCCAGCTTTGTTAATAAAAGAAGGCCTTTTTAGAACTAACCATACATAGAATAGCAACAGCTAATCTGGATTCAACTAACATTGCTGGCTGAGGTTAATGTAAAAGAAAAACAAGCATTACTAGGCACCTCTTAGTAATGCCACAGAGATGATGTGGTGCAAAAATAATAGGTTTAGTGTGACTCATTTGTGCAGTGCTAAACTGTGGTTTAGAGATACCTATATAGGAGTGGCTTTGCTTACAAAATAAAATACCTCCCTTGGTAAAGATAATTATGTATTTCCTTATATTAAAAGTATCCCTTGATGGTGCTTTCAGTTGCATTAAAGGTGCAAATCAAAATTTGATAGTATTTTTTTTAAAGAAACAAAACTTGGTGCAAACTGGAATAACTCATGGAGTATGTCGATATTTTTATAAAGCAAAAACACAGGACACAAAAGTGTTACTTTTTATAACCTTTTCTCATATATTTCATTCTCTTTAATAACTTAAAAGTTTAAAGATTGGTCCACAGTTACATCAGCTGATTCTTTGTGCATAAATATGATGTTGTATTAATTTATTTTACAATATAATGCCATATGAAAGCTTCCATGAGTACTTTTAGGCTATTGTGAGAACAGTGAAATTTTCAGCAAAGTGCTTCAAAAACAACACAAAGTGTATACTGGATGAAACAGTGAAATCCTGTTTCTGCTTCAGAGAGATTTAACAAACAAGTAATGTGTGATAAACAAGGGATACAAAGACCTACTATTTAAATACCATAAGATCTCACACATATTTGGTGTGATAGTGATTTGCTGGCTTCTGGTTCTATACATTTTCCAGGAAGCAGCAAACCACAGTCTCCACATACATCTGCACAGCTCTAGAACCTTCAAATGACTGTTGGATACACAGAAATAATAACCTAAAAAGTAGTTTTATTGTGTTTTTCACCAGCAGACACATCTCTTTAAGTGTATCCTAAAAATTACTGGTTGTAATAACCTACTAGTTGTAACTATAATAAGAACATTGTGCATAAACATAGCAAACTTAATCAGCTTGTTCTCCAAAGAAGAACTCAGAATATCTATATGTCTTCTTCAGCAGAGTGAATAATGTCTTGAAATTTGCAATTCAATCATCATTGAACTCAGTCCACCTTGAACAAAGTTTTAACTAAGTACTTACATGTGAGGTGATTACTGGCCTGACCCTAAGATCAGATGTGCCAACAAAGATATTCCCCAGGATATGGCATGTTGAAAGAGCTTACTGAAACCAAACCTAACAGGTCGTGAAGGAAGATTATGGCAGTATTCCAGCAGATGTGAAGTTTAAACTTCAGATAAAGCAGAAAGCCAATGTATTACAGGAGATGAGAAATCATAGTTTTATACGTTAGGGTTTCATCCAAATTAAGTCACATTTAGTCTCATAGAAATCAGGTGGAATAGTTAGCCAGAACTAACTTAAGTTTCACCCATTTAATTGAGATAGGACTACAATCATGTGTCTGTTAATGATGAGTATGACCTAGGAAACTCAGAAAGATGTTGCATAGACAAGTGTAGGCTTTGCATGACTGTCATTTGAGACCCTATCAAGCCATGACGTGATGCAATGGGAATATGGAGATAACCACATCTGAACAAGTAGGCATTGTAACACAAAGGCTGGATCTGCTGATAGATAGATCCAGTCTTTCTTCTGTTACAGAATTTGTAACACCAAATAATTTGATGAGATTTTCTTATCCATAAGAATTTGGATATCATATATTTTTTGAATTTAACAAATTGTATACTGCCAAGTCTTGAAAATAAAACACCAGTGGAAGGAGTAAATCCATACTAATTAGTTAGAGCATTCATGAGTTAGCCCACGAGTATATTTCCAAGGTAGAAATGACAAAGCAGATGATATATAGCTAGCATATGTAATATATGTGATGTTGAAATATCATCAGTTTAGTACAGCATATAAGATCTTGCAGCAGGTGGCTGTTCTCTTTCCAAATCTAGTTCAGCAGGTTACTATTCAGTCCCTAAAAAGATATTTTTGCCATACTCTCACCCAGTTAATAGCCTGTTTAATTCCAAATTGAAAGGAGTGGGAGAAACAGATATGAAGGCAGATATTAGCAGATATGAGTGACCCAATAGTCATTTATCTGGCATCAAGTGGGAAGGGGCATATTTAATGAATGAAAGGCATTTGCATTTCTGTATGGCTACTAGGTGGACATTTGTATGGTAGGTGCAAATGGGAGGAGGCTGAGAAAAGAGGCTTAGGGATGAATTATAAAATAATAATGATAAGACTTTATTTATATTCTGCCCTATCTCCACTGGGGAACTCAGGGCAGATTGGAAGGAATATTTGAAAATGTTTAAAAACTTCTTTCTAAGTTATTTTCCCAATGGAGGGGTTAGCATTGTGACTGTCGTTTTCATAGGGCTTTGTTTTGGGCATCCTCAGGTCTCAGGTATGCAGCACATATGTCTTTGTTGATGGTGTCCATCCATCTTTTCTTTGGCCATTCACATGGTTGTCCTGCAATCTCCAAATTAAGTGCTGTTTGTGCTATTGATGTTGGTTTTCTTCTCATGACATGGCCGTAGTCTTGCTTCCTGCATTTTCTCACTGATCACTTTTATTCCTAGTCTTTGACAGATGTCATCATTTGGCACATGCTCAAGAAGTGGCAATAGTGTCCATCTCAGCATTTTTGTTTCCTTTATGTTAAGGACTTGTTCATGTTTCTTCATTGGTGGCCAACACTTTACTGGGTGAACAACTGTAGTGTAGATCTTAGCCTTAAATTGTTCAGGCATTTTTAGTCACACAGAATGCCAGTAATTTGCCGTAATTTCAACCAGGCTGCATTTATTTGTGACCATATGTCTAGCATAGTACCACCATTTATGCAGACTAGTGACCCTACGTATTTTAATTGGGTGGCTTTCTTTAGTGCTTGTCAATTAATTTGAATTGTTTGTCCAGTTTGAAAGCCACATTCCAGATACTCTGTTTTGGATATATTTAGTTGAAGTCCATTTTCACAGAGCCTAACTCTCCATGTCTGCAGCTGTTATTGGAGAGCTACGCATTTTTGGTGGCCGGGTGCGATGTCATCTGCATCTAGAAGTGTCCAGGGATGCATAGTCCGCAAATCTGCTGTAGTAGTGTCCATGCAGAGTATGAATAGTAATGGTGAGAGTGTTGATCCCTGATGCACGCCAACAGTGATGTTGAAGGGTAGTGAAATCCCTACACAGCAGCGGACCATACATGCTTTATTATTGTACAGTAACTTTATCCATGTTACATAGTTTTCTGGTATTCCATGTGGCTGTAGTGCTTGCCAGATCAGGTCATGTGGAACCCAATCAAATGCTTTTTCAAGATCAAGGAATGCAAAGTGCAGCGTGGTTTCTTCTTTTCTCGATTTTTTCCCATGAGTAACCGGACAGCATGTATTGCATCTATTGTGCCACACCCGCTAACAAAGCCACACTGATTTGGTGTAATGGCGAATTTGAGCCTGCATTAAATTAATGGGCAAGGAACCAATTACATGATTTCTCCTTATCCATACTGATCACTGAAAATCTGCTCTAGAATTCTAGAACAACCTACAGTACATTACCATCACCAAATTCTCCCATCCCATCAGCAAATTGAGGCCAATAAATCAATCAACAGATTTGAGGGAGGGGATATCTTGCTTTTTTAAACAACACTCCATGTGGTGTTTACGATTTGGTTGAAACTGTCTACCTCTGCTCAGGTGACAATGCCATGTAATTTCTACATTACAGATATAGCTTTGTGTACATTCTGCATGTCTCTGCAAGACTATAAAATGCCATCCCAGTGCACTGGGATTAAAACCAGCAGAAGGGTTCCAATACATTTCAGGGTGCTACTGAGGAAGATGTTTGTCTGAATGTTCTTCTCATCCTGGTCCAAAATGCTATTAAACTTCTAGCAACTTTAAAATACAATAATCTCTATCATGTCTGTTAGGGTCTTAACTGTGGTTTATGAATGTATTCATAGTATTAGCCGAAGGCAGGTTTTTTAGCCATTGAATGCAATCCAAGGAGCAGCTCCCACCCACATCTGCCATGGAAATCGATCTTTTTCTCTCTCTTTTTTTTTTTTACTAGAAATAGTGCACTAGGATTATATCCTTTTACCTTGATTGCCTCTATCCATGGGTCCACAGTCTTTGCAGCATAATTCTAAAGACTGTGTAATACATTTCCAGTGATGACTTTATTGCCCCACAGGTTCATTTTAACTTCTGCTCTTAAACTTTGTAATCTGCCAGGTTTCGATGAGGCAAGTCCCAAATAAGATGCTTTGTTTTTCTTAGAAATTTTATTCTGTCAAGTGATGAAACGTTATAGCTCACTATAGCTCACTAAACAAACTATACTGTTTGTTTATATATACTGAAGTAAGCGTCCATTTGTGCAATAGGGCTTACATTCAGTTCAGAGTATATAGGTTTGCATTATTTATGTGTGAGTGAAGTCAGCTACATGGATTTCAAATGACATAATCTATGCAGCAAAGCCAGATTAAAGAGTGAGGAGGCAGCCCTATAAAAACTTTGTCACTGTCAAACACTGATAAATTCAATCTTCTTTCCCACCTATACAGAGTGTTAATTTGACTGTTAATTTGATTCCATGGATTTCAACTTGGAAATAATATTCCTACATCTGAAAAGGTATCTTGCTTACTGGAGACGAAGAAGGAAGAGATGATGTGAAATAAATCTGGCAAAACCAGGGCTATATATATTAATTCCAAAATGAAAATATGAACAGAGGGAGAACAAACCTTATTCCAACATGCCAAAATTCCCGTGTCCATATTAGCGAAGATCCCTGGAAATTGCTATTATTTTACCATGCAGTCCAAGGGTCTCACATCGCTGGATGAATGGCACAAGTTAACTAGAACAGTTGACCATGTCCTGCACATGGGGCTTATAATCTTTGAAATACAGCTCTCTGACATGGCCATTCACTTCTAAAGGTACTAATGGGAGCTCACCAATGTGTTCTTAACATTATGATCTTCACACTCATGCCATAAACATGTAAGATCAGACTTACAGACACATGCTAATAGAAAGTGTGAAGAAGACATCCCATGTTATGCCTCACATGTACAATCACTAAATTTTGACAAGGCAAATGAAGCCTATTTGTTGCCATACTACTGGTGTAAATCAGAATGTACACTTCATCCTGTCCAGTCCGGCAATCTATCAAAAATGTAAACAATTTCCAAAATTGAAATCACCAAAGAAAAATGCCAAAGGCTCATTGTTCTCATGCCCTCCTAAACAGAGTAGAGGTATCCCCCAGCAAAATGCCACAAAGAAGTGCCTGGCATTATTATTTTTTCAGGAGTCATTGGACGAAAAATACAAAGATACTTGGGAAAGGCAGAGTTGGTTTAATAATAATAATAATAATAATAATAATAATAATAATAATGGTGATGATGATGATGATGATGATGATGATGTAATACTCACCTCTCGGTTTGAGGCAGGGTACAACATAGTTACAACAATTAGATAAAATGTTTTTGAAATACAAATACACATAGTTGAAATGCAGATTAAAAATCAATGGCAAATGCCAATAACATTCACAAGTTATAATTGACTCAGTAAGTCTGCTTGAAGACATGGGTATTCGGTTCTGACAGCTGATTTAGCTGTCAGGGCTCTTCTGGTAGGTCATTCCATAGTTGGGGTAGCCTATGAAAATGTCCTCTGGGTGATGGTTGCCAGTTGGGTTCTGGCAGGCTAGAGTAGCTGTCCCCCAGAGGACTTTAGTGTATGGCGCTGATTGTATGGGAGAAGGTAGGCAACCTGGACCCAATTGATGTAGAGCAGTGGTTCTCAACCTGGGGTCCCCAGATGTTTTTGGCCTTCAACTCCCAGAAACCCTAACAGCGGGCAAACTGGCTGGGATTTCTGGGAGTTGTAGGCCAAAAACATCTGGGGACCCCAGGTTGAGAACCACTGATGTAGAGCTTTGAAGGTCAAAATCAACACTTGATATTTTGGAGTTTCTAAAAGTGGTAAAGCACATTGAAGAAGTTCAACCTTGAGGTTAACAATGTGTGCACTACCATCCCAAGTTCCCTTCTTGCTAGCATGGCAAACTTCCTTAAATTAATTCCACCCCCCTTTTTTTGGATCTGTAGTGTCATGTAGTATTCATTTCCTTTTGAGTCACAGATACTTTCTGAATATCTTATGTAAATCAAGGGGTAACTATGCCAATTAATTCCTTTCCAGGAAATATCACAACTAAATGTGGAAAAATCAAAATATGTTGTGGAATATTTTTGAAAGGTATACCTCAAAATGTTGTCTTCTGGCCATATTGTTGCTGATTGTCCCAGAGAACAGAATATTTTAATGTTTTGGGCCACAGAATCTTCTTGAAAAACTAGATCTGGTGCAGATTAAGAATTGACATTATCTGAGGGCACAACTACTTTTATAATGTGTACAACACCTGATTTTTTCATCTTGCAAACTTTTTTTCAATACTACTAAAATGAATGACATCTACTTTGTGAATATACTTCACAACCTGTCATTTATTTTTAAATTTTTTCCATAGCATTATAATCCACTCTGTGGGTTTATTAATATACTCTGTGCCACTTACAAACTTCAATGGAGGAATCTAATGTGATGGACCTTGGATACTCCTTGAAAATCTAACAACACCCTGATATAGAAGCTGCCAATATCCCCTAAATTTTGCACTACTGATGCAATGTAACAGTAACATAGTCATATTTCTTATATGTGTATGTTCCTCTCCCATGTTCCTAACAAGGCCATCAATATAGGGCTATTCTCATTTTCCTTCTCTAAAATCCATGAAGCTGACTCCCCAAGGAGTGAGATAAGAGAGTATAGAACTACGGATGGTGTACAATTTGCCATGCCCCTCTAAATCATTCTTCCCCATTTCCCGTTGGATGTTTTGCTCTTCAGATCCCATTATCCCCGACAGTTATCCATGAAGGAAGTTGTAGGTCAAACCAACTGGAAGGCATTAGGTCAGTGGTTCTCAACCTGTGGGTCTCCAGATGTTTTGGCCTTCAACTCCCAGAGATCCTAACAGCTGGTAAACTGGCTGGGATTTCTGGGAGTTGTAGGGTAAAACACCTAGGGACCCACAGGTTGAGAACCACTGCATTAGGGTGAAAAAAAGGCTTGCCTGAATTAATTTGCCATCCCTGGGTGTGGTGAAAGTTGCCTATGTTGAAATAAGAGTTAATCTGGATAAAAATGTATGTGAAATTGGGAGAGGTGTGTGTGTGACTTCAGCTAAATACCCCTAAGCAAAGTTACATCAGTTTTAAAAGGAAGTGAACTTCATGAAGGCAAAAAAAAGTTTTTTAATCAAGGCAATTCTGAGACAGTCTTGTCCAAAACTCTATGGATTATGCAGCATTCCAAAATAGATTTGCATTGTTCAAACTAGTGACTTTAAGGATAAACTGGCCAAAGAACTTCAACATAATTTTCCTACCAAAATGAATGGCACATCTTAACATTGTCAGGCTTGTAAATAATCATCTTCACTGGTTTAAAAAAATGTCTTGTGAGCATACTGCTGGAAAATTCTGCTAAGCAGTGACATTATCTCAAACATGGTTGCTGGCAAAATACTATAGCTATATTCTAGTTCTTCTCTCCTGTCAGAAAACTATATGAGTGGAAACATGAATTGCTCATATAAAAAAAGTGAAAGCGCACAGGGAAGCATACATTTATATAGTGAAACAAATCAGTAACTGAAAATGTACATTAGTTTTTCCTTTTCCATACAATTACATAGTTGGAAAGATCATACATATCATTGTGGTCATACCAAGAGGATCCCCAAATATGATCCAGGAAATGTTGAGACCAGGTGGATATTTTAAAACAGTTTTGGAAACTAGGTAGGCATTAGAGTTATTTCACATTGGTGAAATTGTGCCCTTTTTAATTAGTATCCAAGTATCCATATTCATTTACACCTTTAAGTCAGAAAATTCCAAGCAACCTTTGACATTTTTGCTGTGTTTAACTTTTTTGACAGCTATTTCTTAAAAACATCAAACTACCTCAGCAGTCTTTAATTTATTCCCCAAAACATTTTAAACATGCACTTTGAATTTTTTCAGGGTTTCTTTCTCATTCCCATGCTTTCCTGTTTCAAAAAGCCATGCTAGTTAGTTTGTAGACGATTCTAAACAAGATCCTAAACAATAGAATTGCTAACCATTGCAGAGCACACCTTTTCCATTTCTTCCGATTCCTAGGGTGACGTTTGCACAGAGACAGGTGCCTGCATGTATCTCCTATGTTGCACTGTGAAAGAACATGCTATGTGTGTGGTTCCAGGTTGCATCTCATTTGTGGAGCTGGATTGGGAACTATGAGTACAGCTTGACTGGCAATGAGAAAACTCATAATCCCGTTGCTTGAAATGGGAGATAACTTTAGAGGGTGAATGATGTGGTGAGAATATTAGCCATCTGGGTTAATGGAGTAAGATGTTGAGTAAGGTCCATATATAGTTGGAACAGGACCTTGGGTCTATGATGTGCAATTTAAATATCCAGGAACAAAAACCACAGAAGCTGCTTGTATATGCTTAATTTGCCTTAAAAGAGTTGTGCTTTTCCTATTCATAATACTTAGTTTATCCTGTATTAGGAATATAATTGTATACACATTTTTTTCATAAAAAGAGAAGGATGAAGTTACTGTTAGGAACAGACTAGAAAACTGAATAGAATGGACCAATAATTTCTTGGCTCCTGTTGTATCCTGTTGCATTATACAAAGATTGTGCTAACTAGTCATTACTGTGCTTTTACTCAAAAGTTACCATTATCAGATAAACAAGTTCCGAGATGTCACCTTTGTGTTTATGGAAAAATGTAGATATATTTCCCTCAGTACAAGCACAGGGACTTGAGTTGAACAACATTCATGACAGTTCTTGTGCAACAACTTGTAAACATTGTACAAAGGTATTTGGTATTTTGTTTTGAGATGAAAACTCAAAATAGTTAATGAAAAGAAATCCTTCATGTAAATAGCTATATTCAGATTCCATGTATACAAACATTCCTTTAGAGTCCAGATTGTGAAGAGTGTCTTTATTGGCTAGAGATCACTGTCTTGCTTGGCAGTGGTTACATGTGCTATAGTAAAGAACACAGTGTGTGAAGTATTTGGTGTACTACAGTACCATAGTTATTTTGGTCTGTTAAGTAAGTTGCAATTTGTGATGAAATGAAGTTGAAAGTAGTGCTTCATACTTACAAATTTCTTCAGTTATAACTTGATTTTTCTTGTAAAACTTCAAATGAAAACTTGAAAATTTTATATATTTGGATTTTGTAGGGTTTTTATTTTATTTTATTGCAACACAAAGTACCAAATCATTAAATAAAGTACACTGTGGTCATTTTAGTGATGGTGTGGAGTCTTTTTTCAAAGCAGGATGTGTTCTGCTCCTCAATGCATTCTCTTTCTGACTGTTACATACACATAAGTACAATCTTCACATATCTAAATTAGTTAGATGTTACAGCCAACATGGTTTTGGTCTAGCAAGAGGAAAAACAAATGAGAAAAGTTTCCCCCTTCTGAGTTCACAAAAAGTAAGTATTTAAATATAGTTCACTACTTTTATGCCAACCCCATTCTTGAGGCATGAATTGCCATGGAGGCAACCCAGCACTAGAAGGCTTAAGTAACCTGAAACACATGTATTAAAATATTTAGGAAAAGCAGAGAAAGTCAGGATCTCCAAGATAACTGAGTGAAGACTATCCTAAGTGAGTATTTGCTATTTGTGAGAGGAAAACAACAGACATTGGTAGGGGAAAGTGTAATAGTGTCTCTTGATCTGGCTAGAATCTTAAACAGAATCACTCCATACATTAATATTTTGTCTCAGATACATTTATATTTTAAGTGGTCTACCAGGTGAAGCAATCAAATGTCGTGCTCCTGCACTATCATATTCAGTCATAGCAAAACCCACTGCACATCCTAAGATTGGAAACATTGCTAATTACATTAGCCATTAGTTTAAAAACAATTAGATGAACCCAAGACAATTAAAAGATTATCCACCTACCTGAACCAGAAACTACATTATTGGAGATGTGCAATCCCAGCTACTACTACAAGAAACTGTGGGTGAATTTATTTGTATCTTTGTGTTTAGGATTTAAAAATTATTTTATTGGATTTTAAATCCATTTACACATAGTAATTTTCCTCCAAAATTAATTAAATTAATCCAGCTCTAGTTTTGGATTAATACTTTTATCATAAGAGTTTGTAATTCGAAAAGAGACCCATGATTTTATGTGGACTGTTAGTAATTGAGTCAAGGATGTCAATAATGGGTTCTCCAAATTTGAATGTGGAAACTTCCAGATGCAATACTGATGAGTTGTCCTCATGCCTGAGATGGCTAAGGTAACCTTGTAGGTGACACTAGATGTCACAATAGCTGTTTTTGGGAACATCAATATTCCCACCAAGACTATCCTGACAGCACTGGCTCAGAACCTTATTGGCTACTGTGACCGCTACGGAACTGTGTCAGTGCATCATTGGACTGATGTATGTGGCAGGACATATCCTTGACAGTGCAGCCTTGTCATACAACAGCTCTGGTCATTTCTGCAAGGCAAATTAGGATATTCCTGTTTAAACCCATGGTCATTAAGCTGTGGAGTGCCATGGAGTTCTATGTTACTCCCCTCTTCCTGTTCAACATCAATATGAAGCCACTGGAGAAGGCCACAAGATAGTTTAAAGTGGATTGCCCTCAGTATGCTGATGACACTCAAAACTTCTCTTTGTCATCAAGTGTTGGCTGAGACTGTTTGGATACTGTAATGGAATTGGTAACAATAAATGAATTTAAGTTAGATATAGATACAGTGGGCTATCTGTAGATTGCTGTTTCACAAGTTCAGCAACTGTGCAAGCGTCCTGACCTCCTGGATAGCATTCTTTTTTTTTTGCTTAAGAAAAAGTTGTATAGCTTGGAAACACTTCTAGATCAATTTCAGTCACTGGAGGCCAAAGTGGACTCTATGGCAGGGACTAATTACACAATTCTGACCTGTGCGATAACTATGACCTTTCCATAATAGGTATAACGTAGCATATAATAATAATTTACACAGTGGTAACTTCCCAAATAGACTACTATAATGAAATCTACTTATGCTGGCCTTGAAGAGATGTCAGAAGTTATAGCTAGTGCAAAAGTTAGTAGCATAATAGTTGACTAGAGTGCCATACACAACATATAACATTGGTCTTAAAGAGTTGCACTGACAATGTCAACTCTCTGAAGGGAGGGCTGTTTCTGAGACTCCAAGCAGGGAGGGCAGATCAGGCATGCTCAGCGCATGGCAGTGTAGTATGCATTTGGGGGGGGGGGGGTGAGGGTGGAAGGAGACTCGTAAATCCTTTCAAGGCAGGGGGAAAGCGCCTGCGTGACGTGGGACTGAGAGTGGCCCAGCAGCAGCATCAGGAGGAGGAGGAACACCAGCAGCACAAGCAGCTTAGGTAATTTGTAATGCTATTTATTAGAAAAAAGTCACCTTGCTTTTGTTTTTTAATTAATGCTCCCATTAGAAAATGCATAAGTGTGTGGGCGAACTACAATGTCCAAAATTGTGGGTCAATCCTCCCTAAACACCGCCAGTATTCAAAGTTGACCACATTGGGTCTATGTGCCAAGTTTGGTTGTTTGGGTTCACAGTGCTCTCTCGATGTAGGTGAACTACAACTCCAAAACTCAAGGTCAATGCCCACCAAACCCTTCCAGTATTTTCCATTGGTCATGGGAGTTCTGTGTGCCAAGACTGGTTCAACTCCATCGTTGGTGGAGTTCAGAATTCTCTCTGTAGGTGAACTATAAACCCCAGCAACTACAACTCCCAAATGGCAAAGACTATTTCCCCCAAATTCCGCCAGTTTTCACATTTGGGCATACTGACTATTCGTGCTAAGTTTGGTCCAGATCCATCGTTTCTCCCATAATCACTGACAATTCCTTCAAAACACCTCCAGTATTTTCTGTTGATCATGGGAGTTCTGTGTGCCAAGTTTGGTCCAGATCTGTGATTTGCAGGGGTCTCAGTGGTCTGTGTAGGTTAGAGCTGAAGCAGTTGAAGGTACTGCAAATCCCATCATTTATTGTCCATACTCCCCCAAACATACTCTTCTTGTGAGTAATCACTATGCTTTAATTATGTTCAATTTGTAACAATGAAAATACATCCTGCATATCAAATATTTACATTATGCTTCATAAGAGTAGCAAAATTAGTTATGAAGTAGCAACAAAAATAATGTTATACTTGGGGGTCACCACAACGTGAGAAACTGTATTTAGGGGTCGTGGCATTAGGAAGGTTGAGAACACCTGCCCTATACACACACATACACACACACACAAATAAAGGAGGAAGATTATGACAAGAAAGCAAAGGAAGAGGGAGATTTTTACTATCTGGTTATTCTAGATTTCTTGATGGTAGTAATAAAATCCACAATGGATATGCTATCATTGGTTTTCAACTTTATTTAGCAGTTATTTTTATAAATATACAATCTGATATACAAATATACAGAACACTGAAATGGAAAAACTATGAAACAGACATTTTAAATATATTTAAAACAATGATATTGCATATTGCTTTGATACCCTTGTTTCAATACTTTAAGAAAAAACTGATGCTGTAGCACAATAAGTTGGAGCTCAATCTTTCATATTTCAGAAGGCCTATAGCACTTTCAAAACAGTATGAAATTGACATAAATTTTCAAAACAACACATGTGGACTACATCTTCCATCATTATATTTACCATTTAATTTAGCTTTCATTTCATGTATTTATATCATATCCTGCCTCTCAAAGTAACAGATTTAAGAGTGCAAATGGATTGTGTTTAAAAAACTTCTGACCTAAACTAACAATAGATTTTGTAAGTAAAAATCTAGCACTCCACTCTCAATGGAAGACTCTTCTTTTTTGCAATGGATTGAGCTGTTTTGCAACTACATTTCTTCATAGCTATCATGTTCCTTCATTGAAATCAAGAGCACCATGGCTTGCCCAACAGGTCACTTCTGTATCTGGTAACCTCTCTATCCAGACAAATGTGTTAGAAAAAGTTTTACTGAACTAGTATATGACTTCCCGAAAATGTATCTCATTTACAGGGAAATCTTATACATGCAGTACTCAGAAAGTGCATACTCTATAGAGACTTTTCTCTATTAAGTGCATGCATGATGGCAGCCATAGAGCTATTGTCATCTTCCTAATATGGGACAAAATTAATATTTTTTGTTTTAGTGCATTATTCCATAGATTAGTATTTTTAGCATCTTAGGACCTTATAAGATGAGCAGGGGTAAAGTGGAGGACAGCGGAGGGAACTGCCCATCTCTATTCTCTTCTGTTGGGGTCTGTGTTCTTTCATTCCCCATTGTTCCCTCGTCTGTCCCCGCTTCCTCTTCACCGCCTCTTCCCTGCTGCAATGGAGCCCCCAGAGTCCTGCCCTGCATCATGTGATGGGCTCTGTGATACTCTGCTCCGGTAGCAGAGAGAAAAGGGGAGAAGACAGTCCTCTTTTTTGCTTCTCATATGGGCCTTAATTTACTCCTGTTTTGAAATTATCAGTGACAGAAACATCCAAGTTTCTCTGTAAGTTCATATGATTTGATTAATACAGATTAATACTTTGTAAGTACATATGATTTAAAGACTGTTGTAAAAAATACTGAAAGCTGTTTACAAGCTATCAAGACAATAAAAGAATGAAAACCTATAAATTAAAATATTTTAAGGCTTAAATATCAGAGGGCATCAATAAAACTAATTTAAATTAAGAACAGCAGCAGTGAGACTTTACATAATCAGTAAAAAAGTAAAAAGATTGGGAATGACTAAAAGTATCAGAAAGACAAAGGTTCAAATATGCTTTCCAAGTGATAAGAACATTGGTGCCTCCTTTTACTTTGAAGGTAAGGATATTCTACAAATGGAATGCCACTGAAAAATCTGCGTAGCTTACTCATGGGAAGTACCTGAAGGCTATTGCATCTACCTGCTTCATAACATTTATGAACAAGCAGAATTGGAAAGGAAAGCAAAAGACCCAATAAAGAGCTACTTTTTGATATAGCAAAATAAATGGGGGAAATCAATATTATTTTGTTAATTACAAGAAATAATTAGGAATCATAGCTGATGGGTTCTATGGACCTAGGGACTGAAATCAGTCTGTATTTGTTTGATTTACTGTATAATTTGCCTTTCCGACAGAAGAATGCACAATTGTATTTCGTTAGATTTATAGTTACTGTACTACATGGCCAAGCCATGCAACCATAATAAAATACAAACACATAGATATGCAAAAAATTGGGCTGCTCATTTAGGACTTTGAAAGACAAATCAATATAGCAACAATTACTATGCCCTTCAAAGTCATAAATGAGAAACACAATATGATATTTGGAAACGAATTCTTTTTTGGCTTGTGATTTAATGTTAGCAGTTTCTTAGTAGAAAAATCACTGAATAAAATTCTTTTCATTTCAAACTTTTCACCTGCAACAAAATGTTTTTGAGAAAACTCAATTTTAAAAGTAAGAAAAATTGATTTCTGGTTCCTGATTTTTTTTCCCTTTCCTTTCCTTTTCTTTCCTTTCTTTTCCTTCCTTTCTTTTTGGTACACTGATTTTGAAACCAACACTGGCACAGAAAGTGGCATTATACACAACTGGCAAATGTTGCAGCCTCAATCTAGAGCTAGGACCTTACTCAAACTTTTAAAAAAGTTTTAAAGAATCTTATGATATTGATTCTAAAATATTTGGGAGACATATGTGACCAGTTTATTTTATACTAGATTGTTGGATATCTGTCTGTGCCTGTGACTGTGTGCGAGAGAGACTGAGAGGCATATATAAGAACACCCTCTCTTTGCCAATAACACATAAGACTCAAAATGGCCTATCCCTCCCCTGCCAGACTGTTCACATTGGAATGGAATGTTTAGCAGTTCCTTCTATTCAGTTCTTTCTTCCCTATGGTTATTTTGGCCAGCAAATAATGTGTGCTGAACCACTGTGCCTGCCACCCTTCTTTGCTGCCTCTGTGGAATCTGTAGGAAAATTTCATTGTGCAGCAAAGATGTGGCCACATTTTAAGGCACCTCTGCTATAAAACATGATACCTGGGGGGGTCACATATCTTGCTTTTAGTCAGTTTTGCCTTCCTGGAAGACTTCCAACAGAGCAAGTCTGCTTTAAAATGAGAGATTTCCTCCTTGATTATATTTACATCTTTGTTTTCTCTCTCTCTATTTTTTTTTTTAAATTGTTGAATTTATATTGAAAGACCAAGATACCCAAATTCCAGAGGCAACAATGATCTTTTGAAAAAGTACCCTAATTTTCTGGAAAATTGCAGAATTGCAAAACAAGACAAACACAATATTAATCTTCTCAAATGTTACATCACATTATGTACATAATCTTTAAAAAATCACAACTATTGTTATATTCAGAGATACTAGTCTTCTTTTTCCCATGTTTGAAATCGTTCCATTACTGCCCTGAATACATTTCCAGGGATTTTCTGATGTTTGTCTATTAAACTCTGTACTGCAGTCTTTGCCTATAAAAAAAAATATTGGGGTGGGAAAATAAATAAATAGTTCAAGATTACAAAACTTTCAGTCATAAAATAGGTCAAAGATTAAAATTAAAACCAACAGTTAGTCCTTTTCAAACTGAATATCTCCCAAAATATTTTAAAAAATCTTGACACTGCAAAACAGATGTAAAATTGAATATAAAAACCTATCTGAACATCTGTACTTTCATAACACAGGGATTTATCCACAAATGTCGTACTATCATACAGCATGTGCATAAGCAAATGACAGTGTCTCGCCTAGACCACTAACATGCCACCTTTCACATACTCATATTTACTTGAGTCATCAAATGCAATGCATACCTGAATTTTGAAGGTGCACGTTACAAAAAATGGATATTCCCTCAAATGTAATGTGCCCAAATAAAGGCATAGGTATAGTTCACCAGGGAGGGAGGCAGCATGAATGAGGCCATTTGAAGGCCTTGTAAATGAGGCCTGTTGGGAACCGCATGTGACTAAGCCTAGGGGGGCAGACAGGGAAGAAACCTAGAGGTCTGCCTGGGAGGTAGTAATAACTGCGGCTAAACGGCAAGAATAACTGGGTCACCAGCTGGGCTGTCCTCCTCCTCCTGGCACCACAGCGCCCTGAGGCTGCTGCCACTACCAAGAAAAGCTTCTTTGCACACACCCCCCCCCCCCAAACTTCTTTCTGGCCTCCTGGATTCTGGGTCCTTCCGAGCCTTTTCATGCAGGTGGGTTTATGTGCATGATTCTAACACACCACTGAATCTGATGCACATCTCAATTTTGGCAATATAATTTAGCCAAAAAGGTGAGCATCAAAAATTGAATAAACGTAGTATAATGTTCCAAAATCTTAGTTCTGGTTCCTTGTAATTTGAGTTTGAAAATTAAAAAATTAAAATTACACCTTTGAACGATTTTCAGGAAGCAGAGAGAGAGAGAGAGTCCAAAATATTCTAAATAAATAGAATTGTTAAAAAAAAAATCTAATACACTGGCAGTGCCATGTCAGGCGTTTTTGACTGTCTAAGCAGGAATATGATGGAAACAGAAGCAGAAAATCAGCCATTCCCCTTCAGAGGGCATGAAGGGGCCAGAGCGTCTTTTTCTTCTTGGTTGGAATAAGCGATAAACTTTTGCCACTTTATTTAGAGAAATAGATGGATCCTTTAAATATAAGAATTAATACTTTACATTAACTGTTACCAAAAAGGGGCCCATTTCTCTTCTCTGATGATCAAAAGGCATTTTATTGTTCCTGAGAATGAACTTGGTGGCAGTGGCCAAGAGCACTGGCATTTTTCTCTTTCCTGGAATGGCAGCCAACTAATCCACAACTCATGTCAAAATCATAAACTTTGACCCCCAACCTGCCCTTGAATTCTACATGGACTTCTCTTGAAAATACCTTACATTCAGTACACATCACTTCTCCAATTTAATGTATTAAATAAATAAATAAATAAATAAATATTACTAACATCAGGAATCCTCATTCTGACAGGCTGGCACTATATAAGTGAGCAAAGTACAGCCTGCAGATGGTCCAAGCCTTCCAGACTCCCCATGATGAAAAAAATGTTATAAATATAGCTAACTGTATTCACATAAGCTTCTGGAGAACATAACATAATATTATAATGTAATACAGTATAACACTAATAATAATATGATATAATAATTATATATTTTATATTACATGTAATATTACTAATAATATTACAATATTATTGTATAGTACAATATAGTGATGTATAGCGCTGATATTGTACTATGTTAATGGTATAATGTATTGCATGTGTGTGTGTGTGTGTGTGTGTGTGTGTGTGTGTGTATCTTGTAAGCTGCTCTGAGTTTCCTTCAGGGTGAGAAGGACGGCATATAAATATCACAAATAAATAAATAAATAAATATTTAAATTGTATTTCAAATCTAAGGAGACAACTTTTTAGCAAGTATCATTTCCCCTTTCTAAAAAAATAGTTCCTTCAGAGAAAGTCAAGCCCCGCTACTACAGCTTGCAATCATACCACTGCAGATGTGAGCCACTTACATTTATGGGAAGGCAAAAAGGCTCCTCCTCCCCACCTAGCAAGTTATTCACTATACTATAAATATTTAGAATTTAATATTCAGTGATATTAAAGTAAAAAAGTCTTACTTTGTCTGCCAATTCATCAGCAGTTACTTTTGCTTTATATGGAATAGGATCGCCGACGTATGTCCGCAATTTGACAGGAAAGTTTCCATACAACGGAACTATTGGCAAACGGAGATATTCATACATCAACCTAAACAGGCCTGTTTGATGAAAAAGGACACATTACAACAGGTATAAGATTATTATCTTGCCAAGATTATTTAATTCATTCAAATTTGAATACAATGGCTTATTACTAATTTTGAATGTAAAACTTCTAAATTACTGTTATAAGCATTAAAATGTGGGTTGTCTCCAGAGCTGTCTGAAAATATATGCAACCCTGAGCTATTTGCATGTATGAAGTATTCTGATCAAGAATTCTACAGCCAATAATTGTAAGAATTTTAGAATTGCTTGCAACACAGAATGATATAAACATATATAGGAATCATGTCTCTGGAAATAATTCTATAAGGAAGTCCTGTGGATTTCTTGAGCTAAAATCTGTCCAATATACATCCCACCATTTTAAAAGGCTGTCATCACCACATGCACTGACAACTGTTAGATGAAGTTTAAGGAAGTAAGAAATAAACAGAAATTTTAATTTAAAAAACGTATTTAAAAGGCTTCTTACTTAGCCCACCAAGGGATCGAATACTTTCCCGAACATTCTGTGTGAACATAGGAATGATGGGCTGCAATGCAAAAGAGGGGGAGCATTTGTTAGGTCTTTCCCCCACACACAACATATTATACTGAAGTCATCATAATGTCCATTTTATATAAAAGCATTTGGTCTGAAGATTGCTTTTAGAGCTAGTCTAAGTTCTCTGAATAGTGTAGTCTGTATGAGCTGCCCCATATATAGTAGACTCTCAGTAAACCAGCACCCATGGGTATTAGCAGATTGCTTGAGAGTTCCTATTAAAAATAGGTATAACTTAATGTTAACATTGAAATACAAAAATTATAATCAAAGACAAATTGACCTTAATGTAATACAGTTTAACTTTATTACAAATGCTGATTTTACTATATTATAAAATGTTTTTATTTATTTTTATTTAAGGTATTATTTTTATTTTGTTTACCAATTGCTTAAAAATTCTGATTGCTTGAGTTCCAGTCAACTGAGAAACTGTTGTACTTGAAAAATATAGACCAAGCACTCCAGGGTTGTTGTTGTTGTTGTTTATTTTATTTTATTTTTTATTTTATTTTTTGTCGTGTCAGGAGCAACCGCTCCTGTTGTGAGAGAATTGGCCGTCTGCCAGGACATTGCCCAGGGGACGCCTGGATGATTTTTGATGTTTTATCATCCTTGTGGGAAGCTTCTCTCATGTCCCCGCGTGAGGAGCTGGAGCTAATAGAGGGAGCTCATCCGCCTCTCCCCGGATTCGAACCTGCGACCTGTCGGTCTTCAGTCCTGCCGGCACAGTGCTTTAACCCACTGCGCCACCGGGGGCTCCTAGCACTCCAGGTACAAAACTGGCAGGACAGGACAGGCAGGCTAAAATCTTTCTCATAGAAAGTATTTATTTATATTGTGTCAAAAGCATTCCATAAATAAGTATAAAACATATTTACAGAAAGTATTCACAACCATACACTCTAACGGAAACTACAATGATGTTGGGGACACTAATAAGTTTGTATTTGTCCATGACATTAGCATAATAATAGGCAATTATCACCCTGATGACTAAAAGTCAGCTTGGGATTCCCAGATTGTGTGTGTGAACAAAATCAACAAAAATGACAGAAAACAGCAAAGATACGCATGTCAGTCAGATCCATTCAGTTGCAAACTTAAATAGTAAAATGGAAGAAGGGAGAACAATATACAAACTGATGTTTTTGACTGCCACTATATTCGAAGAACAGCAGCATTAGCGCATACAAGTAATTTTAATTTACATTCATCTGACTTTGCTCCTTCCAGTGCCCTGGAGAGAGAATAAGAGCAAACACAGTCCTGAGGAAAAATGTGCTCTTTCGTCTCAAATCCGAAAAGACCCCAACAATTCTTTTTCTTACAAGCGTCTAGTCTTACATTCCATTTAAAGTTCAATGAACACTCACCACTTTTGCATCAATAGCCACCTGAGCAAATCCTTTACGATTCCCCCATATAAGGACGTAGTTTTCATTACTGAACAGTGCTTCTCGAACTCCCCCTGGTGCAATGGCCAACAAGTGTCCTTTTGATAATGCTTTCCCACATTCTTCCTGTGTTCCATGCAGGACACTGAACACATCAAGTAAGAGTTTAAAACCTGAAAATGGTAAAGAAAATCTATATCAGTAATACAAAAAACGGAACTATGGAGTATCAAAAATGTAATAGAATAAGGTAGTTTTGCATGTCTGAACCTCTACTGTGTTTAGTTTAGGGTGGTTCTATTTTTTTTTAAAATGACCAATTCACTTTTCCTCTATTAAGGGACTATTCCTGGTAACTAATCTGACAAATTTCAATTGTCAAATGCATTTATGCAGGCCAAAGCATTGTGTTTCAGAGCTCATATGTCTTGGTCAAGTAAAATAACACATTCTATCAGCACAACAGAAAAGAAGACAAGCTTTTTCAAATTTAGGCATTTTTCTAGAATACTTAGCCCTCAAAATGCTGGATTTCCATACAATTAACATGCCTCATATGTGTTGAGGCATTCCATACAATTAACATGCCTCATATGTGTTGTCTAGTATTTAGGCAACATATATGAATTTTGTGATTAGAAGAAAAGGGCTTCTTTGATGGGTCTTTTTTGGATTGTGCTCTGCTGGCCTCCTTGAGAGAGTACTTGAGGGTGATGTGTATTGAAAAAGCTGATGAGATTGGCAATGTTGGTACCAATGCCAACGGTGGGGAAGTTGTCAAACTCAATGTACCCAGGAATGGGAAAGTCAAAGAAGGTACTTCCAAGTGTCCCATCGGAATCTTGTGGTTGCACTTGTGTGCAACGTCTAATCGAGTCATCAACACTGAGGGAGATTGAGAGAGTGTAATTGAGAAGTTGGTGGGCAAAGTTATTTCATTGAAGGAGAACTTGAAGCAAAAACACTGCGGTGGTAGAGCTGCAATGGCGAAAAAAAGGAACTAAGAAGTCTGCCAGCACAGGGGCTAGTCAGAAAAGGGCATGGTTCTTTTTTTGATAAGGTATAGTACTCACACTGACTTATGAATAAGTTGGCCTAGGTTTTTGGGGTTAATTTTTAATTAAAATTTCTAGACCTCTACATGAGTACATATAGTATATATCAATGTGCATAAAATAAATCCCAAATACACAAGTTGTGACATTTCCAAGCCTGTTCTCCCATCTGACCAAGAAACACCACAATCAAGCTTGACAATATGTACCTGGTAGTGAAAAGACAAAGTGATCTGCAACTATATGTAAGATTCTTTTTTTCTTAATCAGGACAACAGCCATGAAATAGAAAAAGTCTATAGGAGTTGCTCCATGGTAGAAAACGACCAGTGCTGGCCCATTAGGTATTTTTTCTAGGCCGCACACCTCATAGCCTGTAGAGAGTAGAACAGAAGCGTTTAAGGTTAGAATCTAATATCAAGCTTGCATTATAAAAACACCTTCAAATGTATTAGCATTCTAGAGACAAAATGCAAACACTTTACAGAAAAATAAACAATATCACAACCATGAAAAAGTAATTAACTGCGAATTATATGTTTATTGCAAAGAGGTACGTACTTCTCTTTCCCATTCTCTTGCACAACTTTATTTTTACTCTGACATCCATCATTGTCTGGCAATAATATCAATCCATAGTACTGCCCTTCTATTTTGTTATGCTAAATAATTAATGGATTGGCTTTAGAGTTATATGGACTAGCTTGATGAGTGCCAGGAATTGCCAGCTTCCCTCATGATGATTAAACAACACATGTAAATGGTGCTTCATACATTTCAGAGGACATATTTAATTTCATTAACTTTAATGTGCTACATACATACACGTGTATGTAAACACGAGTGTCGTTATCTATTTAGCCTGTGGGTGAGTAGAATCCAGGAGTGCATTCACATTATGTAATTAAGGCACTATTATTCCACTTTAACAGCAATGGTTCCATTCAATGGAATCCTGGGATTTATAGTTCGGTGAGACATTGGAACATTCTGGCGCACTATTCTAAGTACCCCAGCCTCAGCCACCCTGAGCCCCTCCGCGGAGGTCAAGATAGGATGGGATATAAATGTCCGAAATAAATACATAACTGCCAATCCTAGGAATCCACAAGATGGAACCATGGCAGATTTGTGTGTGTGTGTCAGGAGCAACTTGAGAAACTGCAACATGGAAAGAATAAGGACAGGTTCCTACATCACACATCACACACAAAAGGAACAGTTCAATGTTTTTCAACAAACATTTTATTCAAAACTAACATAATACATATCTGAAATTAAAAACTCAGATCAGGTATACCTTTCATAAATAAACACATTGCATTGAATCTTATTGAGATTGTTTGAAAACTTGCTCCAAAATGCATCGCCAAGATGATTTTTTTGTTTCAACAGCCTCTGCTTTTGTAACAATATCCATTTTTGTAATTTTTCAATATGTCAAGCAGGCTGAACTACTTTCTCTTTTTTATTGTTTCGCTCTTCACTCATGCCCAGTAAGTGATCCTACAGGCAGCTATTTGCATTGACAACTACAGTAGACTCTCTCTTATCCAACATAAATGGGCCGGCAGAACGTTGGATCAGTGAAAATGTTGGATAATAAGGATATTAAGGAAAACCCTGTTAAACGTCAAATTACATTATGATTTTACAAATTAAGCACCAAAACATGTTTTACAACAAATCGACAGAAAAAGCAGTTCAATACACGGTAACATTATGTAGTAATTACTGTATTTATGAATTTAGCACCCAAACATCTCAATGTATTGAAACAGCTGTGGATCTGAGCAAGGGGCAGACTGTGTTGGATAATACAGAATGTTGGATGAGCGAAGGTTAGATAAGTGAGACTCCACTGTATATGTAAGCAAACACAGCTACAGTAGGATTACACTATTTAACACGATTTTTGTTCCTGGGTTATAAATGTCATTTTCTAACTGGTTCTATCATACAAACATGGAAAAAGTTTATTAAACTGCAGCACATTTTGCTACAGTTTTTAATGAATATCTCGTAAAGTCTCAGTCAATTCAACATCGTTTGTGGCAGCCACAAAAACAAAGTTTCTGGGGCATAACAGCTACTTCAAAAGTAAGCATCACACAATTAAACAGGAAAGTGTGTTATCAATTCTCATTCTTTCCCAAGACAAGCTTTACTGCATTGTTTACTGCAGACATGCTATTGCAACCCAATACTGAAAGTGTGTTGTTATCAATTATGGTGCTATCTGAAAACTGCAATGGCTTTTTGCCATTGCCAGATGATTGTTCACATTTTATCACACAAGCATTTGAGATCTCAATCCATCTCCACCTTGTCCATGAGAGGTTTTCAAACAGCCAATAATTAAAAACATATTGGATCATTTCAAGATCAATCTAACTCCAGCCATGAGAATATATTCATGCAAATTGGTTGCGTCAATACCTCTAAGAAGAGTTACAACACTACACTACCTTCAAAACAGCTCTTCTCTTGATAAGGAACTTGTCCCATCTGACTCAACAAATAACACTGACTACTTCATGGATTCATCAGTCTTCTGACAACTTTGACAAAGTGGGTAAGACCAACTTTTGGCATTTCACAAGGTTGGCTCAGCTTACTACTAATTCTTTAATCTTTAAAATGGCAATCTAAATTTCAGACAGTTTGTTTTATGCTGGCCCACAGATTTTAGAATGTTTTCTTGCAATTACTTTGTAACATCTGAAATTGTTTTGTTATACAAAATAATTTGTTTTAACCATTTCTTTTTGCATGGTATTAAAAGTGCTTCAATACTGAAATAATTGTACTCTGCTTTGTGTATTTCAGAGGCAGAGATGGTGCTTGTGTAAAACCACCATTATCAACCTTCTTAAGTGGACAATAATCTTAAGTATTATCCTCTAAGTTGCAACCATGCAGTGTTAAAGTCTTAAGTCTGTAGAATCAACATTTAATCTCTTTTTACCAAAGTACTTGGAGAAAATGACACTTCAGTTTCAAGCACAGACAAATCAGAGAGGCCAGTTTCAACAGAATAAAAATTTATAGTCTTAGTTTGTTCAGCCTTCCTGGCCAGGACTGCAGATTTTAAAAGTCCTGAAGCATGTACATATTCTTTACAGATGACATTCTGTACATTTGTGTTCAATGGCATCAGACTGAAAAAACTGCAGGTAATTTTTTTTAATGCCAGTCACAGTGCTTCTAAAAATAACTGTCTTCTTGATATACATACAAGTGATACTGCTTGGAATTACAATGGTATGGCCTAAGACTGCTAATTTTACAACAGTTTTTATCAACAATCTCTAAAAAAAATTGATGGCTAACGGGAAGGTATAATGGGAAATATCTTACACACAGATCTCCAGGCTATTCTGAAACATTATTTGGCAAAAATCCAAGTTACTCTCTTTGCACGTGTGTGCCTGCAGAGTTAAATTGGATCTCATAATTGCACCATGGGTACCGCAACTTCCAAACGTACCTATTCCCTAATTGCTGGTTTTCTTCCCAAAGTCAAAAGAGTTTGAGAGGGAACTATGCTTACGGAACAATTGTCTTGACTTTTGAGACTGATCACATTGCATCAGAGAAAATGCAACTATAGTACAGACAGTACTCAAGTTATGAACAAGATAGGTTCTGTATATCTGTTTTTAAGCTTTATTACAACAACAATTTTTATTGATTAGCCAGTTGGCCTTATACAAAACAGTGCAAACACAACATACAACATACATCTGGTCCTATTAAAATAGAATACAAATATATAGGAATTTATCAACTTAAAACCAATGTAGCTTAGCCATAGATATAAGCATTAACTATCCTCGTCTCCCCTACACGGCACCCCTATCTGATCTATGTACTCTGATCTCCTTTTAGCAGCTTTAAACAAATAAAGGGCAACTTGTGTCGTCAGAATGGGGTTAAAACCAGCCAACAAAAATGAGGTTTTAGCCACTGTATCCCAGCATATTTTATTGCAAATGAAAGGCCATAAATATTTTTTTCCTTTCTTGTTCATATAGGTTGCAGTTATGTAAAATGTGGTTCAAATTTTCAACTTCAGGGGCTCCACGGATACAGAGTCTTTCTTCATATGGGATATGATTGAATCTGCTGTTTCTCTCCATGGATTCAATTTGTTCAAATCTTGCCCTGGTAAAAGTGGTTCTTAGGTGTCTTGGCATGTCAGCTTTTAGGTATAGCACCCTCTGGAAATTATGTTTAAAGCGCCCTAACCACTTCAGGGATCCTGTGTTTGACAGGGTGGCTATATCTTTCTGGGCTTCAATATCTAGGACCCTTTGAGTTACAGTCCTTTTTTCAGCATCCCTGTTCTGGCCTAAGGAGGCATTTTGTAATCCGCAGGTGCGGAGGAACTTAGTTAATTGTTCTGACCAGGAAGCTTGGTTTTGGCCATTAGATTGTTCTAAAAAGCACAATTTTGGAAGTCTATTATCTTCGAGATTTTTTATTTTAGACCAGTAATTAAAGGCCCTGATTTTGGCGAGTCCTTCGATAGAATATATTCCTAGCTCTGCTCTGACTACAGCAGCGGTGGTCTTAATGTCAACACCAAGTATCTGTCTTAGAAATTTTGATTGTTCTTGTTCCAGTATTGGGAATTTGCTTAGGCCCCAGATTTCAGCTCCATATAGTATCATGGGGACAATTTTTGCTTTATAAACTGATTATTGGAGATAAAGATCTGGGATATCTATGGGATAGCAATCTTGCCAGTGTGTTACAACGTGCTCTAATTTTGATTGCACAAGATTGGAAGTGTGCAAGCCACGAGCCTGTCTCTGAGTATACCAAGCCTAGATATGTAAAAGAACTAACCTGTTCTATGCGCTCTGCATCTAGAACCCATTTGTGTCTAGATGGGCGATTTCCGAACACCATTATTTTTTACTTGGATTTGTTTATTGTCATGTTGTTTTGTGGGCATAGGTGTTAAGTTTACTCAGTAATCTTCGTAATCCTATTTGTGTATTTGACATCAAAATCATGTCATCTGCGTATAAAAGAGTGTTTACATGTCTGTTACCAATTTTTGGCATATGAACATCAGAGCTGCTGAGGGAATTTGGCAGGTCATTGATGTAAAGGTTGAAAAGTAAAGGTGCCAATAAGCAGTCTTGTCTTACACCTTTGCAGGAATCTATTTTCTTTGTCAGGGCTCCACTGATTCCCGTTCTAACCTGAATATGGTTGTTGGAGTACAGACATTTGATCAGGAGCAGTAATCTGCGGTCTATTCTGTGAGCTGTTAATTTTTGCCAGAGGAATTTTTTTAAAGCTGAATTTGTTAGTAAGCTGGAACAGGTACATTTTTTTTCAGTGTAACTCCAACCAGATATATATAGAGAGGGGGGAGTGAGGTAGGGAGCTAGCTTTGGATATCATAGAGAAGGGTTAGCAGCACCCCTGAGGTGTTTGTTCTGATGTCTGTGCCCCTGTTCAGAAGATTTCACCTCACTTTCCGTCACTATGATAATTGGATTTTGAAAACATTTGGCTTGTTGTGGAAACAATGATTGGTGAGAAAGCTTCACCTGAGACACCTTTTCCCCATGATAACTCTTCCAGGAGTGAATTTCCCTTTCTGGGGGTAGATTTCTGTCACTTCCTCACCCCCATTCTTAACTATGAGTCATTTGTAAGTTGGATGTTTGTAACTCAAGGACTGCCTATACTGGCACAATGATACATAAACAAATCTAGAACCCCAAGAGGATTCTGGATTATTGCTCCATATACAAAGACGATACTGCTGCTTTGAAAATGGCTTTCTAAAATTAGTATTTCAAGCAATAAATCATTCTGCAGTATTTTTATCCTTTGATTCACTTACATATTATTTCTCAAAGGCAATTATTTCTTTAAAAAAACTTGTTCTTAATGTCATTGTTTTTAAAGTATTTTAATTAAAATAAAGGCTTAGTATATTTTGCCAGGAACGGAAAGGGAGGGGGGAGGAAAGGGGAAGTACACATTTGCCTCCAAGTGCAAAACCAGCAGACAGCAATTAGAGTGAACTATTAAACACAAAATTAATAAATAGGCTATGATGGTGGGCAATAATGCCATCTGCAGGAAATAGTTTCTAGCATCATGATGATATTGAAAGGGAGAAATACAACTCTTTTTTACATACATATCTAGAGTCATAAGAATGTCAAGCAATTTTGAAAGCAGAAAAAGAACAAATGTGATGCAATTTAGTCAATCACATTTGGGAAGAACGATCGTTCTGAGACAGAAAAGAAATAGGTGACATTATAAAACAAGAAATCCTGTAGTTTGCAGTGTTAAAAAAGAGACAGCTCCCCAAAAACCATTTTGAAATAAAACCCAACATAAAAAATAAAAAAATAAAGCAACAAAGAGAAACAAAGAAACTAACCCAATATTAAGTATGTTTGGTGGCCATGGGAAATCACAAAATATATTTATTCTATTTTCAAAATTAGTTTGTAACTAGCCATTCCCTGCCACGCGTTGCTGTGGCCCAGTCTGGTGATCTGGAAAATAAAGTAATGAGAAAGTGTTGGTTTCTGATATATATAATTTCTTTATGCTTGTGGATAAACAGTATTTCTTAGTGTTTCTTTGTCAGCCTTGATGCGGAGATTGTCTGGTTTGCCTACTCTGGAACATGCAACATATAAGTGTCCTTCTTTAGGGGTCCCTTTCAAATCTATGATACTATATCTGTGTGTGTGAATCATATATATCTATCTATATCTTTGGCTGGATGGCTCTTTGTTAGGAGGGCTTTGATTATGTTTTCTAACCCTGGTGAAGGGAATTGGACTGGGTGGCCTTAAGTATTTTCTATTGGTCATGGGGGTTCTGTGTGGGAAGTTTGCCCCAATTCTGTCATTGGTGGGGTTCAGAATGCTCTTTGAGTGTAGATGGACTATAAATCCCAGTAACTACAATGTCAAGGTCTACTTTCCCCAAACTCCATCTGTGTTCATACTTTGGGCATATGGAATATTTGTGCCAAATTTGGTCCACATCCAGCATTGTTTGAGTCCACAGTGCTCTCTGGTTGTAGGTGAACTACAATTCCCAAACTCAAGGTCAGTTGCCACCAAACCTTTGTAGTGTTTTCTGTTGATCATGGGAGTCCTGTGTGCCACGTTTGGTTCAATTCCATCATTGGTGGAGTTCAGAATGCTCTTTGAATGTAGGTTAACTATAAACTCCAGCAACTACAACTCCCAAATGACAAAATCTTTTTTTTTTTTTAGTGATGGTCACTCCTTGGGTTAGTAGGTGTCTTGTGGTCAAATTTGGCAGAATTTCATCCAGTGGTTTTTGAATTGTTAATCCCACAAACTAACATTACATTTTAATTTATATAGATATTTATATCCCGCTCTCCCTCATGCTGCAGGGAACTCAAAGTGGCTTACAACATGGTAATATTCAATGTTGTACTTTTAACAAATAATACAATAAATTACATCATATAACAATAAACAATAAAACCATATGAATACCAAAAAAAAGTCAAAACATAATACCCAATCTTAGTTGTCATTTGTATGCTACATTATGTGGATTCCGCATTGCTCTATCCAAACACCTGATTCCAGAGTCAGATCTTCACTTGTTTCCTTAACTACAAGAAATCCCCAAGTTATGAAGAAGATAGGTTCTGTAGGTTTGTTCTTAAGTTGAATTTGTTTGTAAGTCGGAAAAGGTACATTTTTAAAGTGTTGGATAGTATAGGGAACGCCCCTGTGGTGTTTTTTTTTTTGCTGTCTGTGCCCCTGTTCATCAGAAGACTTCATCTCACTTTCTATCCCTGTGATAATTGGATTTTGAAAATATTGGCTTCTTATGGAAACAAACACACCTTTTCCCCATGATATCTATTTCAGGAGTGAATTTTCTTTCCTAGAGATAAATTTCTCTCCCATTCTGTTGTCTCAACGCCATTTGTAACTATGAGTTATTTGTAAGTAAGATGCTTGTAACTCTGTAGAAATACAGAGAACCATAAAATACGGAGTGCCGCTTGAAAAAGAAAGCAGTAGGTGATTTAGTTCACTCGAACTTCTCAGCTTATAGTATCACAAATGAAGGCATGTTTTCTTCTAAGAATAATGTTTTTTAATTTCAATTTACATATTCATAAAAATAGTGAAACATATCTATATGCATATATACATGAACCAATCCAATACTTCCTAAAATCTATACTCTTGGTTATACTCTCTCCTCCTCCCACCCCACCCAATTCAGTGACTTTCTGTCTCTTCGATTGGAGACATTCATATATAATTCCATTCTTCCTTCCTATTACATTGTTTTCTATTTTTCCTTTTGGCCTGATATTTATTATTTATAAATTCCCTATACAGATTCTAACAGATTAAATATGAAGCCTTCTAAAAAGAACCTTCCTTTTTTAAACATAGTTTAGAAATGGTTCCCAGTCTTTGATAAAAAAAATATCTTGTGTTGTTTTTGTTTTTTTTGTTCATCATTGCTAATTTGTCCATGTCTGCTGTTTTAAAAACTTTAAGTACCCATTCTTCCATTGTTGGGAGGTCTGCCTTCTTCCAAAACTGTGCATATACTGTTTTTGCTACTATTATCACATAGTGCAATACTTTATAGCTTAATTATTTTGTTTAGTTATTTCACATTTCCCATTAAATTAATTCAGGCTCCAATTGTATCTTTGAATGAAAAAGAATTGCTCCAGAATTCTCTTGCTTTTCTACATGACCACCACATGTGGAAGAACATTCCTTCCTGTTCTTTATATTTCTAGCACTTGTTGTTTCTTCCCTTACACAAAGCAAAGGAAGGCATGCTTTGATGGTTATTTCGATCCTGAACAAGAACAATTGGCAGAATGTTGAAATTACCAAATTTTGACATTGCAACATTATCAATCATCTGATTACATATACAAAATTGTTACAATGTCAAATATAAACTGTGAAGAATGGTCCGAATGCATGATTTTATATAGTTTTGTTTCTAACACTTATTGATAAACTAGTTTTTCAAGCATGTCAGGTAAACTATGATAGGACGATGTATGTGAATGCTAACAAGACATTTTCAATAATTATCTACCAAAAGGATTTTTGAACCATGCATGTCTCACATAAAGATTCTAGCAGCTTATAATAATACCTTGTCCAAATTCTTTACAACAATACATACATTCAAAAGTATGCTATTTGTTATACGTGTAAGAGACAAACATTTAAAGTGGAATCAGGTGTGATACAGGGATGTGTTATTGCTCCAACCTTATTCTCCATCTTTATCTCTATGATACTGCACCTTGTCGATGGAAAGCTTCCCACCAGCCTAGAAATCAGCTATCTATCAGACAGCAAGCTATTTAACCTCAGCAGACTGAAAGCCAAAACCAAGGTTACAGCAACATCTGTTATAAAACTCCAATGTGCTGATGATAATGTGGTCTGTGCTCATTCAGAAAAACAACAAGCCACTTGAAACACTTTTGCAGAATCATACCAAAAGCTTGGCCTTCTCACTGAACATCAAGAAAAGTGTTCTTTCAGCAGGCACCAGCCAATCCCCCTACAATGCCAAAAAAGTTTAATGGTATAACGTTAGAAAATATTGACCATTTCCACTACCTTGGCAGCCACTTCTCCACAAAAATCAACATCGACACTGAAATACAACACTGTCTGAACTCTGTGAGTGCAGCATTCTTCCAAATGAAGCAGAGAGTGTTTGAGGTTCAGGACATTCGTAGGGAGATCAAGATGCTTGCTTACAAAGCTATTGTCCCCCCAACCCTGTTATATGCCTGCGAAACATGGGAAGACAGGCAGACAAACTTCAGTGTGTCGGAAGAAGCAAAGACCACCTGCATTGAAGTGATGATCCTCCGCCATCATCTCTGCTGGACTAGGTACGTTGTCCAAATGCCCACTCACCATGTCTCGAAGCAGTTACTATACTCCCAACTGAAGAACAGAAAATGGAAAATAGGTGGACAGGAAAAGATCATTTAAAGATGAGCTTAAAGCCAACCTTAAAAACTGTGGCATAGACACTGAGAACTGGGAAGCTCTGGCCCTCGAGCTTTCTAACTGGAGGTTAGCTGTTACTAAAAGGGCTGTGGAATTTGAAGAAGCAAAAATGGAGAGAAAAAGGGAGAAATGTGTCAAGAGGAAGGGACATCATGCCAACCCTGACTGGGACCACCTTCTATCTGGTCTCCACAGTCACCTACAGACCCACCACCAAGACACACACTTGGATCACTTGGACACAAGTGATCGGCGATGATGAATAGACACACAATCAAACAATCTAGTATAAAATGTTAGGATCAGTCACACGTAAACATCATAGCCAGTACCCTGCTGGGAAGTTACAAATACATAACCACCATAATTATACCACCATTCTGTGAATCCTGTTCATATGAGATGTAGCTGGGACCATCAACCATCTGCTTTCCAAATGTCTTTTTGGAAGTACAGGTCTACTAAACTGACAGCACAAAGTTCTAGCTAACTGATTCTGTGAGCCTACTGGGGTTCAGAGCCCTGGAACTGGCAAGCTGGAATTTATAATAAAAACTACTTTTGGAGGGTTCTGTAAGGGGATTTCTAAAGAGAGATTGTGTGTATTTGTCTACCATAGGAGAGGAAATCTAATTTTCATAATTTCAGTGTGTTGATGTTTTGCTACATGTGCCTAAAAAGTTAAGAGGAGCCACTGTAGGGAACAATAGTGGAGCACTTGCCAAATGTAGAGGTGAAAACAGGATGTCATCAGGTTTACTAAATGTATCAGTGTCATAAGGTCTATTGTCTTCGCCCTTACAAAGAAGCAGCCTTT
This sequence comes from Anolis sagrei, assembly GCF_037176765.1. Classification (NCBI taxonomy): domain Eukaryota; kingdom Metazoa; phylum Chordata; class Lepidosauria; order Squamata; family Anolidae; genus Anolis; species Anolis sagrei. Next base: position 50,072,409 of record NC_090024.1, on the reverse strand, counting down.
CATTTTTGTTATTCTCATTGCAGAGAGGGCAATGAGAATAACAGAATGCTGGTGTCGACTATTGTGCCTAGGTAAGAGGTGACTTTTCTATAGCCATAGACTTGATGTATTCTAATTATTTTGTATCCTGATTTGAGTACAGTCAGATAAGAAATAATAATAATATAATTTTGAAAACAAACCATGCTCCTTCCCATTCAAGAAAAACACGTGTCCTCCCCATTCAAGAAGAGTTTGCCATACTGGTTTTTAAATTCTTTTAAGAAGACACTTACTACATTTAGCATACATTGTAAAAGCCAAGATAAACAAGAAAGGGTAACAATTACGACTCAGAATGCTTCTTTCATCCTTGATATTTCTAATACCATTTTAAAACAGGGGTGAGAAATCAAGGAGCATCCCTAGCCCCATGAAAGTCACAGATTCACTGCCAAAAATAACCAAAGAGATTCTATATCATTTTTAGTTCCAGGAATTCAAATTTCTGGCCAATTTTTACTGTGAAGAGGTAGAGACACCGGGGGTGGGGGGGGGGGGGAATCACACCGCTTTTATTCTTTCTTCTTTCTTTTATTTTAATTTTTAAATAAAATATTTGGAGGGGTCCAAGGCATATTTTTCCAAACATTTAATATTGAGGACACACTTTTAGATATGCATAATGTCATGGCACAGTAATTCAGTTTCACTAGCAAACTAGAGGTTAAGTCAACCACTCATAAGATATACACAGACACACATATATTGTATTAATACAATTTATGGGGACACAGCATACCTCATGAAAAAAATCTATTTTGAAAATGATATTGCTTATCTCATATAGAGTCAGAAGTATCTTACTAAGTTTGAATGACACATACGTACACTAATGTGTCATGACTCACAGTTTGGAAACTCAGGTCTAGGGAATTTGGTTCTCTTTGTAGGGATCCCAAGACTCAAAACATGCAGTCCTGGGGTCTATACTTTCATCAGCCCATTTAAAAAAACATTTCACTGGACAACATCAACATCACATCACCAAAACTTGCACATATTGGAAATTAATTAAACTATTCACACAGAAAAGGGGATCTCTTTCTAAGGCATACTGTATCAATTTAATACAGATTTGATGGTGAAGCATCTGTCTTTTTGTTAAGTATATGGAACAACACAAAAAACGTTGTTTTTTGCCATAACCTATCTGGCTATGACACATTAATTAATGTAGTCTGATGCAGAAGATACGCAGATAGTGTTGATTATGCAAAAAAAATTTGAAACATCACAAGAACACCTTGATTTTTGGGAGCTAAGATGAAAGGAAACCAGAGGGCACCATCATCATTGCTAATTCTATGTGACTTTTCAGTCACATAGAATCTGCCCGGGCTCTGTGATCTTCAGGAGAGGCCCTTCTCTCAGTTCCATCTCCATTTCAAGCTCAGTGGGAATGAGAGAGAGGGTCTTCTCAGTGGCTGCCCCTCGACTATGGAACTCCCTGTCTAGGGAATCCAGAATGGCCCCCTCCCTACTATCTATCCAGTAGCAGGCTAAAACCTTTTGATTCAGACAGGTTTTTAAAAATCAAGTTGGGGTGTGGTTTTAGCCTTGAATATGTTTTTAATCAGTCTTGAAGAATTTAACTAGGGTTCTCATGGTGGTGCAGCGGGTAAACCCACTGAGCTGCTGAACTTGCTGACCGAAAGGTTGATTGTTCAAATCCGGGGAGCAAGGTGAGCTCCTGCTGTTAGGCCCAGTTTCTGCCAACCTAGCAATTCAAAAACATGCAAATGTGCACAGATCAATAGGTATTGCTTCTGCGGGAAGGTAATGGCACTCCATACAGTCATGTCGGCCACATGACCTTTGCGGTGCCTACAGTCGGCTCTCCGGCTTAGAAATGGAGATGACCACCACCCCTCAGAGTTGGACATGACTAGACTTAATGTCAGGGGAAACCTTTACCTTTACTTAAGAATTTAACTATTTACTTTTCAATATCATTAATGTTTAATTCTATTTTAATGTTTGTATATTTTTAGGTTTAAAATTATATTTCATTTGGTTTTACTGTAAGTGGCTTTGAGTATTTATTTATTTATTTTGTAGATGGAGAGAGCGGGGAATAAACAAAAAACAACAATAATAGGCTAACTAAAACAGTTCAGCATACAACTGAATCTTTTCCAACATTAGCAGAGTGATTAGTTCAACTTGATAATTTGCTAACTTGTTAAAGCATTTGTAACTTCTTGTGTAATTGTAACATTTTGCCATCATAAAATATGTCTGCTTTGACACTGAATTCATCATTTTGAAACATCCTGTTTGTCCAGAATAAGTTTCTCCTGTCATTAAGTACAGTTTCAAAAGATTGTATGCAGTAAATAGCATGGTGTTGTAAGTTAACTACAATTTTTATTGAAAGGACAAGAAGTGTTCTGCAAACATTTTCTTAATAAGGAGCATATCTTTGTATCCTTTCTATGTGTGACAGAAGCAGATTACAACATATTTTAAACAATTTAAAAAAATGTTTGTTGCTAGCCATTTGTTAAGACTTAAAGAGGTAGGACCAATGCAACTGTCTATTTTGACAGTTTCCTTCTAGGCATGCAAACATAGCTAATTTTTAAAGCTCCCTTGGCTACAAAGTGGAGCAAACTCTATGAAGCAGACACTAATAAAATTACTAATACTAATACTACTAATAATATTAATAGTTTTCATTTTGACATTCTGACATTGTCATCTTACAGATGTTTAAGGCTAAAGAGGCTGTTGGTGCACTGGGTGATGCATCTAGCAGTAATCACCTGAAACTCTATGCCTTACTGTTTCAAGTAGTAAGGGTTTCATTAACGGTTGCAGAGCTTTCCAAATATTTTGTGTTGGCAGCACACTTTTTAGACATGCACCATTTTGCAACACAATACTTCACTTTTACTAGCAACCAGAGATTAAACCAATCCCTTATAAGAGATATAGACACATACATAAATTGCAATAACAAAATGTATGGGGATGCAACAAACCAGAAGGTATTCAAGTTAATCAAGGTAACTTAAATGAATGTAATTATCTAGCAAGGATGAAAATAAATGATTGAAATGGATGACTTAAAATTAAAACAGTAGGATTAATTAATAAATGATTTAAAAAATAAACTGTGTACAGAAGGTTAATATTTCAAAAAAATTTCCTCCCACTAAGTTACTCCAGAACACATGATAAACAGAAGGAACCAAAGAAAACAATGCCAAGGAAGCATTAAAAAGACCAGAAAATGTATTAAAATCTAAAGTACAAGCAGGATTATTAAACATTAAATGAATTAAAATTACAAGGGGTATTTTTTAAGTAAGGTCTGTTTTGTTATAGACACTAGTAGTTAGCATGCATAATGCAACGAGCACGTGCATTGTGTACTGGCATGCCTCGGGGACAACTGTGCTCAGTTTCCACTCAGTAACTAACCTGTACGGTTCTGTTCTGTGCTTTAAAAATGTTTAAGACTATCAACTCACCCGCCGCATGTGAGGTTCACTCAGTGATACAGTTTTTGTCAGCAAGGAACCTGCCTGCTGCAGAAATTCATCGACAGATTTGTGAAGTGTATGGCGATACTGTTATGAGTGAAAGCAAAGTGCGTAAGTGGGTACGACAATTCAAAGATGGCCGTGACAACATCCATGATGAGGACCGCTCCGGTCGCCCTTCTTTGATTACAGACAATTTGGTGGCTTCAGTTGGATTTATGAAGAGGGTATTTTAAAATTGGTTCAGAGGTATTATAAGTGTTTGAACAAACTTGGCAACTATGTCGAAAAATAGCGTGAAGTATGTACTTTCTGAAAATAAATTTACTTTTTTGAAATAAACTTTCGTTGTGTACTTATGTACCAACGGGCCTTACTTAAAAAATACCACTCGTACAATGAAAATGGAAGGAAAAGTTTGTAATAAAGACTGTGCAGCTACTACAAAATATATAGGAACAGCACAAGCAACAGTTGCGCTGATAGGAGCAGCACAAGCAACAGTTGTGCTGGTATGGAAAGAGTACAAAAATGGGAAACAAAAAAATTGTATGAATATTTAACAGACTATATGATCCAGGATTATATTATTGAAAGGAAAAATAAATATATAAATGGACTGGATCTCAAAACAGAAAAAACTGATAGCCAGTGAAAGGAAAAGGAAAATACAAGGAACTAAATCAGACTATCTCCATGCTCCAACAAATAGAATAAAAGCCAAAATTGAATCACAACTGTTACTGGAGAGAGGGGGAAGAGTGGGAGACAGAGGGAGGTGCGGAAAATATGGAGATAGGTATAAGTAGGAAACTAAGATGGAATTAGAAAGGAGTAGATAATGAGCTATACCAGAAGGGTATATAATCTCTTTTCCTTGTATTGGTTGACTTTGTTTCTTTAATACTTCTGTAATATAACGGCAACAAGCCATACTCTACTTATACAATCTACTAAAAATAAATTTTAAAAATTAAACGTAGGAAGAAAAATGTTACGCCAAAAGCTGGAATCAAACTATGGATCCTCAGACCTTCAACAAAATACCCACCCATCACATTATTGCAAGCACATGGCTTCCTGAGAGAGTAACAGGAACAAAGCTGCAAAAAGACCAGAAACAAAGAAGAAGAAAGAATATGTTTTTAAAAAAACAAGCCTGGCCCAAAATAATTAAGGATAGTCTCCCCTTCACAGAGGTATTCAATTGGCCCTCCCACCTTATGTAGCACTGCCGCTTTTGTGACCTGGGTGTGGTTATATGACACACCTACACACTAATGTGTCACGACACACAATTCGGATAGCTCTGGTAGCAGAGATATAGCAATTTCAAATCAACTCCATCTTTTTGAAATACCCGATAATAGCAACATGACAATTATTGATCTTACAACTGAGTTCCTCTATAATTAAGAAAATAAATAGTTCAGATCACCTACACACAGGAAGTGTATCTCAGAGAGTACTCACCATTCCATATTCTTGCATGGACATACCATAGAGTTGCCACCATTTGTCTTGCACCATCCCAGAAATCATTCAAATATGCCTCCTTTAGGTCAGTTCGTCTTTTATAAATATGGAGGATGACAATGGAAACATAAAGAAGGACAAGAATGATCGCCGGAAGCAGGAAAGCTATGAGCAGCGGTGTAAAGAGCCACGTGAGGTAGACCACGTAACTCAGATATTCCTCCAAGTGTTCCACGCCAGTCCATCCTTCCAGTATGTAAAGTGTGCATGTTAAGTAAGACATGGGTATCTGTTCCGCATTGCAGGTTTCATTTTGTCCTATCATGTTCTGTTTAAAATAATAATAAAATATATAATGAAGAAACTTCTACAAAGGACATAACTGTAGTCAAATACAACAGTTCAGAGCAGTCACTTTATTTATTTATTTACTGTATTTGCATACCGCCTTTCTCAGCCAATTGGCAACTCAAGGCAGTTTCCAACAAATCAGTATACATACCACCCCAGCCATTCCACAGATATATAAACCCATTTGTCCTAATTCCAACAGACCTCTGAGGATGCTTGCCATAGATGCAGGCGAAACGTCAGGAGAAATGCCTCTAGAACATGGCCATATAGCCCGAAAAAACCCACAAGAACTGAGTATACATAAAACATAATAGATAAAAAACATTGAGCAGTATAAGACATGATAAAAACAATAAAAGCGACATCATCAGCGTCTCATTATTCTCAAGCATTGTCCAATTCCACTGTCAGGTCATTTGATTTCCTGTATTAGCTACTCTGTATTTGTAAACGCTTGCTCAAATAGCCACATTTTAACTTGCCTCCGAAACGTCAAGAGGAAGGGAGCAGATCTGATTTCCCTACGGAGGGCATTCCATAGCCGAGGGGCCACTACTGAGAAGCCCCTGTCTCTTGTCCCCGCCAAACGTGCTTGTGACAAAGGTGGGACCGAAAGCAGGGCCTCCCCAGATGATATTAAAGACCTCAGTGGTTCATAAGGGGAGATACATTCAGACAGGTAAGTTGGGCCAGAACCGTTTCAACAGAAAACGTTTCAACTTTCAACAGAAAAACCTTAAAAGACTAGTACAATCTTATGCATGACTGTATACCTATATGTGCCTTCAAGTCGTATGTCAACTTATGACAGCCCCATTTATTTCATAAGGTTTTCTTAGGTAACGCTTAGAAGTGGATTTTTCCTCTGAAACAGGCTACAGCACCTGGTATTCACTGGCAGTCTCACATCTCTGTATTACTCAGACCTGCCTCTGCTTAGCTTCCAAGATCAGACTGGATCTGGTGTCTTTAGTTCCAATAGATAATACAAAGAGAACTCTGCAAATGCACTGAGGCTGCGTTTAGGAAAATTGGAATAGGAATGGAGCCGTAAAGGGCCAAATAGTTGCAGCAAGGACTTGGAATCTCTGCAAGTGATTCACAGCATTAAGTTTTAAATATGGGCAGGTAGGGATCTTCCCATACTTGTTTAACCTGTGCTTCCTGAAGCATGAAGAACAGATTCTGGTAAAAGATTATTATCCTATGCACCACTGAGCAGCAGTAGAAAACAGGTTCTCAGGATCTATTTATGTAAAGATTTTCCCTGGTTCCTTGCATCAGTGCTGTTATCCCAGTGTCAGCCTCTGTTTATTGTGCATCAGCAAAGCTCCTCTAACAGAAAGCCTGTTCAGATAAAAATCCATATAGATATTTTCTAGATGATCATATTCATACTTCTTATACATAGGAGTTTGATAGGATCATGATTAGATCTGTAGATCTGGTCAATATAAACTTAATATGCTCTCTTTATTTTACAAGTGAGTTTCAAAAGTGCTCTACATTTCTTCTCTAAGCTAAAGAGCACCTGACAAACAGAAGTGAAAACTTTAAATAAATATGATACAAAAAGACCACTAATCATCTCAGCAAGACAGAGCTACTAATGGCTACTGATATCAAGTCACAAAATTTGGTAGCTGGCTTTTGGCTAGCCGAGTTACGTATCTATAACATGGTATTACTTCTACTCTACTTTCCAGGTTGTTGCAAGGAAATGTGTAATAAAATAGCATGTATGAACTTCACAAAAACTCATAAACGATATGTATGCTTGCACCTACCCCACCCCCACACAGATAAATATAGATGTGTTCTTAACAACGAATAACCCAGTTTGTTGTGTTTTTTTAAGTGATAGTTTTAAAAGGATGTACACATTCTTAATAGGGTTAAAATTCCAGTATATGTAGAGCAATTCTTATCTGAAATAAGCCAAAATAGTCCACATGGGTTGCTGACACATTTACTTTCTGGTGCTTCAAAGTACACAAACTTTGTTTCATGCACAAGATTGCCATTAAGATATTATATAACTTTATCTTCTGGATATGTGTGTTAATTGTTTGTGTAGCAGAAATGAATTTCATGCTTAGACTTGAATCCTATATCCAAGATATTTCATTATGTATTCATATGGACACATATAGTTTATGACTGCTCTGTGAAGTTCATGCATGCTATTGTATTACCCTTCCTTGCAACAACCCTGCAAAAAGGAGTAGTAATATTACTATGTTGTAGAAAGCATGGCTCTGCTCCTCAAAGGCCATATGCAAATTCCAAAATACCAAACATCAGAAATCCAAAACGGTTCTGGTCTCAAGCATTTCAGATAAGAGACACTCAAACTGTTGTAGAGAAGTGTCATGAAATCACAACAGAAACTTTAGAAATAGTTTGCAACTCTGTGTTTTGACAATGCAGGCAGTAAATTGCTGCACAGGGACAACAACGACATAACATTTTAATTTAAAATGCAATTAGTACCTCTGACTACATCATTACTATAACATTGACTCAATAGACAACTTTATTAATTTGTTGTATTTGTATGCTGCCTTTCTCCTACACTGGGACTTGAGATGGCATCAAATAATAGTTAGCATTCAAATGATCACAATACCTACAATTAGCAGTTAAATAGTGTATAAATTTTGGGGACACACTATCTCTCTCTGTATATGTGTGTGTGTGTGTTAGTATATACTGTATTTCTTCCATTATCAGATGCACCTTCCCCCATATAACCATCTTTTTTTCTGTTGGTGGTACTGAAATTAGCATGCATCTTACAACTGATAGTGATACGATATGTATATGCATATGAATATATTTCGGTTGTTCGATGTCATTCTTGTTTTCATTTGATATGTTATCTACCTTGCTTATATTATTGACTGTTTTATTGTATGATGTAAGCCATTCAGAGTCCCTTTCTGGGAGATGGGGTGGAGTATAAATTATATATATGTGTGTGTGTATCCTCTGTGTTTGTCCTGCTTGATGGCGGCATTACTAGTTTGTTAGCACCATTTCACTGGGTCGTGCACCTGGTCAGGGTGTATGTCAGCAGTATTCATATATATATATATATATATATATATATATATATATATATATATAGTGGTATATTACAATATAGTAATATATAATACTAATATTGTGCTATGCTAATAATATAATATACTGTATAGAGATATAATATTGATAATATTACAATGTAATACAATATAATATTTTTTTCTTTATATCAGCCAGCATGCCAACATCTTAAATCAACAAACAGCTTCCTAAGATCTACAGAGATACTCGCAGGAACAGCTCAGCAAGTGAGAGTCCAAAAGTGACAGGCTAAAACCCAGCACCTCAATCAGAGGCTGAGGCCGGATGAGAAGCTCCCTCCTGGGCACACAAAAGACTGGGCAACTTGGAAGGCACTGAACAGGCTGCGCTCTGGCACCATGAGATGCAGAGCTAACCTTAAGAAATGGGGCTATAAAGTGGAGTCCACAACATATGAGTGTGGTGAAGAGCAAACCACAGACCACTGACAACAATGCAACCTGAGCCCTGCCCCATGCACAATGGAGGACCTTCTCACAACTACACCAGAGGCACTCCAAGCGCCCAGCTTCTGGTCAAAGGACATTTAGCATAATGCCAAGTTCATTTTTTGAAAACTTTGTATTTTTAAATGCATTTTAACTGTACCCTCAACTTGCTTCTGACACGATAAATAAATAAACAAAATAGTAATAATACAATATCATAATATATAATAACATTGCAATATAGTAATACTAATATGTTAAATATAACTACTTATAAAATATAAAATATATAATGATATACTCTTTTATTATTGTATATTTGTATATTTTAAGTTGTAATATTTTGGATTGGGCCACTTTGAGTCATGTATGGAGATAAAGTGGGATATATATATATATATATATATATATATATATACACACACACACACACACACACACACACACACATACACACACACACCGTCCCCTGCCATGTGTTACGGTGGCCCAGTCTGTGTATGTGTTTTGTGTGTGCATATGTGTGTCTATATATTTGTGTATATGTGTGTTTGCGTGTGTGTATATGTGTGTGTAGTTTTGCGCAAGCGTTGTAATGTCTTTTTTTTTGTTTTTTGGCTTTTAAGTCTCTTCTGCTGTGTTTTTCAGTGTTTGTATGAGTGATGGTCACTTGTTGGCCTGATAGGTGTCTTGTGTCCAAATTTGGCAGCAATTCATCCAGTAGTTTTTGTGTTATGTTACTCCCACAAACAAACATGAAATTTTAATTTATATACTAGCCGTTCCCTGCCACATGTTGCTGTGGCCCACTCTGGTGGTCATGGGGGTTCTGTGTGGGAGGTTTGGCCCAATTCTATCGTTGGTGGGGTTCAGAATGCTCTGTGATTGTAGGTGAACTACAAATCCCAGCAAATACAACTCCCAAATGTCAAGATTCTATTTTCCCCAAACTCCACCAGTGTTCACATTTGGGCATATTGAGTATTCTTGTAGGGTTTGGTCCAGATCCATCATTGTTTGAGTCCATAGTGCTCTCTAGATGTAGGTGAAGCACAACTCCAAAACCAAAGGACACTGCCCACCAAACCCGTCCAGTATTTTCTGTTGGTCATGGGAGAACTGGAGCCCCTGGTGGCGCAGTGGGTTAAATTCCTGTGCCGGCAGGACTGAAGACCGACAGGTCGCAGGTTCGAATCTGGGGAGAGGCAGATGAGCTTCCTCTATCAGCTCCAGCTCCTCATGCAAGGACATGAGAGAAGCCTCTCACAAGGATGATAAAAACATCAAAAATCATCCGGGTGTCCTCTGGGCAACGTCCTTGCAGACGGCCAATTCTCTCACACCAGAAGCGACTTGCAGTTTCTCAAGTTGCTCCTGACATGACCAAAAAAAAAAAGGGAGAACTGTGTGCCAAGTTTGGTTCAATTCCCCATCGTTGGTGGGGTTCAGAATGCTCTTTGATTGTAGGTGAGCTATCAACTCCAGCAACTACAACTCCCAAATGACAAAATCATTTTTTTCAGTGAAGGACATACATTGGGTTGTTAGGTGTCTTGTGTCCAAATTTGGTGTCAATTCGTCCAGTGGTTTTTGAGTTCTGTTAATCCCACAAACGAACATTACATTTTTATTTAGATAGATAGATAAATAGATAGATATACAGAGAGAGAGAGAGAGAGAGAGAGAGAATGGCCTCTCAGACAAAAATAAATAAAATCAAATAATACTTTAGACAAAATTTAAAATAAAATCAATCCTGAGCAGCAACATCCATTTAAAGTTACATTATGTGAAACTTTAAATTATCTTTAGTGAAGTCCATTCATTGCATGCTGCAGTCACAAAGCAGTTTTTTATATATATAATACAGTGAAAATGTGACCTATTTAGTCAAGTTTGCCTTTACTGGTCTCGCTTTTCTTTTTAATGGCTGCATTTCAATATTAATAGGAAGTCAATACAGAGTTTATAGCAGGCTTGGGCAAACTTGGGCCCTCCCTCCAGGTGTTTTGGACCAACTCCCACCATTCCTAACAGCCTCAGGCCCCAGGGCCTGAGGCTGTTAGGAATGGTGGGAGTTGAAGTCCAAAACACCTGGAGGGAGGGCCCAAGTTTGCCCAGGCCTGCTGCAGAGTGGAGCCCCCTCAGCCACCGTCTCTGAGAGATGGACAGGCTACCGACCCGCCCCGCCCCCATCTTACCTGGCCAGTTTCGGGGGAAAGGCGGCGGCGGCGACAGTGGCTGCTTTGGCGGCACTCCGCTCTCGATCAGGGCCCGGGCTTTTCTTGCACTTGTCGCCGCCCCCGCAAGGGCGGTATTGCGCGGAGGAGCCTCTGGGGAAAGCGGAGAAGGAGGCACGGAGCGGAACGTGGCGCCCTCCGCCACCCCGGGGCCGCTGCTCCGCCCGGACCCATTCGGGGGGTGGACTGGCTGGCTGGCCGACTGACTGGCTCTGCGCGCCGCTTCCGGGTTGGCGCTCCATAGAGAGAAGAAAAAGTGAGAAGGCGCCGCAGACGCAACACTTCAGGGTTCGCGTGGGAGGCTCTTTGAGAATCTTTTCCTCCTCCGTCCTCCTCATCTATCCTTTCTCTCTGGAGAAGAGATGGAGGGCTCGTTTGGAAGCTCTAAATGGTTCCCATTTGCATCAGAAGTTGAAGGGAGAGGCAGTCACACCTGTTTCCCAAACTCAAGAATCAACCAAGGCTAGCTAATCACCTCCCAACAAAGGATTCCCCCAGGCAGCAATTAGCCAAGCTTTGAAGCTGCAAGGTCATTAAATGCTAATCAAGGTGGCCACTTGCAACATTCACACTTGCTCCAAGCAGACAAGAGTTCTTTCTCCCACCATGGACATTATTCCACAGACATATAAAGCAAGAAGATCCAACCAGTCCATACTTCAGGAAATAAAGCCCGACTGCTTATTGGAGGGAAGGATATAAGAGACAAAGATGAAGTATTTTGGTCAGATAAATCATTTATTTATTTATTTATTGTCGCGTCAGGAGCAACTGCTTCTGATGTGAGAGAATTGGCCGTCTGCCCAGTGGACGCCTGGATGATTTTTGATGTTTTATCATCCTTGTGGGAGGCTTCTCTCATGTCCCCGCATAAGGAGCTGGAACTAATAGAGGGAGCTCATCCGCCTCTCCCCAGATTCGAACCTGTGACCTGTCGGTCTTCAGTCCTGTCGGCACAGTGCTTTAACCCACTGCGCCACCGGGGGCTCCTGGCCACATAATGAGAAGGCAGGAAAGCTTCGAGAAGACAATTATACTGGGGAAAATGGAAGGAAAAGGGAAGAGGGGCCGACCAAAGGCAAGATGGATGGATTGCATCCTTGAAGTGACTGGATTGACCTTGAAGGAGCTGGGGGTGGTAACGGCCGACAGGGAGCTCTGGCGTGGGCAGGTCCATGAGGTCACGAAGAGTCGGAAGCAACTGAACGAATACACAACAACAACATATAAAGCTCAATTGCCTAGTTTCCAACAGATCCCTCAACCTCTGAGGATTTGGACTTCGACTCCCAGGCTCACCCGTCACCACTGTTAGTGGGCACGAATCCTGGGAGTCCAAACCCAAAATAGCTGGAAGAACAACATTTGGGAAAGGCTGGCCTGTAAGGGTTTATGTCCAGGCATGGGTAAATTTGGGGCCTCCAGGTGTTTTGGGCTTCAGCTCCCGCAATTCCTAACAGCCTACCACCTGGGGAATTCCTGACAAGAAACCATCAGGGCCAGCTAACACCTCCCAACAAAGGATGCCCCCAGGCAGCAACCAGCCAAGCTGCAAAGCTATTCAATGCTAATCAAGGTGGCCATTTGCAACATCCACACCTGCCTCAAGCAGACAAGAGTCCTTTCTCCCACCCTGGACATTCCACAGATACATATACCTCACTTGCCTAGTTTCCAACAAACCTCACAACCTCTGAAGATGCCTGCCATAGATGTGGGTGAAACATCAGAAGAGAATGCTTCTGGAACATAGCAATACAGCCTGGAAAACGCACAACAACCCAGCATACCAGCTGTTAGGAATTATGGGAGTTGAAGTCCAAAACACCTGGAAGGCCAAAGTTTGCCCATGCTTAATGTAGATGAATCGCCCTCAAACCGCAGCCTTTCAAGGTTCCAGGATTCCTCACCATTGAATAACCTGGCTAGGGCTTTCTGAGAGTTGAAGTACCCAAAAATCTGTAGGGCCACAGTTTGTGCAAGCCTGATCTAGACTGTAGAATTGCTTCAGTTTGATTTCACTTGAACTGCCATGACTCAGTGCTATGTAATCCTGGACGTTGCAGTTTGGTAAAGGCACCAGAACTCTTTGCAAAGACTGTAGGAGGCTAAAATCTTCAACTGACTTCATGGAAGCCATTGACCACCAATCTGGAAAAAGATTCTTGGACAGAATGAGACAGTTATTCCTAATGAACAAATCGATGGCACTGGCCTCTGACATATTATTAAAAAAGAATTGCTGTTCACTCACATCAGGTGCCTTAGAAGTGCTGGTCTATAGGACAAAAGATCCTAATGAGCAATTTTGCCCTGCTCACTGTTTTAGATGTTGCTTATGGTAACTCCATGAATTTCTTAGCACTTAATCAAGTAATACTCAAGTTATGGCTTTGTCATCTCCTTCCTCTGAAATATAACCTACAGGACCTGATCTTCATTGGGAAGTTTCTCATCCAAGTACTGATCTGGGCTGACCTTGCTCAAAAGCCAAGAGCGGACAAGATCTGGTGCCTTCAGGATAGCCTTTCCTTAATTATGGAGTGATTGTTAATGATGGGGTGTGATTCATTCTGAACCTGAGGCCCAAAGCCCTTTTATAGCACATAGATGCTATGATTATGCTTGTAATACCTTGCCAAAATTTGGGACATTATGAAGAGGAGGAAGGAATGGTGAAGTGGGGGTGGCAGGGGGGGGGATAGTGGCAGTCTCTGGGACTGATTTTAAGATCTTTGGTGGAAATAAGCATTTTTTCGATAATCTGTCCTCCACATTTGCGTTTTTGGCTTCTGTGGATTTAATAATTCATGAACATAATTTAAATGTTCTCTCTCCAAAAAATCTCTCGGTCCTCCAGTCAGACTTCATGGCACCTTGAGGACACTGTATCCTATCCAGCGCTGGCATGACACATGGTATTTTTGTGGATTTGAATCTAATTTGGTTCTTTTTCATCTCTGAAGACTTACATACTATTTTTTAAAGATTGTCCTTTTGTCCTGCACTTTTTTTCTTGAAAATCTGGATTTTTAATATCTTGGTTTTACCATAGTTTTGATTTCAAGGGGGAAAGTGGAATAGGTAGATGGAAACCCCCTTATACCCTTTCCAGTAATGGCATGTAATCACCTTTATTTTTTGAAGATGTGCAGATACAGTTGCTATTTTTTACATAAATACCCGTTGCTCTTAGGACACCTCAGTCTATCGGTATTTAGATAACCACAACTTCACTTAATAGGATAGCCAGTGCCCTACGGTATATATCTTTTTACACATGGTATGGGGTATGTGTGGAGTGGGCAGCATTGTAATGTGCGGCATAGTACACATTTATCATCATAAGATCATCCTTTATCATCAAAGTGATATTTTTATAGGGGAAGTATGTGGCCCTCTCCTTCGTTTTAATAAGGATGTGTGTAGCATTATTGCAGTCACTATAGACCAGTTACTGAAATAACCTCTACTATACTCCTGTGCTATACTAATAATATAATATAATATATTGTATATAGATATAATATTTATAATATTATCATGTAATACAATATAATACTACTAATAATACAATATTATATATATTTTATATTACATGTAATATTGCTAATAATATTACAATATGGTATAGTACAATATAGTATAGTACTGATATTGTGCTATGCTAATAATATGATATATTGTGTGTGTGTGTGTGTGTGTGTGTGTGTGTAAGCCGTTCTGAGTCCCCGTTGGAGTGAGAAGGGCGGCATATAAATGTCATAAATAAATAAATACACAGGAAGAAGAAAAACAAGAAGAAAACGGGCTGGACAGGTGTGCAAGGACTTAGTATTATAGCTGTGTTAACTTTCTATGCAAGTAGTATTTTTGTGACTCACATAGAAATGATTCCTTGGTTCATAGAAACAAACCTGTTCTTAGAACTCCATCTTGTGGTGGTTCATTCAGTACATCTAATGAAAAATCCAACGTAGCTACTGTGATCGTGCAGAAATTATTTCGCAGAGGGAAA
Organism: Anolis sagrei; assembly: GCF_037176765.1. Taxonomy (NCBI): domain Eukaryota; kingdom Metazoa; phylum Chordata; class Lepidosauria; order Squamata; family Anolidae; genus Anolis; species Anolis sagrei. The sequence continues at coordinate 50,057,234 of NC_090024.1, read as the reverse complement.
ATGTGTATGTCACCTTGAGTGAAGTCTCAGTTTTTATTTTGCTTTGTATATATGTGTGTACTCACGTTTATCGGAAAAGGGTGTACTGTGCTCACATTTATTGGGAAAGGATATATCCAGCTCTACAAATTATCACTTATGATGTAGGCAGTCTTGAAACTTAGCCACAACCAGATGTGGTATTATTGTTTTAAGTATGCTTTGATGTTGTTTTAATAGATTTTCATAATTTTAATTGCATGTTTCAAATTGCTTTTAATGTTCAATGTATTGTCGAAGGCTTTCATGGCTGGAATCACTAGGTTCTTGTGGCTATAGAGCCATGTTCTAGAGGCATTTCTCCTGACGTTTCGCCTGCATCTATGGCAAGTATCCTCAGAGGTAGTGAGGTCTGTTGGAATTAGGACAATGGGTTTATATATCTGTGGAATGGCTGGGGTGGGGCAAGGAGCTCATCCCTGCTGCAGCTAGGTGTGAATGTTTCAACTGATCACCTTCATTAGCATTTGAAGGCCTGCCTGAGCCTGGGAAAATCTCTTGCTGGGAGGTGTTAATCTGTGCCTGGTTGTTTCCTCTCTGTTGTTTTGCTGTTGTAATTTTAGAGTTTTTTAATACTGGTAGCCAGATTTTGTTCATTTTCATGGTCTCTTCCTTTCTGTTGAAATTGTCCACATGCTTGTGGATTTCAATGGCTTCTCTGTGTAGTCTGACATGGTGGTTGTTGGTGTGGTCCAGTATTTCTGTGTTCTCAAATAATATGCTGTGTCCAGGCTGGTTCATCAGGTGCTCTGCTATGGCTGACTTCTCTGGTTGAAGTAGTCTGCAGTGCCTTTCATGTTCCTTGATGCGTGTCTGGGCGCTGCGTTTGGTGGTCCCTATGTAGACTTGTCCACAGCTGCATGGTATACGGTAGACTCCTGCAGAGGTGAGAGGATCCCTCTTGTCCTTTTCTGAACGGAGCATTTGTTGGATTTTCTTGGTGGGTTTGTAGATTGTTTGAAACAATCAGTTGAAACATTCACACCTAGCTGCAGCAGGGAAGAGCTCCTTGCCCCACCCCAGCCATTCCACAGATATATAAACCCATTGTCCTAATTCCAACAGACCTCACTACCTCTGAGGATGCTTGCCATAGATGCAGGCGAAACGTCAGGAGAAATGTCTCTAGAACATGGCTCTATAGCCCGAAAAAACCCACAAGAACCTACTGCTTTTAATGTTGCTAACATTTTAATTTTATTTTGTCAATCTTTTGTATGTTTGAACTGTATTTTAATTTTATGTAACCCCCTTGAATCCCTGTTTTGGGGAAATGGTGTGATAGAAATAGAGATGATAAGAAGAAGCGGGGGGTGGGGGGGAGGAAGAAGAAAGAGAGGAGAATATTCTATTATGCAACCTTTCCCCCCCTCCCACCCTTGAATCCCAGTATTGGGGAAAAGGCATGATGGAAATATACATGATGATGATATTATAATAAAGGGGAGGAGGGAGAGGAATAAGAGAATTGGAAGAGACCACAAGACCATAATGTTGTTCTGACTCCCTGACATTTAGGATTACACAATCAAAACACTTCCAGCGACCTTCCAGCCTCTGCATTAAAACCTTCAGAGATGAAGACTCCACCACACTCTGAGGCATCATATTCAACTGCCATCAGGAAGTTTTTCCTCATGGAATCTGTTTTCTGTAGTTTGAATCTTTAACTCCATGTCTTAGTCTCTGGAGGAGCAGAAAACAATATTTAAGCATGACTGTCATAGCTCTTTTGACATTTATTTATTTATTTATTTACTTTATTTCTATTCCGCTTTTCTCAGCCCTTAGGCGACTCAAAGCGGTTTACATAATACAGATTATCACAAGACAGTATCAAAGCAAATTAAACACATTATACATTCTACATAACAATCAATATCAAAAAACAATCATTATCCTAATCATAGCGTCTCAACAACAAATCAGAATCCTTCTCGTAATCCTTGTTCCATATTCCTATGTTCGATTACACCGTGTTCCTATATTCCATTGCACTGATTAGCCAAACGCTCGTTCGAAGAGCCAGGTCTTCATCTTCCTCCAGAACGCCAGCAGCGAGGGGGCCTGTCTGATGTCTGCAGGTAGGGCATTCCACAGCCGAGGGGCCACCACCACCATTCTTTTCTCCAAGTTAAGCATATCAAGTTCCTTAAGCTGTTCCTCATACCCCTTGGTTTCCATAACCTTTGAGCTCCTCAGAACACATTCCAGCTATTCAATATCCTTCCTGCATTGTGGTGTCCACAACTGGGCACAATATTCCAGGTGAGACCTGACCAAATTAAAAAGAAGCTGAATTCTGTTTTACTTATTTTCCCCTTGAGACTTTTGGTTGAAACCTCACAGTACATTACACAAAACACCTTTTTATACATATTTGTTGAATTTGTGTTCTACCTTTCCTCCAAATATTGTACTCAAGCAAACTAGAAATAGTACAATTGAAAGTATTGGTCTTGGCCTATAAAACCTTATACGGCTCCGACCCAGCTTACCTATCTGAACGTATCTCTCTCTACGTTCCACCTCATAATTTAAGATCTACTGGGGAGGTCCTGTTCTCGGTCCCACTGGCGTCACAAATGCGTCTGGTGGGGACGAGGGACAGAGCCTTCTCAGTGGTGGCCCCCCGCTTGTGGAATTCGCTCCCCAGTGAGATTAGATCGGCGTCCTCCCTCCTCACTTTTAGGAAAAAACTAAAGTTGTGGTTTTGGAGCCAGGCTTTCAGCTAGTGGACATAGCAGCACTTTAGACACTGAACCGGACCACAAGATTATGGCAATTGGAATTGGATATGTGATTTTGATTAGGTGACTATGTTAGTATATGAGTATGTGATTTTAATTAATGTTATTGTTTAATTTTCTATATATTTGATTTTATGTTGTTGTACTGATATTATGGCATTGAATTGTTGCCCGTGTAAGCCACCCTGAGTCCCCCCCCCCCAGGGGTGAGAAGGGCGGGGTAGAAATGATGTAAATAAATAAAAAATAATAAATAAATACAATACGGATAAAACGGGATCAGAAATGTAAGCATTAAAAAAAGAAGAAGAAATCACCATGAATTCCTTTTCACGTGTAATTGCCAAAGACTACCCTCAGTGACACATACCTTGATTGCATCCTGTTTGAACTGTTGTAATACACTTTATGTGGGACTGGCTTTGGAAATTTCTCTGGATGCATTTTGACATACTGTGTCTTTATCAGGAGCTTATAGATAAGAATAAACCACTCCCTAAAATGTGACAAATAAAGAGGTCATGCTAAATCTGCCGTCTCCCACGGAGTACAAAGGGACATATTCTGTACACAGTAGAAATCTGATTTTAGAAGTTCATAACAGTGATTGGAGCTGTAATAGATGCACAAATCATAACCTGTATAAATCAGTGGAACGTGGGTTAGAATTTATGTTGATTTGTGCACAGCTACAGGTAGTCCCCAAGTTATAAACAAGATAGTAGTACTGTGCAAAATTATCGTTAGTCCTCATAAGTTGGATCAAATTTGTTACATTCATACTTATGACATGATATCTGACTTATGTCCGTAACCTACACCAAAAACTTCTTTTTGTTTGAATTTTGTAAACCACGAAATGAACCAAAGTCAATTCATTTTCAAAGAAAAGAAAAGTCTCTTTAAATTAATGGCCTCTTGTCATAGGGAGAGAGTGTTGGGGTTCAGCCTGATCCTGATCTGTGTGAACCCGATTCTCTGATAGTTTTTCTAACTGAGCAAGCTCTCCCTGACCCTGACAGTGTGGAATCTGTTGTTGATGCAGAGGTCAGCGGGAATGAAAATGAAACTCAACAGCTGGAGGAAAATGTTTTGGAAGTTAGCCGTGATATCTCTCCACCTGGGGTTTTTAATGAGGACCGAAGAGAACAGATAGTTAGAGACAGAAATGTTTCCCAGTTTCTACGAAGGTCACATCGTTTACAGGAGAGACAGGCCCAGGCTTCAAAGTCAAGGGGCGTTTCAAATAATAGCTTCTTTGGTTTAAGAGGCCTCCTGCTGGGTGCCTCTTTAGATCAAGCAACGTTTGGGACTGTGGCTGTGCCTTGGCAGAATTCCTGTGTTTCATGACCGGTAATCCCAGAGGCTTAGTTATCAAGTTCATGGTTAGTAAAAGACTAACAGGTTCCTGGTTCTTGTATTGTGGCTTTTGAAATTTTGCTCAAGTTCAGAGATTCTACTGACTGCTGTGTTTTTCTGTGGCTTTTTGACTTTGCAATTACCTTTCTTTTGTAACCAATTTTTCATCAATAAACAAGGATTGCTTTTCCTACAGTCCAGTGTGGTGGATTTAATCTTATGGTCTCGTTTCTTGAACTGGGATGCAACAGAGGGACGTGACGGGGAGAAATCCGAATTTGCTGAGAAAGAGACTGAGAAAGCACAGATTTCTGGGAAATGTAGTTTGCGAAGGCAAGGAGCCATATGCCAGTGAATTCTAAAGACCCTACACTAAACTACATTTTCCAGAATTCTGTTCAGCATCAGAAAGCACCAATCAGGATAGGGAAGAGACTTGTTCCTCAGTAATAGCAGCCTGCCAGAGTTTCAATAAATTATTGAATCTGCAAAGAGGAAGACTGATGGATACTTCTAGGAAGTAAATCTCAGGGCTGGGCTGGGGAGAAATCCCTAAATGGCAGTTCTATTGGTTAATATGGGAGACATTCAAGGAAATGGCTGTTGTGGCTTTTTAAAAAAAGTTTTTGTCAAAACTTTTTTAAAAATCCCTAAAATCTGTAGATTATGAAAAATTTTGAAAGTTGGGGAAAATGATCTCCTATTATCTTTTTCATTGTATGGAAAATTAAAGGAGATAGCTCTTGTAGTTTTTTTTAAAATGTTGTTTATAAAAACTGAAAATTTCCCAAAACTCTGTGGAGAAGTGAAACGTTCTGAAACTTGATGGGCTAACAGTAGTAAATTTGTTCACTCCAATAGCTGTAAAATGAGGGAGAAAAGAGCCCGTGAAGTTTCCCCACTTGCACAATTACTATAACAAAAAAGTAACAAAATTTTGTTACTCCTGTTATAATAGCGAATTTTTCACTAATGATACTTTAGAAACACTAGAAATGAAACTTTGATACCCTCTAATTTTGTAATGAGTTTGAAACATTTTTTCATCGATTGCACAGCCCTTCAAGATAGATTCTGTAGGTTTGTTCTTTAAGAGTAACGCTAGCCATATGTGTGTGTGTGTGTGTGTATCAGCTTTGGATAGCATAGGAAAGGGTTAACACCTGTATAGCTTTTGTTTTGTGGTCTGTGCTCCTGTTCAAAAGATTTCACATCACTTTCTGTCCCTGTGACAATTGGATTTTGAAAAACGTGACAATAAAGCTTCAGTTGAGCCACCTTTTCCCCATTATAACTCTTCCAGGAGTGAATTTCCCTTCTGAGGGGTAGATTTCTCTCACTTTTTGTTGTCTCACCCCATTCTTAGCCATGAGTCGTTTGTAAGTTGGATGTTTGTAACTCAGGGACTTCCTGCATTTTTATACTTTATGAAAAGTATATATTATTGTGAGCACTATGCTTTGCCCAGATTTGGTACTGTGAAACTTGGGTTGTCAGCACCAAGCATAAATACAAATTACAAAAACTCTTGTCCATCACTGCTATTTGCAATGATTACTTTGTACAGGTTCCTTTCACATGGAAAGCTATGAGGGAAAGAGGGAGTGTTTGTTGGGTCTTTTCTGTTTCCCACACAGGAAAGCAATTTGAGCACTACTCAAAAGTAAACGCTAAATGACCATTGAGATTATTTGGGTGTGAATGTGTACACAAGGAGGCATCATTCCAGAGCACCTTGCAACTGTAATAACATCCTATTGATAGGGAAATTACCTTAAGATTAGTGAGTGCCTACATGTAAACAGTTTTACTGATCAACCGAAAGGCTTGACATTTGCATTCTTTTTATCTCTGTTCTTCCTGCCTTTTGACATAGTGGCATCTGGTGACAAGGCCATCACATACCGGGCTAATATAAATGCAGCCAGAGAGCCAACATGTTATGGTGGTTTGAGTGTTGGATTCTGGAGACCAAGGTTCAAATGCCCACTCAACCATGAAAACGTATTAGTGATTTTAGCTAACCACTTTATCACAGTGAGAAATATCCCCCTTGTAGGACACTTCAGCCTCTTTTCAAACATGGAGAGCAGGGGGTTCATCTCATGTCCCGAAAAGTAGGGAACTCTGAACACAGGCCAGCAATTGTTTTCAGAACTCACCTCTTATCACACTTTACCCCCATGTTTACAACTGCAAAACTGATGTGATGGGAACCATCAAAAGTTTTATGGCCTGTTTCATTGCCCAGCTGTCAGCAGTCTCTTGTTTCCTATGAAGATTGATACAGAACAATATGATCCCATGGAAATCAATTGTTTTAACCTGGAGCACTGTCTCTTGTATCCTATGGGGTTTGGTGCAGAACAATAGGATCTCATGGAAAGCAATGGTTTTAACTCTCTTGTGTCATATAGTGTTTGAGGCAGAACAATAAGGTCCCATGAAGTGGTTTTAAACTGGTCTTAGTCTCACAGTGTTAGTGCCCCCAGTAGCGCAGTGGGTTAAAGCACTGAGCTGCTGAGGTTGTTGACAGAAAGGTCGAAGGTTCAATTCCGGGGAGCGGTGTGAGCTTCTGCTGTCAGCCCTAGCTTCTGCCAACCTAGCAGTTTGAAAACATGCAAATGTGAGTAGATCAATAGGTACCGCTCCGGCAAGAAGGTAACGGCACTCCATGCAGTCATGCCGTCCACATGACCTTGGAGGTGTCTATGGATAATGACGGCTCTTTGGCTTAGAAATGGAGATGAGCACCACCCCCCAGAGTCAGACATGACTGGACTTAATGTCAGGAGACAACCATTACCTTTAGTCTCCTTTAATGTAAAGTGCTTTGGGCAGGGCAAGGAATCTCTTAGTTTTTGCATATTGTTGGTTCTCCTGATTTTAAAAGAATTAATACTGGTCTTGTGATGAATGTAAAAGATAAATGTAGTGCCAGCTCCTAAGGTTCCACATGTTGGTGTGATGGGGAGGTAGAACTCAAAACAGGACTGCTGAAGATATAAGAGGGGTGATTCTCCACTTTTAAAGGGCTGATCACCCATGCTCTCAATGGAATGAGGTGGTAAGTCATGCTTTTCCATCCTCAGCAGAATGTGGTGTTGTACTTTGAACATTGGACAGGAGAAGACAAAAGTGATCCTCCTTTTAACAAATCTTGCCAAGAAAACCCTATGAGATCGTTTTAGGGTCATAATTCTAAAATGAAGGCATACAGCAATAACAAGAAGAATAACAGCAGCAGCAACATGACAGCATTCTCCTTTTAGTGGATATTGCTTAAATGTAGTATTGCTTTAGACCATTGTGGCCAAATGTGGTTTTGTTTTAGACCATTATAGCCATTCACGTTTGTTACAGACCATTATAGACCATTATATCCATTCACGTTTGTTACAGAACATGTTCTCTTGGTTTCCATGAGGATTGTTTGTACAACTACACAGACCTTGAGTTGTCTCAAAGTGATACTAGTTAGAATGCCTGCTCCTTCCTGGATCACTGTATCTTGTATCCTACAGTGATCCAGGTTGGATGTGACCACCTTGGCCATCTAGTCCAACCCCCTGCCATGCAAGAAAGGTGCAATCAATCCCCAATATAGCTTCAGAGAACCTTTGGTCCTCCAGATGTTTTGGACTTCACCTCCCACAATTCCTAACAGCTGGTAAGCTGGCTGGGATTTCTGAGAATTGAAGTCCAAAACACCTGGAGGACCAAAGGTTAGGAACCACTGATCTAGAATCTGCATGTAGAATTCAAATGCATTTTAATGTATAATGCTTTCAGTGACATAATTGGTTTAGTTTTTAATTATTACATTTATATTTCATTGTATTCATTTTTTAAAATAGCATTGTTTTATATTGATTTTAGCTACTTTGGGTCTCTTAAAAAAGACAGGATAAAAATAAATTAGAGTGAATGCCTTTTGAGACCACTTTAACTCCTATGACATTATAGGAGTTATAATTTGGAAAGGTACCAGCACTATTTGTCAATGCTGGATCTGCATTGCCATATAATGTGTTAGTTAGACTCATACAAATGCAGTTCAATGCAGTTAAACTATATTGTATAGGTATACACTGACCATATAATGCAGTTTTAAGGTGCATGTTATGTGGCAGTATAGATCAAAGCCATTGTAAAACTACAATTCCTATGATTTCATAACAGTGAGCCATGACAGTTAAAGTGGTGTCAAACTGCATTCATTCTACAATGCAGATGCACCCAGGGTCTTGCAGATAATCTTGAGCTGCTGTTAAAATTAAAATATCAACTTATTTTACATTTTAAAGGGACCTTTTAACCACCACTTCTGGAAGTTGCATTGTTTTCAGTCAGTTCATGCTACTTGCGATTGGCATTTACCGTAATTTGACACAAAGCTTGGGTAAATTCTGAAGTTTAACACATTCAGCTACTCACATTCTGGCAAACTGCGTGCCCTCTAAAAGAGGAAATTCCTTGGAACCCTTTGGAAGACCAACAAAGATGGGTGGTAGTAGCTTCTCTTAGTAAAGATGTCACTTCCCAGCAAAATATACCATAAATCAGAAAGACACCATAACTGATGCTCATAATTTTTCTGGATTTGCTGTGCTAATTTGAGACAATACAGTGTGTGTATTGAGCATGTGCTCTTTCAACAGAAGTGATGACGAGACCTCATGGCCAATCTGTTTAATCATGTTCATCAGATTGACGCTATCTGCAATATGTCACTAGGCTGAAATATTTTAGTTATGTGTTCCACATTGTCATGAGTGGTGAAAGGCATTAATCAGGGTTACTTACTTTCATAGGAAGTCACTTTACATTTTGAAATATTTGAATCTATTTATAAATAAAATATAACACAAATGGAGCACAAGTTATACATCTCATAAGATAGCCACATCCATTGTTCCACGTCAGATATCCAGGATTTGATACACTTACAAATTCAACCTTCATCATTTCATTCCAATTCTGGTTCATCACTGCTTTTTATAGGTATATTATTTTATGTTATCCTTAACTAGGAGAGGGGAGGTACAAATTCCTGTACAAATTCAGAATGAAGAAACATATGTAGCTAGTCGCTATTCTGCCAAACTGTTTTTTGTCCGGTTGCTGTGAGTTTTCTGGGCTGTATGGACATATTCCAGAGGCATTATCTCCTGACATTTCGCCCACATCTATGGCAGGCATCCTCTGAGGTTATGAGGTATATATGTTTCCAATAGACTTCACAACCTCTGAAGATGCCTGCTATAGATGTGAATGAAACGTCAGGAGATAATTCCTCTGGAACATGGCTATGCAGCCCAGAAAACTCACAGCAACCCAATTATTCCAACCATGAAAGCCTTAGACAACACATTGTTTTGTGTTCTCACATAGCCTGCTTTTGAAAGGGCTACCTTTACCTGTTTTATGAGTGTCTCTTTGAGCTATTTACATATTTCCTTACCACAATTGTTTAACTGCAATGTCTTCTGAATTCCTGGGATTTGCAGTTTAGGAAGTGGTATTTTGAATCCGCAACCATAGTTTTAGGCCATGCTAATCTACAAATTCCAGAATTCCAGTGGGTGCAGCTATGTCAGTTAAGGTGGGATAGAGTACCACAACAGCATAACAGGAAAAGGAAATAACGGAGTGTTGCTGAGAGTGAGCTAGAAATGAAGTCATTACCCCCCATTGTTTTGTAGAATGTCTCCCCTTTTCTTGGTTGCCTAAACTGCATTTCGAAATACTGAGCTGGAGTTTTAGCTACATCCCTGGACATATGTCTTATATGTTATACTTAAATAAATATGTGGAGGAGATTTCTCTGTAGAAATGATGGAGAGCAGTTATGGCAGAGAAGCTCTGCTAGACTGGATGAGCATTAGCTTTCAGATACATACCCCCCCCCCCCACCCCACAACACACACATAAAATATGTATAGATCTTGTATGAAGGAACATATTTCACAGTTTTTATGTGATATCAATGGTAGTCTACTTTTGCAACAAACATTTAGAATCTTGAAGCATCTTACAGACAAATCAATGTTTTTGGACTGTAGTTTACTTCAACAGATTCATAACATGTTGCTTCATTTGGTAGATTGTTATTATAAGTGTGCTTATGTAGGAGGATGTCATCAATGGGGTGAGAGAGAATAGACAGATTACACAGTACACCCTGATCTTCACCTTAATCCATATCATTAGTAAACTATGTGGCAGCACAGATACCCTGACACAGATAAGCTGATAAAACACGTATCTCTAAAAACAGATAAGGACAGTTAAAAGTAGATTACGGTATTTAATAGTATATTTTTCTGAAGGAAATTGTATCTTCCTCACCTAACCTAAATTTCCACAGTTTGCCTTCATTTCCCTGCAACATTTTTCTAGTAACTCAAATGACAGTGTCTCACTCGTGATGGCTTCTTGTGATATGCTCATAAATATCTAGTTCTTTGTCATGTAAAATGTAATGGCAGGAAACTAGAGTGACATGGGAAAAATATTACCAGAGTCTCTGTGTAAAACAGAAGGTTATTATGAAATATCATTTATTTGTACATGTTGAGTATTTCTTATCTGAAATGCTTGGAAACAGGAGTGTTTTGGATTTGGGTTTTGTTTTTGTTTTTTTTGCAAATATATACATAAAGATATATCTTGGAGATGGGGCCCAAGTCTAAACATGATATTAATTATGTTTCATAAACACTTTATGCAATATTATTAATAACTTTATGCATGGAACAACATTTGTGCATTAAATATTCAGAAAGCAAATGTTTCTATCTCAGTCCACCATGTAGATGATTCTGAATTTTGAAGCATTTCCAATTTTGGATTTCTGGATAAAGGATATTCAACCTTATGACACAAGCAATGTGCATAACCACTTTCCACTCTTAATTTTTCTCTATCACCACCCTGCACATGACTGACCAAAATCAATTCAATAACATAACCATGCAGAAATTTGAATGTGGATCTCCCTGAGCCAAGTCTGACACTCTCACCTTGTACTTTCTATCTCTGATGTGTTTCTACTATCCACATTATTTCAAGGCTCAGCCATAGTGGTAAAAACAAACAACACCTAATGTGCTTACTTTGAATATTTGGTGGATAGCGTGCAATATTAACACAACTACCCCCTTCAAAACATGAGTTTGTTAAATTGAATTCCCAGTTCAATGCTTCCAGCCTATCATTTTCATGTACATTAGACTTTGGGAGATTTGCAGAACTAGAATATGAATTTGGTGAATTCTAATGAAAATACTACCCAATCATGTATTTTAAAAATAATTTTTTGAAAACACTTTGTAGGAATATTTTGCCTATCAACATATCTCTTGACCAAGAGAAACTTTTCATAATTTACAATATAATTTAATGTAATGTAATAGGACAAATGTTTTTTCAGCCTAAATCAGAGCAGCCAATGCCAGTCCCCACTTCCAGGCATATGATGAATATCCCATGCTGGTCAAAGTGCTTTGACACTTGAGGTAGAATTTTTCCTAAGCATCTCTATCTTTTCCTGGAATTAAAAATAAAATAATACATAATGGTTGTAAAAATCCAATTCAGTCCTTTTCTTTTTCATTGTGAAATCTGTCCATAAGTGCTTTAAACATGTTCCCAGGAATTTGTTGGTGCTTTCGAATTAATGACTGAAGTGCAGCCTTTGTCTAGACATTAAAGGGAAAGAAGAAAATCAAGCATTTATTAGTACCATTCCATGAATATGAGAAAGAATCAACTAAATGAAAGTGAAACATTTATATCTCAAACAGTTTCAAGTCTCTGAGAGAAAATAAAATGCCTGTGAGTACTAATAAATAAAACGACAAAATCTGCAAAAGTAAATCACCATAAAGCTTAATATCTGTGTATAAGAACAGCCACATAAAAATCATTACACAAGATAATATGAAAAGTTATTTTAAAAACAGTAAGAACATGCTACCACCACAGCATTTTCTGTAATCAGAATCACTTTCTCATTCTAAACTTTTAACTACTATCTCAATGAGCTTCCGAGACCTGGAAGTTTGCACACATTAAAACAGCTTATTTTACTCTTTCCTGCGTCATTTGGATTCTTGATTTTCCAAATATGGATAGTTTATTTTCAATTATTTCAGAAGATGTGAGCACACAAGGAAATGAGAGCATTGCAAGGTTCTATATAGTATAAGGCTATAATTTCCCAAATTATAGATTTTAACAAGGAAAGCATTTTAAGACATGAGGTGCAGCTGGGGAGAATACAGTACATCCAGGAAGAAATGGTGAGCAGAGGCAAAATTCCTATTGACATTTCATACAGTTATCTCTACACAGAGTTTATCATCTTACCATTATTCATAAAATGAGCAAACATATGGCCTGATCTAAAACTTGCAAGGTTTCTAATGGATTAATGTAAGTTTCATGTTCCCATAATGTTTATATCAATGGAAAAATAAACATTAGGTTTAACACTGGTAATACTGTTAAACATAATATATTAAATATACATGTTTCTGTACTTCCTTAAAATGGTACTATAGAATATAGGGCATTGACTGGTTTCACTGTTAGATTGTGAACTTTATATACTTCACTAACATATTTTAGCTTTACAAACATGTGAACATATTCAAAATCTTGTATTGTCGAAGGCTTTTAAGATATCTTATGTCTACAAAGAAGTGTGCCCTTGGTATCTGTCTGGGTTGGTTCCAGGATTCCCTATGGATACCAGCATCTATAGATGTTCAAGTTCTAATATATAGAGTGGTATAATAAAATGCTGCCCATTATATTAAGTAATGAACAACTCAAATGAACACTGAATATTTTTTCTGAGTTTTTTTTCAAGCTATGATTGGTTGAATCCATGGATGCAAAACCCATGTATACAGAAAATTGACTGTATCAGATTTCAACTTCCATATGGCCAAATATTATACTATAATATCAAGCATGACCATATCGAATTCTAGGTGCTTTTAGAAAATACGCAGACTGATTTTTTTCTTTTCAAAGGTAGTTTGAGTAATAAGTCATTTAAAACCAACAATAAAACCAAGATAACTCATTTTTCTTTTACAGAATTCAATTACAAAATCATTTTATAAGTGGACATTGAAGATGTTTTATTTTATTAATTGATAAAAAAGCCTACCTTAGCAGCTAATTCTGCAGCAGTATTATTTGGATCATATGGAATGGGTTCTCCAATATATGTACGAAATTTGACTGGTAATCCACCATATGGAGGAAGGATAGGCAGTCGACTATGTTCATATACCCACCTTGCTAATGCTATATCAATAAAAGCAAAGGGCAAGTCTCAAACAAGATGTCAACTTTAGTTCTGTAAAATGTAGGCAATTTCTGTTAAATAAATTATTTCAATCTAAACATTATTTGTTAACCGTAGTTGTAATATATATGTATGAATGTATATAAAATCACACAGTCCTAATCCACCCTCTCTCTCCGAAGGGACTGAGGGCAGCTTCCAAATACAAAGGCAAATATTCAATACCATATACAATCATAAACACAGCACAATAAAATAACAAATGAATCATAGTTAAAGCGCATATAAAATATACTCTATGGGGAGGATAAATGATCAGACCTCATAAAATGCAATAACAATAAGTACTGTTTAAGTATAGAATCTAGAAATATAAATATAAAAGTGGCTTTACAAATGTGTAAACCCTTGACAGGACATCAGTCAGGAAAGAGGAAAGAGGGAGTTTCATTTCTCATTAACCTCTCCATAAGCTATGGAGCATAGATAAACTTTTAAGTGTTTTTTGAAGGAGGGGAGGGAGGAGGCTGCTCTAACTTTGACGGGGAGGGAGTTCCAGAGAGAAGGAGCAACCACGGAGAAGGCCTCTCTCTATGAATTCTATGAAGTACACTTTCCTTCTCCTTCCTGTGATTTTTCCCCCTTTTTTTTCAAAATCCCTTGGAACTAACATTGAGAAGGTAAAATTTGTTCACCAGTATTACCACAATCTTTTGGTGAACTTAACCACAAGCTATAATATAACCATTTAGGAAGGCGAAAGCAGTCTGAAAAGCCTGACAGCCTTCCTTGGTATTTTAGATATTTGATTTTGCATCAAACAGGTAGTCCTATCCAGACACGTCATTTTTCTCAATCTCAGGATAAGGAATGATTTTAAAGCTAGTTAGTTGAAATTAGATCTCCAAACTAACACCACATATTAAAAGTTTCAGATGTCTAGTGTCTCTCTTAGCTTGCATGGAAGTCTCTTCCTCCTACTAATACTCACACAAAAGCTTTCCCACTTTCTTCACTGAGCAAGGTGACATTATATATGCAAGAAAGAACTATGTCAGAAACAGAGTTGCAGACTGGAGAACACATTTTTTTCCAATTTCATATTCAATTATGTAAATTATACAACAAAAGTATGGCTTACTTGTTCGCCCAAAGACCCTATATCCTTCCCGTACATTTTGTGTATACATTGGAATGATGGGCTAAGGAAGAATAAAAGAAATAATGGTTTTAAATGTATTTTTTATCATTCATAACATGCACATTGTTTAGCTTTGAATAAAGCAACCAGTTTCATTTCTATACAGTATGTTCCTGAGCGGTTTGAAGCATCAAGTCCCATTGGATGTAGGGGCATTTTCTTATGTTTTGAAGGTAAGGCAAGCTTTCTAGTCATTTCAGATAGACTTACCTTCACAAAAATGAAAAGAGAGAGGGGAATTCAAGGACAGTTTTTAGTTACCTTCAAGTAATATGTTTAATTGGAAATCACTATATATTTTAAAGCAATTTTTACATGATAATATGGACCTTATAAATGATCACATGATGAACACATAGCAACTAGAAATGACTGATTTGACCATATTAACTATATTATAATAATCTTATATATCTTATATGCTACCAAAAAAGTGCTGCAACTTTCCACCCATCCCACCAAACTACTCTTACAATGTGTCTTGGCCCCAGCAAAGGTTTTTCCTGTTCTAACTCAAGCATGCATCTAAGAAGACCTTTTCAAGTTATGACAGGCAAAGAGAACTTCCCTGTGTCCTTTCAATACCTTACGTTGATAACAAAGAGTGCTAATGTTCTCCTTCCCTGCTTATCACTTTTGCAGATGTGCTACAAGAAGCAGAAAATGAAATTAAAGAGAAGTATAATGTGATGATCATGTGCAAGAGACCAATCACAAAATCAGGGTTTTAACCTTGTATGGGGGAGGGGTTTGAGATGTTGAATCCTACTCTTAACAAGGTACCTGAACATATAGTTTTATACACAATGCAGACTAATGGAACAAATAGTAATGAAACAGTCAACTAAACTCTCATTTTTAGAAGCATTCGTTAGATGTTCCTAATCATAGCACACGTTGAAAATGAAAACGTTATGTTAACTGGCATTAAAGAGATTAGGAGCACGTTTACATGGGCACCATGCCTCAAAGTTGTGAGAATCAGCTTTGTGCTTTTTACCTGATATATGGAGCCATCTCACCCCCAAAGCAGGGCATAGCCACTTAATGTGATTGTATCCCACATTTGAAAAGGTTTCACTTAAGCCTCACACTTAGAGGTAATGTTAACAACGGAATGGTTCTGATTTGGAATTCGCCCCGCTGCTCATATGAGTCATGGCTGCTATCCTGTTTACATCATACACTGCAGCTTAGCATTTTATCATGTTTTTATTACCATAGTTGTGTCCACAGAACTCCAAAGAGCTCCTCATCATCCATGTGCACCTTTGCATCTGTAAGCCAAGGCACTCACAGAGAGGAGATGAGTATTACCTTCCTTCTTTTCCACCTCCTCTCCCACCGGATGGTGTGGTTCTGTCCTATGACTGCAGTAAGACTTAGGCATGCAGAGTAGTCACCCCTGGGGCTGATCCAGAGTAATGCTACTCAAGATTGGTTAATAGTAAATTGCTCATGTAGATTTGCCCTGTGTCTATATGTGGCCCCAGATAAACAGGCTTTATGTACACCATTTTTGGAAATAGAGAAGACTGAAACCATGCTTACTCAAGTCTACAAATGTAACTCTTCTCTAACTTTCTTTTTGGGGTGGTAACATTTTTCTTCCCATTCCTGTTTTCTTCCAACTACAAGAATGTTTTAAGAAATCACACAGTTCTAAAGGCTATTTTACAGTCTCAAGTAATTCTGCACCAAATTTGCATGTGTGTGGGTTTTGTTTGATTTTGTTGCAAAGAAAACAGCATTTTCTGCATGGAAAACATTATTTCAAAGCAGGAATGTTACTTTCTGCATAGAAAATTCTGTTTTCTGTGCAAATCACCGGTGTGCATTTTTGTGTAGAATAAATTCCCTGATTATGGAACTTTTTGCACAGAAAATACTATTTTCTGCAGGGGATATATAGCATTTCTTCATGAAAATGCATTTTCTGTTCAGGAGTTCATATTTATGCCTTGAAACATTTTTTTATGTAGAAAATACTGCTTTCTTTGTTAAAATACCCATCTGTGAATTTTGTGCAGAATAAGTCCTCAGCTACAAAGATTCACATCAGGATTCTTCTAATAGCAAAACTCCTATGCGAAATCATACTACGTATTTTTGACACTGATGTTGAAATGTGAAATATATACAGAGAGTATTTCTCAACACCCCCAAAACTTGTATTCTGACCATTTTTAATATCCTTTCAAACCCAACATGCTACTACATGCCTAAAGAGGGCGACACAGACAGAGACAGGTAGAATTCCTGTGCCTATCCCTCTGATGCTTCATTGGGTATATAAACGGATAGTCTCAGACCCAACTTCTTTTCTGTTCATCCCTGTCTTTGTCTTAATAATGTAGCAATAGCCGCTAGCAACAGTCTTCCCAATCATGTAATTTACATGTCACGTGAAGACATATAATTTTCTTAATAAGCTATTTCTTTTCATTTAAGATTTTCTTTGATACTAATTCCAGGCAGTCAGATTTCACACAAATCCAAGTCAAAGAAGAGCAACTGATTCCTGAGGAGTTGTTTGATCTATAGTAAAAATGCTAATGAGCTCTCAGAAGGCGCCCAGAAAGACAGAAACTTCTTCCTAAATGAAGTGTTGACATTTCGTGCCCAATCATGCATGCAAAGCCTGTTTTACTAGTTCTAGTTTTACCAGTCCCTGATCTTAGTATGAGATATCTGGTCTCTTAGGGAGATGATATCCTGACACTTTAAGTTGTTTAAATCACAATTCTTCAAAAGACATGTAAAAATGAATTCTCATATATTATAGAACAATTAAGTTTGATTCATCCTGATGTCACTCTGTTGGGCTACATTTGTTTTTAAATATCAGAGTCTTATTTTACTCTTGCTCATCCAAATAAAAAATTTCCCCTTTCTTTTCCTTTCTGCTTTGCAACTCCCTTCTCTAGTACTAAGAGCAGACTCACATAAATTGCTCACAACAGGGTAATTGTCTGATGTTCCCCTCTGTCCTGCATCTCTCTTCCTTATGGCAATGTCTTGAACATCAAAGTGTATAACATAATATCATATTGAGAATTTCCTCATCCTGAAAGTTTAGGCAATGAAGCCAACAACAGATTATGGAAACCTATAATCATGTGATCACATCACGTTATCCACTTTGCTTTATTAAACCCCTCTTAAAGGGAAACAATTGAGACACTGGATAGCCAATATCATAGGCGGGATCTACGGTGCTCTATATCCCAGGATCTGATCCCAGATGATTTGATTTGAACAGGATTATATGAGTCTACACTGCCATCTAATCTAAGATAAGCAGAAAATCTAGGATTAGATCCTTGGATATAGGGCGATGTAGAGCCAGCCTTAATTATATTTTAAATGCTAAATTTGACAGAAAGGGGAAACTTATGTTAGTTCAATTTTAAAATGGTAGACTATATTAGAGGGGCTGTGTGTGCTAGTTTCAACGCTTGACTAGTTCAAGTCTAATTTAAAGCTAATGCAGGAAAGTGTTTGAAAACTATATGGTTCAAAAAGACTATAGTGCCCCACTCCCAGTATCTTTGGGCTCATGCTCAATGGATTCAACAACCATAACTTTGCATGTGTGGTTGGGGACACATCAGGGGACCACTTTTGCCTTTTAAGCAATAGTTTCTTTGCAAGACTAAAGCATATGGTTGGCAGTGTTTGCTACTGCATTGTTGTCCTACAACGTTTTAAATAGGGGCTTATAAGCCTCTCCTTGCATTTGCAGTCTCTCTGCAAGCTTCATGAAGTGAGGTTTATAAGACCCTATCACACATGTCATAGAGCAATAGTGGAGTTGGCAGCAAGCCCTATCAACCTGACACACAACATTTTTTTGGGTTCTCCCACTTCTGAGGAGCCTTCCACCCACTCACTTCTGCCTTGTAACTCAACGGCAGAAATAGGTTACTGACATGCTCCTTAGCAGCAGGAGAGCCAATACAGCACAGCGTACCATTCAGTCAAGGTTTGCTGCCACATCCATTGTGGCTATATGTCATTTTCAGTAGGGACTTGGGAATGAATCCTTTTTGGTATCCACAAAGTTTTTATTTTGCAAATACAAGTCTTTTAGTGTTTTGAATGTTATTAACCCAGGATAGGTTTTACATTATCTGAATGGGAAAAGTGACATCTGATCATTTTCTTTCCTTTCCATTCAATCCTATTTGTCCTGTGAAAACTTCCATGGGATCACTAGAAGGCGCTTCAGAATAGTGTGGACTGTGAATTATGATCATCTCTTAAAATCAAACGCCCACCTTAGAGTGTAAACAGAACACATTTTTGGACATATTCTCATTGGGGGAGGGGGAGGATAGAAGTGAAAAAAAAATCTATTACCATATATATGGGATAAGCTACCATCTGTCGAGTTCTAGCTTCTCATGGACATGAGAGAAGCCTCCCACAAAGATAATAAAACATCAAACATCCTGGTGTCTCCTGGGCAATGTCCTTGCGGATGGCCAATTCTCTCACACCAGAAGCAACTTGCACTTTCTCAAATTGCTCCTGACACACACACACAATATAAATTGCCTTTATTAAACTATGTAGTAATAGAGAGAGAAGGAAATAACCAAGTTATTTTTAAAAGTTTTAATTTATAGTTGCATTTCATTATATTATTTTTTAGCTTCAAAGCCAGAATGGAACCAAAACAGAAGGGGTGTGGAATGTGGGATCTTTAATTTCAATGCCATGCTTATTTTAAAATCTTTCATTTCTGTTCATTTTCATTGGCTTTTAGGTCTTTCTTTTTCATGTCAGGAGTGACTTGAAAAACTCCAAGTCACTTCTGGTGTTAAGAGAATTGGCTGTCTGCAAGGATGTTGCCCAGGGGACACCTGGATGTTTTGATGTTTTACCATCCTTGCGGAAGATTTCTCTCATGTCACCACATGAAGAGCTGGAGCTGACAGAGGGAGCTCAACCCACTCTCCCCAGATTCAAACCGCTGACCTGCCAGTCAGCAGTCCTGCCGGCGCAAGAGTTTAACCCATTGTGCCACTGGGGCTCATAATAATAATAATAATAATAATAATAATAATAATACTTTATTTATACCCTGCCACCATCTCCCTGAAGGGACTCGGAGCGGCATACATGAGGCCAAGCCCATCAAATAAAAATACAACAATGCATCAACAAACAAGCAAGCAAATAAAACAATATAAATAATACAATTGAACATATAAGCAATAACACACAAAAGATTTAAAAACATTATGGCAAGGCCAGATGTAGATTAAAATTTTAAAACCCTGGGCATGTACAGAGTAGGGTATGTCTAGGCATGGGGGTTTTAAAAAGTGATATCGGAGGATCAATCCAACGGATGGATAAAGTGCTTCAGAGGACATATAGAAGGAAATTGGTCATATCGGGCATTATTTCTTTCATTCAGGGAAGGCACACTTGAACAGCCACGTTTTCAAGCTCCTCCTAAAGACTGCCAAAGTGGGGGCTTGCCTGATATCTTTAGGTAGAGAGTTCCAGAGTTGGGGGGCCACCATAGAGAAGGCCCTCTCCCTCGTCCCCACCAATCATGCCTGCGAAGGGGGCGGGAGTGGGAACAGGGCCTCGCCAGATGAACGAAGAGATCGCATGGGTTCGTAAACAGAAATGTGGTCACGCAAGTAGGCGGGTCTCAAACTGTTCAGGGCTTTGTAGGTAAGAACCTGCACATTGAATTGGGACCGGAAGATGAACGGTAGCCAATGGAGCTCCTTAAACAGGGGGGTAGACAGCTCCCTGCAAGTCGCTCCAGCTAGTATCCTGGGTGCTGCCCGTTGGACCTACTGAAATTTCCGGGCTGTCTTCAAGAGCAGCCCCACGTAGAGTGCATTGCAGTAATCCAATCTGGATTAGTGTTTGTTTTGTATTAAGGACAGCTTTTATCTTGTTTTTGTGGTTGAATAGTTGAATGTTTATATTTGCAAACTTTCAACATGCTGACAAGTTTTTTAAATTTATATTTCTTCCAACAATTTATTTTTAATTTCATCAATTGACTTGGTTCTTGCTACTTGTTTTTTTCAACCCTGTTTTAATTTCTAATATTTTATTGATAATCACTGTTCCAATTAAAAAAGGGAAGGCAGATGTTTGATAGCTGATCAAATTGTTTTTTCTAGAATCTCTGGGAAAAATATGGCCTTTGGATCTTAATGAATCCAGATTGAAAGGTTGAGTAAAAAGAAGATTGCAAAGAAATGCTTAAAGATGCTCCAATGATCTATCTGTACAGAAGCAATTTCCAGATTGGGATAAACCTCCTAATTATAGTGGCAGACATAATCAATGAGATTGTTCAGAAAATTTGAAGAAAGCAGGGCAATAAAGAGCAAGAAGGTAGATTTCCCTTCTCCTTCTCCTCTCACTGCCTTCTTGCTTAGCCAGCTTACAGATACTTTATTGGATTTTTGGTAGGCTGGGTTGTTTTTTTTTTAAAAAAAAATAAATAGAAGGGCACCTTCTACTGTTCATTACTAAGATTAGCTGGAATACTATTGGTATGTATTGTCGAAGGCTTTCATGGCCGAAATCACTGGGTTGTTGTAGATTTTTTGGGCTGTATGGCCATGTTCTAGAAGCATTCTCTCCTGATGTTTCACCTGCATCTGTGGCAGGCATCTTCAGAGGTTGTGAGACTTCACAGCCTCCGAGGATACCTGCTACATATGAAGGTGAAACGTCAGGAAAGAATGCTTCTAGAACATGTCCATACAGCTTGAAAAACATACAACAACCCACTCTTGGTATGGTTACTCCTGACTAGAGTAGATCTGTTTGATTGACTGTTGAACAGGGAATCAACATATAGGTAAACCCAACTGGAACAATGGCTCTTTTCTAGGCGAGACTAACCATAGGATCAACATAGTTATCTCCTGAACTTTCTTTTATCTGAAAAGGCATTTTAGACAACTTAGTCCCCCTAGGGGTGAGAAAAGTGGTATATAAATACTGTAAATAATAATAATAATTAAAGAAAATGACTGGGCATCATTTTTAACTTTTCTTTTTCTTCTGATATGCATAAGCTATTTCCTTTCATTTCCATCAACATCAATTTTATTCAGAGATTTCTTTTGTTAAGAAGAGTGCATGTGAGAGAAGATGATGTTTTCAGCCTTTGTGGCTGAGGTGCATTAGGACTGTTAAGATATCTGACCTGGAGGATCAATGGGGTTTTTCATCAAATCTTTCCTGGAAACCCACTACAGATAGACATTCTGAGGCCCCTTTACACTGCCATATAATCCAGATTATCAAAACAGATAATCCACATTATATGCTTCGAACTGGATTATATGAGTCTACACTGCCAAATAATCCAGTTCAAAGTAGATAATCAGGATTTTATATGACAGTGAAGAAGGGGCCTGAGTAGCATTGCTTTATACCAGTGGTTCTTAACCTGTGGGTCATGGACCACCAGTGGGTAACAAGGACAAAAATCTGGTCAGCGAGCCATCTTCCTCTATTTTATTTCTATTATTTCTGCTCCTTTCACGCCACCTGCCACTCCTTCCCTGTCGCTGACCATGGCATATATCTGTATCAAAAGCTAGAGCTGATGAGGTCTGTCCAATGCAATTTTCTGAATCAGCACCCCAAACCGAATCTAAAGTTGACCAAAAATGGATTCGTAACCCTTTTGGTACTAATTTTGGAGAGTGGTCCCTGGTCAAGTGGTCCCTGGTAAAAAAAAATGTTGGGAACCATCGCTTTATCCTTTGAAACTGGTAGACGTGTATTATATTTTAAAAATGCTTGGTTACAGTCCTACATACATTATATAGGATTCTTATAAAGATAATGTAGCTATTAGAACTGCCTTAGACTAAGCCAATTTATAGGTTTTATTTGTCAATCTTTATAGAGTGTTGTATTCTTGTGGCAGTCTGTTAATAGACACATTAAATGTGGCTCTTTACGCTTTAGCATATCATAACTAGTCTTTAGTATTTTAATAGCATCTGTATAAGACTTTTCATTTAAGAGTGTGAGGCTGGAATATGCCTTAGAAGACTATTTCGTTATTTTACACTCCTTTATTTGTGTCTATATATTTTCTTGACTGCATGCCAATATTACATAATTACATTATTTGCTTTGATATTGCATGTTGTCACCTAACTGTATTTTTCTTCCATTCCTTCAATTTTATTTTATTTTGGTTTAGTCTTCTTTGTTCACTATGTTGGCATGGTACCTTCCAAACTGAGCAATAGTTCACACAAATGGCCCCACACTAGTGTCAAGCAGATAATTAATGGTAACCTAACTAATGAAATTATCTCAAATATAAGTGTTTATTCTAGTAAATCCATTTTACAGGTTCTTACACTTAACATTATCAATATAATTTTAAAACCTATTGTTCCAAGCTCTTATGCTTATGGGTTTTTTTGTATACTTTTTTTGTGTGTCAGGAGCAACTTGCACTTCTGGTGTGAGAGAATTGGCTGTCTGTAAGGACATTGCCCAGGGGATGCCCAGATGATGTTTTTGATGTTTTACCATCCTTGTGGGAGGCTTCTCTCATGCTCTCGCATGGGGAGTTGGAACTGACAGAGGGAGCTCATCCGTGCTCTCCCAGATTTAAACCTGCGACCTGTTGGTCTTCATTCCTGCCGGCACAAGGTTTTAACCCACTGGTAACGGCGCTCCATGCAGTCATGCCGGCCACATGACCTTGGAGGTGTCTATGGACAACACTGCCTATTCGGCTTAGAAATGGAGATGAGCACCACACCCCAGAGTCAGACATGACTGGACTTAATGTCAGGGGACTACCTTTACCTTTACTTCCACCAGGGGCTCCTGGTATATTATCTCATATGAACCAAAGCACTGATTAAAGTAAGGGCAGGCAATGTCCACTAAACATTATCATAACCCTGGCTTTCTTCTTTTCAGCTTTCAATTATACTCTCCCTTTTCCAGCTGTATGGTAACATGAAGTCTCAGGATTAACACAGGCACATTATTTAATCTGAGGGTTAGGAATATGAACAAATGACTTACAGAAAGGAAAAAGTGATGTATATGTAAAAACATGTTTTACTTGTATTTCTCCACTTTTAAATAAAACATGGTATTCTAATATAGTTGGATGAAAAATAATGTAAGCATAATACTTACCACTTTAGCATCTAAAGCCAGATGAGCAAAACCTTTACGTTTATGCCATACAAGTTTGTAAGATTCATCACTAAAGAGTGCTTCTCGAACTCCTCCTGGAGAAATTCCCAGTAGATGGCCATTTTTTAGAATATTTAAACATTCTTCCTTTGAGCAAGGCAAAATGCGCATCACGCTTGCTAAAGATTTAATGCCTGTAAAAACAAGTATTGTATAAGTTCCAACAGTAAACGGTAATAAAACCACACCTGCATTTAAATGTCATTTTCCCTTAAAATGTATCCTTAATATTTTCCCAGGAAAATACATTAATATTATGATATTAAAAATTCATCAAACGTATATATTCTGAATTGAAGGAAGTTGGCCTATATTGAGGTGGTCTGCAGTCAACAACTGTCAGTCTGTAGCATGTATATTTTAAAAAGAAAGAAATATTTGTAGCCAGTGGCCACAAATATGTTAGTGGTATTTCCCATGTTGAGGCAAATGAAATAATCTTTTGGTCTGCCATCCCAGGTAGTCTGAGAAGCACTGTCCTGATCTATATAAAGCTGGAAAATTTCCTTGAACATAGTATCCTTCCTCATATATTGGATTATTGTCAAGGGGTGAAATATATAGTCATGAAGTCCTTATACATAGGTCTGGAAAACAGGCTGGAGAAAGCTACTCTAGGGTCACAAGTCAGTAAAGAGGGAGTAAAGGAAAGGCTCAATATGAAACCCTAATCCTCTTTAGATTCCAAAACAATGGAAATCACAGCAAAGCAAAATCAAACACTTGGTTGATTACAAATATATGAAGGTTTAGGATACTTACACTATATTTTCTATGGAAATTAGTGGCCCATAAATGAAACTCCAAGTGTACCCATATGTTTTGGAATAGTTCACATGACAATATGCTGTAGTCATTCCAGGGAGCTATACAGTATGATCTTATTAGTGATAGATGCACATACCTTTTGGGGGATGGGATGTAGGGAACTATTCCCTGGCCTCTTGGATCCTGCCCAAGTCCTCCCCCCATCTGTGAAGCCTCAGGAATGTCTGTTGGAACTGCTGCTGCTCACTGGTTGGGAGAAGCTTTAGGGACAAGGCATAGCAGGCAATAAAAAGTACTACTAGCTTAGACTCCAAAGGTATGAGAAATGAAACTGCATTCCATCCTTGAATGTATCCTCATTCTTTCACATCTGAGGGTGCTTCCAAACAGCACCAAATCACAGAGGCAAAAAAAAATCCTGGGACTTCAGAAGAGGTCCAAATACAGACCTGTTGGTCCCAGGATTTCTGCCTCCATCGCCCACACTTGCTGCTTCATTGCAGAATTTAAAGGCTCCCAAGATGGTCATCGTGGGACTTCCCCTGGAAATTTCGGCAGGTTTTTTTTTTAAAAAAAAAGCCTTAAGATGCGAACATGTGAAGATGTGAATCATTGTATAATTTCTGCTCCTGGGTTATATAAGCTGCAGGGCCATCTGTGCAGGCACAATGTTGTTTTTGGGTTATACATGCCTATTCCTGATTTCTCTTATTGTGAAAAGATGTACAAAGTTGACTGGGGGCCACAACTTTGCTCTGGTCAGAGAAAATGCGCCCTCCACACATTTCATGAAGTTTCCAGCACACAAACAAGTTTTCACATTCTACTCAACTGTTACCTTCTTTTTAAGAACTGACCAATCAGGAACAAACATCTAAAACCTGAGAACAAGCCTAGATAAAATATCCCATGATTTCCAATTGCAGGGACATACAGACATTCCAAGATGCAGATTTTCGGCTGAGAACCGAGATGTTCTAGCACCTGAGAATCTTGCAGTTTTTGCCATGTATAGTTCATCCCGCGTTTTGAGGGAACAGAGTCCGGCCACCCTCCTGTTTGCTGCTGAAGCTCCTGGGATAAAGGTACTGTCTGGCCCTGAGTCCAGACTAACTGCGTATTTATTGACTGTAGTGCCTCCTGCTTCTGTTCCCTCCCCATTGGTAAGCAGCAGCAACAGTTCCTCCCAAGGCTTCGCGACAGATGGGGTGAGGGTTATAAAAACACCCTCCTCTTAGTAGATGTGAAACATAGTAACATTGATTTGTTGATATTAACGCAGCAGCCTTCATTTTTGGGTACTCCTTGTATGTGTGGCTTTGGCTAGGCATGAGCACTAGCACTTCAGCATATTGCTACACCATTAGAAAATTGAACTCATAAAAATCTGCCTCTGAAATTTCCTTCCATTTAGGGCAAAAAAGCATGTAAAGGCATTTAGTATCACCCATCCTATTTGAAAAATATGACCCCTTTACATTAACAAAGTAGATCACCTGGAAATTTGAAAAGATAGTCATCTGCTATTGAGTAGCAACACCGACGTTTTAAAAGAAAGTATCTGGTTAAAAAGTACAGGTAGTCCACAGGTATTGCACCATGATAATAAATAAGTATAGCTGGTCCATCTGGTAGGTTTTCTGTTCCATGTAGTTCATAACCTATTAAGAATTTCAAAAAAGGATTACTTCAAATTAAGTAAAACTGCACTTGGGTCTAATTTGTGTTTACTTACACTATTTAACAACACTGTATAGGATCTAAGTACCTTGAAGGGCTCTACTCAAGCCAGATCCTGTCTGATCTTGGCTTGAATGGAGCTAAACTCAGGGATAACTAGTGGGAGTAAATAATGTCAAATCTTTAGTACTTGGATGGGAAACTACCAGTGATTACAAAACAAGGCTAGCTACATTTTTAGAGGAAAGAACTGATAAAATCACCTCTGTATTCTTTTTCTTTAAAAAAATATGAAATTATTGAGGTCATCGCAAATTGAAACATGGTTATAAACATTTTTCTGTCATATATTCATTATATTTTATTTTGCAACCTTCATATTATGCATTGCATTGACAAGTAAGCAGTCACAATCAAATGGTTACTTGAAATCCTCTGAAGTACATCTATATAAATAAAATGTAATGTTTGTTTGTGGGATTAAAATAACTCAAAAACCACTGGATGAATTAACACCAAATTTGGACACAATACACCCAATAGGCAAACAAGTGACCATCACTCATAAAAACACTGAAAAATACAGTGGAAGAGACTTAAAAAGCCAAAAATTAAACAATGCATTACAACGCATGTGCAAAACCACATATATATACATACATACACACATAAAACACATATACACAGACTGTGCTACAGAAATGCATGGCAGGGGATGGATAGTATCTATATATAAATAAAATGTAATGTTAGTTTGTGGGATTAACATAACTCAAAAACCACTGGATGAAATGACATCAAATTTGGACACAATACACTTATCAGGCCAATGAGTGACCATCACTCATAAAAACACTGAAAAACACAGCAGAAGAGACTTTAAAAGCCAAAAAATATAAGAAATACATTACAATGCATGAGCAAAACCACACACACACACGCATGCACAAATATATATACACACATATGCACATATATAAACACACAAAACACATATACATAGACTGAGCCACAACAACGCATGGCAGGGGATGGCTAGTTGTAATATAATAATCCAACCCAGTGGATTATTTAAACAAAATGAATGTGCAGGAAACATTTTTTTTTAATTTATGCCTCTTATCTTTGATGTCCCCCTCTTTCTATCTCCTCCATTATAAATGACTCTAATTCCATTGCAAGAGTTGAAGAGCTGCTGCTACAATTCTTCTACCCAGGCACAGAGAGTTTTTCCATGCCTTGGCATGGAGAATAAGAGTCAGTGCTTCTTTTAGTTTCTACCAGGAAAGGCTACATTGATTCCTTTCAACACTCTATTCAAAGAAGGGAATGATTACTGTTTGATAAGAGTTACATTGAACTATGGAGAAGTCAACCCAGTTTCTTATGATCAATTATTGACCAAAATTTCTAAATGTTTACATGTGTGTATATAGTACTAATACTTGCTTTGAATTTCATGATCCAATTAATACTTCTTGATATGCTGGGTGAATTCTTACACTATGTCATCTCACTCACAGGAATTGAATTTCATAATCAATTGATCAAATATAAACCAACTACTCATTGCTTATCAGTATGTCATTCCAACAGATTATTTTGGCAATATTAATTAGATGCTTGTACTATGTGAACTAGACAATTGACATAACTACAAAATATAGAAGCCAAGGCCTTTTGGAAGGAGGCCTCTACTCCCACCCACGCCCTACATCGTATCACAATCCAGTCCCAAAGATTCCACCAGAAAACCTTTGGAGGGTTTGCTATAATATTAACATACTTTTTAAAAAGAGGAATTGTTTGTAGGGTGGTGGGAGGAATTAAAACTTCGGTACCAAAATAATTGTTTCCCACACCATCATATATTTAACATAAGGAATGAAGATATCCACTTGTATGCCATTCACCAATTTCATACAGGTTCAAGAGTTCAAGAAGTTCCACTGTATGAAAGAGCAGCCATTTTGATTTTGATAGATATAGTAAATTAGCATCACTTTCTGTGGAAATATTTGCTCTTTTTTTCATATCAGCAAGGGCCGTCTGCATGCACATTTTGGTACATACTGGTGCCCATGTATCATTTTGAATTAGGATGTATTTACATGCAGTACAACGCTATCTCCATTTATACATGAAATTGCCTTGTCTTTAGTATACCACTAAAAACTGTATGCTACGAAGTTGCTATTTATTTGTTCATTGAAATTAATCTCTTAAATGTAACGCAATTGCCCAGGTCAGGGATGGGAAGTGGGACGGGGGAGGGGGGATGTTCAATTTACATCAGTGTTTGAGTTCTTAAATTTGCTAATATCATAGAATCTTAAACCAGAAAATTTCACAGTCTACCTAGTCCAAACCTTTGCCAAACAAGAATATACAACCAAATACAAAACCAAAACACTCCTTAAAAATGCCCATTCCGCTTGTCAATTATTACTTCCAAAGTTCATCACATTCTGAGACAATCTATTCCACTGCTGGACAACTCTTAACAGTAAAATGTTCCTAATATTTAGGTCAGTGGTTCTCAACCTGTGGGTCCCCAGATGTTTTGGCCTTCAACTTCCAGAGATCTTAACAGCTGGCAAACTGGCTGGGATTTGTGGGAGTTGTAGGTCAAAACACCTGGGGACCTACAGGTTGAGAACCACTGGTTTAGGTGGATCTTTTTCTTGCAATTTAAATCCATAAATTCATGTTCTAGTCTCTGGAGCAGAAAAGGAACAATTTGCTCCATCTCCTGCATATCTTTCCTTTAAACGTCAAAAGATAGTTAGACATTAAAGCAAGGTCATCCCTGGTTTATACAGATGGGAGATACCAATGAATACTATGTGCTATAGGCTACATTTCAGAGGATGGAACTGCTAAAACATTTCTTATTCCTTGCCCAAATTAATACTATGAAATCTGTAGGGATAGCATGAGTCAACAGGCAACTTGAAAGCACATGCATATCATGTCATGTTGCAGTCTTCTCCATGTTAAACACACCTAGTTCCAACATATAATAATTTGACTTCCTTTATAGCAGACAATACAATCCAAAGAAACTTACAAACAATTTAAAATATTCTCCATGTGTTTGACATTGCCCAAATCATGAAGAGAAAACTTTTAACATACATAGAACCAATCACATAGAGCAAGGAT
Source organism: Anolis sagrei (assembly GCF_037176765.1). NCBI lineage: Eukaryota > Metazoa > Chordata > Lepidosauria > Squamata > Anolidae > Anolis > Anolis sagrei. The sequence continues at coordinate 50,027,713 of NC_090024.1, read as the reverse complement.
TTTCAGCCCTGTAGCCAATACACCAATTTCTGTCCTTTATGAAATGCATGTTTTATTAAATTGGCAAATATTATCCTAAAACAGATACCATCTATAGAATGAGAATCTACTTAGACATAGAACACTGCAAACAAAAAGAACTCTATCCCAGTCTAATGCTTGCCTTTTTAAAGCTAAAGTACATTGCCATTTGGGAATCATGAGAGGCTGACACGTTTGCCCGCCTCAGCCTGAGGGAGGAACATTGCTTCCCAAATGATCTCATTCATGCTGCTTGCCTCACTGATGTGCACATCACATTCAAGGGCAGATCCATTTTTTGTAATGTGCACCTGCAAAATTGAGGTGTGCATTATTATTTGATGGCATGTTATACTTGAGTAAATACAGATATATATTGATTTGATACTAAAATATAGATTGCCTTGTAAAACATTTGAAAATTCATATGATTCCACTTTAGCTTACCATTCCAAAATCTTGCAAATTTATCCCACATGGTTGATAAAATCAATCGTGCATCATCCCATATATTACTGTAATAATCTTCTTTCAGGTTATGAGTCTTCTGATATATTAGGAAGAATAAAGCAGAAACGTAGAGAAGAAATATTATGAAGAGAGGAATACAAAATATAGCCAGAGCAACAGTACCCATCCAGTCTAAACATTTTCCCAAAAGATGTTTCAGAAAAATCAATTCTTCTGATAGGTATGCAAGATGTGTTGCGTCGGTCATCGTTGGTTGTCCATTGATGTGGGATTTATTCATACTAATCAACTCCTGTTTAAAAGAAAAAGGAAAAAGAAAATGAAATTCTTTCCATGCCATTTATATTATTTTAAGACAAACCAAATTATGCTGTCACCCCCAAATAATAATAATAATAATAATAATAATAATAATAATAATAACTTTATTTATACCCCACTACCATCTCCCCAAGGGACTCGGTGCGGCTTACATGAGGCCGAGCCCAAAGTACATCAACAGTAAAAACAATAAGAAAACAATCAATACAACAGTTAAAATAAATCTCATAAACAAAAGTAAACAATAGACAGTAACAATAACAACAAGCATTTAAAACCTATGGCTGGGCCAAATGTACGGTTCCGGTCCAGTGTATCTGTCCGAACGTATCTCCCTCTATGTCCCACCCCAGAATTTGAGATCGTCTGGGGAGGCCCTGCTCTCGACCCCACCGCTATCACAAGTGAGGTTGGTGGGGACGAGGAGCAGGACCTTCTCAGTGGTGGCCCCTCACCTGTGGAACTCACTCCCGGGGGAAATTAGGGCATCAACATTCCTCCTCTCCTTCAGGAGGAAGGTAAAGACGTGATTGTGGGACCAGGCCTTTGGGCAATCTGACAATTAAATATGGATAACCGGATGCATAGGATTGAAAGGACAATTGTGGAATTGGAATTGGAACTATAAGATTGTGAAACGCTGACTGTCAATGAGGTTTGTATTGGTTTTATTGCTTTTATTGGTTTTATGGTTGTTTTTGCCTATAATAATTATTGTTTTCTGTTAATTGTTATTGCTAGAATTGCTGTTTCTGTTAACTGATGTTATTGTCTTTTGCTGTTATGTGATGCGGGCATCGAATTGTGCCTCACTTTTGTAAGCCACCCTGAGATCCCCCCTCCCCCCGGGGTGAGAAGGGCGGGGTAGAAGCAACCGAAATAAATAAATAAATAAATAAATAATTTAAAATTTTTAAAAATAATGCTGGACGTGGACAAGGTAGGATATAACTGGGATAGAGTTTTCAGGTAGAGATGGGGCATGCAGACAATCCTAAATCAGTGATAAAGTGCATTTAGGGATATATTGCTGAGGGTATTTTCTTATTCTGGGAAGGTGCACTGGAACAACCCAACGGTTTTAACTCAAATGAGAAGTGCCCCCAAGGGGCCTAAATACTACCTTAAATGTATCAGATCCCATCTGATTTCAAAATTTAAACCAGAATCAGTTCTGGTCAATTCTTGGATGGGAGCCTGCCAATGAACAATGATGACTGTAGATTCTATATTAGTGGAAGGGATTGGCAAAAACTATCGCTCAGTATCCCTTGCCTGTGAAAACTTAAGAAATCCATAAGTTAACAGATGACTTGAAGGCACATACAGGGACACAAAAGAAGAAACATATCCATTTGTAAAGCATCTATTCCACAGCATATGTGTCAGAGAATGTTCCTGCAAATTTATTCTCTGAAAAAGTTTCATTTCATTCAGCAGATTGTGGATCAGTTTATTGTGAACTGAGTAAAATGGAGAGGGGAACAAACAATGCATGTATTGCCTGATTAGGTTCCAAGAGATGTTGAATAATAGCTTCCATGGGAATCTAGATCCCATCCCAACTTCTTTTGTGAATATATCTAATCAATTATCACGGAATGTCACAGGGTATGCTTCAGGTCAAGTGTGCATAGGACAGCAACCCTACAAATAAATTCACAGTGTAGTCTGTTATATTTCATCTTAGAGATCACTGGTCTTTCTCCATTTCCCAGATAAATATTAATAGCACTGTGGTTTCACTGTAAAGCTGGGGTTCTTTGCAAAAGCAAATAAATCAACAGCACTTAAATCAGATGTGAAATTTGCATAGTCCTCCAGATGTTACTGAACTGTAACTCTCAGCATTCCGTAACATTGACTACTCTGGCTAAGGCTGTACTGCTCTAATGTGTTTTACATTAAACAAAATAAGTTATTGATTACTGGTGATTTTGCTCTACATAATTCTATCAGTTTCATACTACTTTAATTGTCACAACTCCATCCAAATGAATCCTGGAAAAAGTTGGTAGTTTAGCTACAGATCACGGGGTAAATGAACTCCCAAATGAGAATTCTATGTTCCCCAATAAAATGTTCCTTCACTTCCTCCCCAAAATTCACCATAAATATACTTTTAGGATACTAGAGGTATATTTCAAAAGCATCCGAAAGAAAAGGAGAAGTCAAAGTTACCAATGGGATGCAAACATGACAAATGAGGTTTCTAGGAGTGAACAATTTATAATGTCTCACCTTAAACAGTGCTAGAAATTTGGGAACCAGAGGAAAAAATCTTGTTTTTGGGGAGACCAATGCTCTCATTTGCACTCACATATAGCTATACCCCTGGGAAAAAGGCACTAAAATGCCCTAAAAAAGAATTAAGGCCTTGCCAAGCTACAAATCTTGGAATCATCTTGGCAGACAAGATGGCACAAAACTGATATAATTATATAAAGCAGACAGAACCCAAGGGAACAATGCAGGTCACAAGTTATTGCACACTATTGCTATTTCTCCAGAGCTGCCCTTTTATTTATTTATTTATTAGTTACCTTATTTATATCCCACCTTTCTCTACCCCGAGGGGGACTCAAGGAGGCTTACAATTGAACCTCCATAGTGAGGGGGCAGATGCCAGTTGTATGTGGGGTGCAAATGAGGCTTCCCAGGCACAGCCCCATCTTCCTCTTCACGTTCCACTGCCCAAATTACAGTCTCTCTTCTTCCTCTTCTACTCTCCTGAAGGAGCTTCTAAGAAGGAGTACTGTACAGAAAGAAAATGATACTTCTGCCTCTTCACTTTGGGCTCCCTTGACACAATTTTGAGCTTCTGTCATTTAAAAGGTTATCTTTCGGTTGTTATTGTTCCATGTAAATGTGCAGGTGTGCTTTGTTGTTACACTGGCCAATACACATTATAACCTCAAATGTGCTTCCTTGCCACAGTGGCTGGATGAATATCCCTTATTCAGAAATATAAATTACTCCCAAATGCAAAAGTATCCATTCTTGTGACTGCTTTCTGACAATACAATGCACACAAATTTTGTCTCATGTACAAACATATTGAAAGTATTATTTTCAAAATTAGCTTCAGGTTATATGTATAAAGTGTAATGAATTTCATGTTTAGACTTTGATCTCATCTCCAAGATATTTCATTGTGTCTATGCAAGTATTCCAGAATCTGAAATATGGAACACTTCTGGTCCCAAGCATTCTCAATAATGAAGGCTCATCCTGTACTTGTGATTGAATAGTTTGGACCCTTTCAAGCCACTGAGTTCTATTTCACACTTTTGAGTACCAAACTGCCAGGAAGCTTTACAAAGAATTATTGGCAGATTAAGAAACTCGCTGATGAAAAAACCCTGGAGGTGTGCTAACAGGAAGTTCTACAGGAAGGAACAAGAACAGAGCTGAAGTAGATGGAGACAGTTTTCTCATCCCATTTAAGACTAACTGGTTTAGTTTGCACAACATAGAGGATCAGTGTTTACCAACCCCCTCCCTCCCCAAAACAGATATAAATTCTAGAGGATTTATTCTAGCTGATGCACTGGAAAAAGAACTAAGAGAGATGGCCTGAGCCCAAAAGGTAGGTGAGTTGGGACATTATTTAATATTATCCTACTGCAGCCAATGTTTTCTCTGCTGAGAAGGTTGCTTCCCTTGTTGATAAGTATTACTTGAATGGCAAATATAGATTTCCTGTTTGATAAATCCTGCAATGCACTTTCAGATCTTTTTCCACATGAAAAAGATTAACTCAGAGACATTAAAATTTACTCTAACTGTAGCTAGTGGAAGAGGGATTTCATTTTATTTTTCTAAAACACCACTTTGAAAAATATGTCTAATGATTAAGAAATCATTCCCATTCAAGCCTGTGGTCCTTATTTACATTCCCAGCAACAAAACTTCTGAATAGTGTTTGGCTTTTGACTGAAACTTTAGAGTAGCCAGAAAATGTATTGTAATCCTTCCCACATTCCTTTTAAGTGGGTCAACATTAGCATTTCCCAGCAGATAAAATATAATTAAATAACTGAACAAGCTCATGGGAATTTTGCTTCCTGGCCCTAAACTTTAGATATTACCCACATAGCTGTGCCATCTTCGTGGCTCTCATTGCTGCTGGCCAACACTTACCTTTACTCCTCTCCTTCACTCCTTTTCAGCCATAGTTTCAGTTCACAGGGAATATAGCTTCTCAGAGACTCAAGCTCCAAGTCTTTCTTACCTCACCGGTTCATGAGTGCTATCACTTCAGGTACCTGTTCGGTATACCTGAAGCTCTTTCACATGCCTCGCCCTGACAACATGTCCAAACAGCCCAGGCATGCTTATTAAAAGTTCTTGCAAAAGCAACCCCCTTAAGCTTCTCTCCTTTTGCCCTCTACCATCAACTCACCTCATAGCTGCTCATGGCTATCCACACGCTCAACCTGGAAGGGAGGGAAAGGAGGAAATCCCCAGTGCCAGTAGTGGCAAAACCCGTGAGTAGGCTGTTCATAAGAAGGAAATACTCCACACACCTATGTTCTCAGAGGTGGAGCACCACCCACACCTAATGTAGTCATAGAGACGGAATATCAGGGGAAAGTTCTGTTCTAAAATTTCACTTGATCATTTGATGGTTTGAATTCACCGTTGTTTTGTCACATGTAACTAAGAAATGGGTTCCATGTAATATCACATGCATATCTCCCTTCAGAAGCTTAGAACATTAGACTGAAAATTAATGTAAGAATGTTAAATATCAGGAAATGGTAAATTAATTCATTACCACCACTAGTCATAATCCAATCCATTTAATTGGTTGAGTTGACATTTAATTAACTTATTCATTTGAAATTTGGTTTCTAGAGCAGTCCAAGGGATTTACAGGGAATATAATGAAGGCTATGTTGACTATTATTGGCATCTTCCAAAATCTATCAAGGCAGAAAATCCCACAATATCTGCTTTGAACTGGGTTATCTGAGTCCACACTCAGATAATGTGGGATTTTCTGCCTTGAAATTCTGGGATATAGGGCTGTGTGGAAGGGCCCTCAGATGGCCTACATTATAAATATCAGGTTTAAGATGTTTGGCAGCTATCAGGTTCGCAAAGACTGCCTTAAGTATGAGATTTCATCTTACATCCTGTTTAGTTTGCTGATCTTTCTCTCCTTTATTTTTGCTATGCTCTCACCCTCATCAAAATGTACACTGTTCACTTGCCTTTGAAGTTCCTTGCTTGAGGAAAGTTGATAAAGAATGAAATAAAATGCCGTATTTACGTTAATATAATGTGCACCTTTTTTTTGGCTACATCACCTTGTCAAAATTGGGGTATGCATTAGATTTGATGGTGTGTTACAATTGCACACTAAAAGGGGATTCCCAACTTATCTCATTCAGGGTTTGAATTAGGCCAGCTGGGAAGCCATACCCCTCCGCCAAGCCAAGGCTGGCAAGATTGCACTACTTTCTTCCCAGCCAGCCTCTCTTGCTCCTCTCAGGTAGTGATGAATTGCACTCACCTCCGGTAATAGTAGCAGTAAGAGATTGCCCACAGAGATCAGTCACTGCATTAATGGTAACGAATTCTTAAGTGGAAGTATTTTGAGTCTGTCTGCCCCCATCTACACTGCCATATGATGTAGTTTCAAATGGCATGCTATGGTCAATATAGACTCATAATGCAGTTCAATGCAGTTAAACTGCATCATACGAGTCACTCTACACTGACTGTATAATGCAGTTTCAAACTGCATTCTGTGACAGTGTTGAAGGGGCCTTGGAGAACAGGAAGGACATTTTCCTGCAGAACTAAATCACTACATGCTCCATGGCTCCTCACTACCTATCAAGAAATACAACCTGCAAAACCTGGTGATGTATCACATATTTTGCTCATTTAACTCAGTGTGACTTACATGAGTATGCTTTTTAAAAGAAAAATGTAATAACGAGCAGGAATTTGTCACTTTAATTTTCTGTATGATTTAATCCCAAGTAAATCCATAACATATCCATCAAAATATATCATCCATTGCATAAGGGGAGGGTGAAAGGCAGAGAACCAGCATAGGGTTGTGGTTTGAGAATTGAACTATGAGTCTGGAGATCAGGGTGACCTTGTACCTGAATCACAATCTCATCCTCAGAGGAAAACAAAGGTAAACCCTCTATGAACAAATCTAATCAAGAACACCCCTTGATAGCTAACCATCATAAGTTAGTAAAGGTAAAGGTTTTCCCCTGACATTAAGTTCAGTCAGGTCCAACTCTGGGAGTTGGTGTTCATCTCCATTTTTAAGCCAAAACACTGGCATTGTCCATAGACACCTCCAAGGTCATGTGGCCAGCATGACTGAATGGAGCACCATTACCTTCCAGTCGGAGTGGTACCTATTGATCTACTCACATTTGCATGTTTTTGAACTGCTAGGTTGGCAGAAGCTGGGGCTAACAGTGGGAGCTCACCCTGCTCCCCGGTTTCGAACCTGCAACCCTTTCGGTAAGCAAGTTAGCAGCTCTGTGGTTTAACCCACTGCGCTACTGGAGGCTCCAACTATCATAAGTTAGAAATGACTTAACAGCACACAACAACAGAAAGACAGAATAGGAGTGAAGGAACAGGTGTAGAAAACAGAAAACCCAACTGATAGAGAAGCACCAAAAGGGTTGAGTAAAGTTGGCTAATTTGCCTTCATGTCTACTCACTAGTAGGTGTGGTGTTAGGGAAAATCTCAGTTTAAGTAGACAAGTGTCCAGCACTGTATGAATCACAATAACACAGAGAACAACTGCAAACTGGTTAAATGAATTTAACTTCGGAATACAAATAAGAACAATATGCATTTAGGCAATGGGCTTCAAATTAATGAGCTGCAATGCCACCAAACCTCACAAAATGTATCACTCAGTGAATCAGGAGATGGGTTTGAAGCAAGATGGTGAGGGAGGGAGGGAGATAGGAAAGATTAAGGGCATTCCAGACATGTCAGAAACCCAGGAGGAAATGGGTTAATATAATCCACTTCCTCCCAGGTTTCTATCCCCACCACCAGCCCAAGCCCTGGGCTTTCCTTTGAGCAGGCCCGTAGCCAGGATTTTGATTCAGGGGAAGCTGAGTTTGATGATGATGATGATGATGATGATGATGATGATGATGATGATTATAAAACTTTATTTGTACCCTGCTAGCATCTCCCGAAGGACTCGATGCGGCTTACATAGGCCAAGGCCTCAAAACACAACACAACACAACAATACAACACCTAAAGCAAATTTAAAACAGTTAAGCAATATTAAGAACAAGCAATAAACAATACATCAAGACACTATAAAACTGGGCCGGGCCAGAGAAATGGGTACAAGATTAAAAGTGCTGATGTGGCAGGAGGTATGTAGGATTATAAGGTAAGTGCAATGTGCGGTGTGCAGCAATCTTAGTTCTACTAAAGTGCTTCTGGGACTTGATATTGGAGATTCCTAATCTGGGAAGGCACATCGGAACAGCCAGGTCTTCAAGTTCTTTCTAAAGACTGCCAATGTATGGGCCTGTCTAAGATCTTTTGGGAGAGTGTTCCAGAGTCGGGGGGCCACCACGGAAAAGGCCCTGTCTCGAGTCCCCACCAAGAAGGCAGAATCATGAGCAGGGCCTCTCCAGATGAACGAAGTGAACATGTGGGTTCGTAGAGGAAGATGCGGTCACACAGGTAGGATGGTCCCAAACCGTTTAGGGCTTTGAAGGTAAGCACCTGGGCTCGGAAAATAAATGGCAGCCAGTGGAGCTCCTTGAACAGGAGGGTTGACCTCTCTCTGTAAGGAGCCCCAGTTAACATCCTGGCTGCTGCCCATTGGACCAGTTGGAATTTCCGAGCCATTTTCAAGGGCAGCCCCATGTAGAGCGCATTGCAGTAGTCCAATCTAGAGGTGACTAAGGCATGGACCACCCCGGCCAGGTCAGCCTTCGCGAGGTACAGTCGCAGCTGGCGCACGAGTCTCAATTGTGCAAAAGCCCTCCCGGACACCGCCGACGCCTGAGCCTCAAACTGCAAACCTGTGGCTTCAGGGGGAGTGTAACCCTGTCCAACACAGGTTGCCACCCTATACCCCGATCCGGTTTGCGATCGACCAGGAGGACCTCTGTCTTGTCGGGATTGATCTTCAGCTTGTTCATCCTCATCCAGATAGACACAGCGGCCAGGCACTCGTCCAGCACCCGAGAGGCCTCCTTGGAATTAGGTGGAAAAGAGTAGTAGAGTTGTGTGTCATCCACGTAGAGATGGCACCCAACTCCAAAACTCCGGATGACCTCTCCCAGCGGTTTCATGTAGATGTTAAAAAGCATGGGAGACAGAATGGAGCCTTGCGGGACCCCACAGGTCAAAGGCCAGGGGTCCGAGCAGGCATCTCCGAGCTTCACCATCTGGGTTCATCCCTCCAGGAAGGACCGGAGCCATGACAAAACCATGCCCCCGAGACCCATCCCAGAGAGATGACCCAGAAGGATACCATGATCGATGGTATCGAAAGCCGCTGAGATGTCCAAGAGAACCAACAGAGTCACACTCCCCCTGTCCAGTTCTCTACAGAGGTCATCCACCAAGGCGACCAAGGCTGTCTCGGTGCCGTGACCAGGCCTGAAACCAGACTGTGACTGATCTAGGTAGTTGATGTCATCCAAAAAGCCCTGGAGCTGGGAGGTGACCACCCACTCCAGCACCTTACCCAAAAAAGGGAGGTTGGAGATCGATCTGTAATTTTTTCAGCACCATGGAGTCAAGGGAAGCCTTTTTAAAGAGTGGACGAACCACAGCCTGTTTCAAATTAGATGGAAAAATCCCTCGCTCCAACGATGCATTAATGATCAACACAAACCAATCAACCAACCCCTCCTTGGCTGATTTAATTAGCCAAGATGGGCAAGGGTCTAGAGCCGAAGTGGTCGCCCTCACAGCTCCAAGGACCTCTTCCACGGTCTCAGGAAGAACAAGCCTAAAAGAATCCCACAAAATTGGACAAGCAGATGCCTCAATCACCTCATCTGGTACTGTGATGAAATTGGAGTTGAGCTCAAGGCGTATCTGAGCAACTTCGCCTGCAAAATGGTGTGCGAACTCGCAACACCGAGTTGCTGGGTCGTCGAAGGTCTCCTCCACCACAAGTGGGTGAAGGAGTTCCCCGACAACCCAAAACAGCTCCGATGATCTATTTGCTGCAGACGCTATACGGGTGGTTGTGAAAGATTCCCTGGCACCCGTAGAGCCACAGAATATGCCTTAAGAGAGGCTTTAGCCCATGCTTGGCCAGACACGTCCCGAGATCTCCTCCAAATGCGCTCTAGCCCCCTTCTCGTGTGCTTCATCACAGCCAGCTCCCCAGTAAACCAGGGAGACGGACTGTCACGATGCAACGTGATGGGGCGTTCGGGAGCAATCGTATCTATCGCCCTAAACATCTCCCTATTGTAGAGATCCACCAAGGCGTCAACAGAATCGCCAGGCTCCATGGCAGGAAGAACCCCAAGATTCCTCAGGAACCCATCTGGATCCATCAGTTTCCTGGGGCGGACCATCTTAATCTGTCCTCCACCCCTGCGAAGGTTGAGGGTCGCAGAAAGTCTAAAACTGATCAGATAGTGATCAGACCATGACACTGGAAGGATGTTTTGTTCTTCCACTCTGATCATTCCACTGTCCGCCACAAAAACTAGGTCAAGTGTGTGTCCTGCCTGCTGGGTGGGTCCAGATATGATTCAGGGGCAGGGGGGGGGCTGAGTCTGGGTGAAAGAGGGTCTACCCTAGCAAACCATTACCCCAATACCCCCACGTATATGGTATACATTGGGCATGGTGATAAGATCATTATATGAGTAAACATAACAGTTTAAACAATGTACCAGTAAGGCCTTCTCGTGGACCACCATGAGAATTTCGGGGGGGGGGGGCTGAAGCCCCTCAAGCCCCCCCCCCCCCCGGCTACATGCTTGCCTTTGAGGGATGGCTAGATGCCATCCCAAGTCAACCTTTTGACATCAGGAGGTGTGGGGGGAAGTCCCCCCTCCCCCCATCTCCTGACACACAATTTTCATGCATCAGGAATACTGCCAACAGGCTCCTCCAGTAAGTTTTTTTTGGGGGGGGATGGAGGGCTGGAGGGAAGAGGGTGGGCACCTTCCAACTCCTTTGGGTTCCTGGAACTCAAAGAACCAACTGGCTGTGGGGATTGACCCTGGGATTGTTGAAGTCAATCCCAAGAGCCAGCCCTGGGGGTCTATCCTCACAGACCCATCACCTGGAAAGAGCCAGACCTTAAAGGTAACCCAGTTTTTTCCACATTGATTCACTTTTACCTAAGGTGTCGTATGGAGGTAAAAGCGAGACGGGTCCTACATTTGGGGCCTGTCTGGAAGGGCCCTATGAGAGGATCAAACAGGCCAATGTGACTATGTAAATCTTTTCCAGATTCTTGATTAAGAGCATGCTCTCTTCTCCCCTCCCATGTGAGGAGGAAGGGGGGCACACGGAGCATTAGCCGCTCTGCACACCTTTCCTTTCACCGGCAATTGCCATGTGAAGAGGTCACAGGACAAAGAGACTCATAGTAGCTTTCAATATGTTTGAGGCTGTGTTTGGCAATATAATATGTTCCCACATAAATGAGGAAAAAGTAGCTATAGTCAATATATTTGATGAGTTCTCATAGTTTCTCCGCCACATCTTGGATGCTCACATCAGGAAGACTGCATACTTGTCGCAGTATTTTGTCACGCCTGCATATCTCTATCAATGCTATTCTTACTGGGGAATCACCTAAACTACAAGACATTCCCCCTCCTCTGGAAAGTGGCAGGAGTTATCTTCTATCTCTGTATCACACTCTTTCAAGTGTTTGCTTTCTGTCCTTAGTAATTTTAGAAGCATTCTTGCACTGTTGCTCTTTCAAAAGAGACTGGTTTTCTCTATCCAAATCTCTGCATTTTCTCTGATGAGTTGAAATGTGGACAAATGGGCCTGTTGTAAAATGAAGGTTGTAAAAACTTTCTGTTTTTACAACCTCAAGCAAGAAATTATACATTGTTCTGAAGTTAAAAGTCAGTACTCCAGGTACGTCACCACTTACTTCACTTTCTGTATGCTCATCATTCCTACTGATACCCAGAAGATTCAGTGGCCATGATCTACCCTTCAGCCTCCCTTCAACACTTCTATTTCCTATATCCATGAGCTTGCAGATACTTTAAGAGCAGCTATATAGAATAAGTAGCATCAGGATCTACTTTGACCAATTCAGTGATTCACTTAATCTCAGCAGCATACCCTCCCTACCAGAGGTGGCCCTAGGTAATTTTCAACGATAAGCAAAAAGTATTTTGGCGCCCCTCCCCCCAACCAATCATTGATATATATATTTTCTGTTTGTCGTGTGAGTTCTGTGTGCCATATTTGGTTCAATTCCATCAGTGGTGGAGTTCAGAATGCTCTTTGATTGTAGGTGAACTATACATCCCAGTAACTACACTTGCCGCACTTGCTCCCTTGCCTGGTCCGCTTTGGGTCTGGAGGCGTGCCTGAAGACCCCGGCGTGTGCACCAAAAGTCACCTCTTCTCCTGACTTTCTCCTCAGCCATTGGGACCAAGAGAGAGAGAGAGGTGGTGATGCCCACCTTTCCTGAAGGTAGGCACAAAAACAAAGGAGGGAGCGGATGTAGAAGATACCTCCAGCCGAAGGGGCTCTCTCTCTCTCTCTCTCTCTCTCTCGCTCTCTTGGTCCCAATGGCTGAAGAGAAAGTCAGGAGAAGAGGCAACTCTTGGTGCGCACGCTGGGGTCTTCAGACACGCCTCCGGACCCGAAGCGGGCCAGGCGCGGCGGCTCCGCCCTTTGGCCCACCCACGGATTGGAGAGAGGAGAGGAGGCAGGTGGAGCGCCGGGGAATCGGGAAAGGGAGCCGGTCATGGGGAAGGGATCGAACGTGGAGAACGATTGAGCGCCGGCTCTGCTCGCATACCCGGTGGCCAGGTGGAGCAGAAATGAGAGGGGCAAGGTGAGGCGAGGCTCAAGGGCCCGGCCCCTTTGGGAAGAGGATTGCCCGGCAGCGAAGCAAGAAAGCCGAGGCTTCCCCCGGACTGCTAGGGCTGTTGTGAGCTGAGGGGGCGCTCCTCAAGTGGTGGTTGAGGGGCATTTACAGAGGCGCCTCTGCGCCCCTGGCAAAAAAAAGTGTTCTGCGACCACTTACTTCGCGTAATGGACGAGCCGCCCCTGCTCCCGACTAGATCATGCATTGTATCACAGCTCGCTCAAATAAAACACACGAAATGAGAACTCAAACACCAAAACAAGTACATTTATATAAGCTAATTCCAATTTTGGGAGAACAATAATGTTTTGGCATTATTTTTGTTTAGGAATTATGACTAGCTAAAAAAGGATCAAGAGCAGAGGACAGTGTGATTAACTACTGGTGACCCTATTGTCTTATTGGCAATGCCTGGAATATTCCATACATTCATAATGGGCAGACCGGCTGATTCAGAGGTTGGAATATTTATTTGTCCTATTGATGCCAACCATGGCAGAACAGAAGTAGGATGGTGCTAAAGAATTTTGTTGATGGCATGGCTGTCAAGAAAACATCAGTTAGTTGTTTAGACCTGTTATTTATCTAATCTAAGAGTGCAGACAATTATGATGAAAAACATTTTTAAATAAAGAAGCACACTAAGTAGATATGGTAAACAGATCTGTCTGCAATTCCTGACTCCTTCTGCAATAACCTGCACTCCCGGATTGAAAACTTTTAATGATATCACTGTGAGAACTATAACAATAACAATAGAAAGCTGCAGAAAAAAATAATTACTCTACAAAACCTATGCCTGAATAAGTATGCATGTTCTTAAACAAATGGCTATCACAGAAGTTCCCATAACATATTCACAGCTGTATAAACCTTAATTAGCCTGTATGTAGAACACATCATGTGACGTGCAGGGCTTGACGACTCCAAGGCTGGAGTTAAAATTGTTGGAAGAAACATTAACAGCCTTAGATATGCAGATGATACCACTTTGACCTGTCCAGACAGTACCTTTATTGTGGTAACTCCCGCAATAAAGAAGGGGCTGTCCAGACAACATTCTGGACAGTCCCAAATTAATTCACTACAAACCAGGAAAACTCTGGATTATAGCGAATTAATTAGATAGTGGATTTATTCCACGCCTTCTTGGAAGGTGTGGGTTAAACCCTCTATTTCTGGTGTCTGGACTGCAGTCCAGACACCATTCCCACAGTTTTCTGGACTAAATTAGTCTGGAAAACTGTGGGAATACTCCCCCCAAAAGCCCCCCAAAAGCCCCCCAAACCCTTTTGAAAAGTAAACTTACCTGGCCTCCAGTACACTCTTGGAGCAGCTCTCCCAGTGCATAGAAATGACACATGAGGAGAGCGAAGGGGTGGGAGGAGGAAAATTGCCCCCCTCCGCTCCCCTGGTGCATCATTTCTATGTGCTGGGAGAGCTGCTCCAAGAGTGTACTGGAGGCCACGTAAGTTTTCTTTACTTTTCAAAGTAGTCTGGGGGCTTCAGGGGAGGGGGAAGGGCCGTCAGATGTTCTCGTGGGCCAGTACCATGAGAGCATCTGGACACCCACCCCACACAGTGCACACATTCTGGGTGTGTGTGAACAGGCCTCCAGGAAGATCTGCGTTTTTAAAACATGGATTCTCCTGGGATAAAGGCCTGTCTGGATTTGCCCTTTGATGTCTGAAAACATGGAGGAGCTGAGGAGCCTTCTAACCAATGTGAAAGAAGAAAGTAAAAAAGCTGGGTTGCAGTTAAACATAAAAAAAACAAGATTATGGCAACCAGACTGACTGATAACTGGCAAATAGAGGGAGAAAATGTGGAGGCAGTGATAGACTTCGTATTTCTAGGAGCGAAGATCACTGCAGACACAGACTGCAGCCAGGAAATCAGAAGACATTTACTTCTTGTGAGGAAAGCAATGATCAATCTTGATAAAATAATTAAGAGTAGAGACATCATACTGGCAACAAAGATCCACATAGTTAAAGCAATGGTATTCCTCGTAGTACATAACCTATGAATGCGAGAGCCGGACCATAAGGAAGGCTGAGTGAAGGAAGATAGATGCTTTTGAACTATGATGTTGGAGGAAAATTCTGAGAGTGCCTTGGACCGCAAGACGATCAACCCAGTCCATATTCCAGGAAATAATGCCTGACTGCTCACTGGAGGGAAGGATATTGAATGCAAAGATGCACTGCTTTGACCACATAATGAGAAGTCAGGAAAGCTTAAAGAAGATAATGATGCTGGGGGAAAAGGAAGAGGGGCCAACCAAGGGGAAAATAGATGGATGGTATTCTTGAAGTGACTGGCTTGACCTTGAAGGAGCTAAGGGTGGCAACGGCCAACAGGGAGCTCTGGCATGGGCTGGTCAATGCAGTCACGAAGAGTCTGAAGTGATTGAACGAATAAACAACAATTAGCCTGTATCTTTATCATGCTTATCTAAATCCATTTCAATCTGATTTCATGTCTGGTTATGGAACAAGAAGAGAATGTACCTGTTGGTTCTACTGGGCCATTTAGTGGCTTTGATACCATCAGCTATGGTATTCTTCTGGCTCAGCTCTCTGAGATAGAACTTTGAAGTACCATTTATGGTGGTTCTTTTCTCTCCTGGAGAGGCCAGGAGAGAAAAGAACCACCATAAAGGGTACTCAGGCCAACCTAGTGGTTGGCCTGAGATCCCTTGGGGTTCTGCTTTATTCACCATGCTACTGGGACAGGTTATCTGAAATTTTAACATGTGGTGCCATCTATATGTAATATGGAAATAAACTGGCACCCAAAATCAAGGAAGCTATTCTGATCCTGAACAAGTGTCTGCTATCAATAATGGACTGGATAAGGGCAAACAAACTGAAACTTCATCCAGAGAAGATACAGGTGTTCCTCTTGAGTTGGAAGGCAGGTCAGGGAATAGAGATTCAACCTGCACTAGATTACATTTCTAGACACAAGTTTGCAGTTTGTGGATTCTCCTGTACTGAATCTGGAGGACATATTTTCTTCAGAGACCAGGAATGCCTTCACATATTTAAAACTTGCGCACAAATGGCACCTGTTCCTTGAATGGTCATAGTGGCACATGCCTTAGTTACAAAACTGCTTGGGCATTGAGATTCTGGGGGCAAGCCTTTCTCTCAGTCCCATCACAATCATAAGCACGGCAGATGGGGATGGAGGAGAGGGCCTTCTCTGTGACTGCCCCTGGGCTCTGAAATTCTTTTCACGGGGAGGCCAGTATGGCCTTCTCCTTGTTGTCCTTCTAATGGCAGGTTCAAAGTTTTTATTCAGACATCCTTTTAAGGCAGAAGGTTTTCAAGATTAACCATGCGATGCTGTATAGGGTTTAAATTCTTTTAGCAATTTTTAATGTTTTTATGTTATTTTAATTTGTTTTAATAATTCTAAGTTTAATTCTATTTTAATATTTATATGTCCTAGGTTATTAAAGTGTATTGCCTTAAATGTTGTAAGCTGCTTTGAGTCCTGATTAAGAGGAAAGCAGGCTATAAATAAATAAACACAATAATAATTAATATAATAATAATCAGTATGTGTTCAATGATGTTTTGATTAAAAGTTTACCTAGGCTCATGATGCAATAATTGTGTTGGGTTAACTTTTTAAACAATCCCCTTCCTGTACTAAGGCTATCAACTAGTTAATGGTGACAATCATACCTCTCTATTTATTATTTGTCATTCAGTTGTGATGCATTTGTGGTCCCATGGCCTGACATCAGTTAGCAGTAAATCCTAAGTTTCTTGGAGGACCATTTGTTACATACAAAGTTGTAGTAGTATCAGAGAAGAATTCTAAGAGGTCACAGAGGTTACAAAGGTATCCCAGATAGTATTTCCTTGTTTTGCCGTTTGTTGTGGGTACACCTTCCTCAGGTAATCTGTTCTTCTCTGTTCCTTCCAGTATTTTGTGGTATTTCAATAGGAGTTAAGTCTCTGGCAATTTCAGTAGGGAACCACTTGCTCTGCTTTGAATATTCTATTGTGAGCAACTCCTGACAGTCGATGGAAAGCTTTATGAATCTATCCTAAAGTTTGTCCAGTAACATTTACTAACCTACAGTTATGTTCTTGATTTCCTATAACTATTATTTTATGTTTTTATATAAGTGATCTCCATGGATACCTCCCATTTTAACCCAAATACTACTAGAATGATAGGAAAGATCATACTTGAGAAAATGGAAAAAGTTGAAAAGGAATTTTGTATGCTATGAAGTTCCATTAGTCATACAATAGCAGATGATGGGTACTTTTTGTCATTTTCAGGTTCATTAATTTCAGACTATTGCTGAGTATTTAGTTCCAGTCTTTGCAGGAATAAGGCATTATTAATTTTAACTTCTTATTGTGTTTCTTGAAATGAAAATAATGTTTTTTATTTATTTTTCAGGAATTGTCACTTAGTGAGTCACCATATTCTAACTTTAATTATAAATGGATGTCAACAATAATTAATAGAGAATATTGTTTCTTGGTCCAGTTTATCATTCATAACTAAAGTAGGCAGATTTCTAATCATGATTAATAAGAGGTGCATCTATACTGAAGAATTAATTCAGTTTGACACTACTTTAATTGGTATAGCTCAAGGCCATGGAAGCATGAGACTCAAAAGTTTTCTGAAGTCTGTAGCTTTCTCTGTCAAAAGCTGCCTATTGCTCACCGAACTATGACTCCATGATTCCATGATTCCATTTAATAATTTTTAAATGTTACTGTAAATATTTTAAATCTACTATGAATGAAAGCTATTTTGGATCCCTCTATAAGAGAAAAGTAATGGGAAAAATTAATAAATAAATGAATTGTCATAAACACACAAGTAGTAGATTAACAACTATGGAGTTCTACACATGGAGAGTGTTTTAGTGATATTCTTTTAAAACAATGCTCAGTGTAATGATAAGACACAGAATTCAAATTCTAAGCAAGTGAATCAGTCTACCTCGTGTGTTTAAGCATAGTCTTGGAGAGGATTGTGTGGTGGAGACTGAGGGCGCTTCCAGACAACATCAAATTGCGGGTTTTAGTCAAGCGCAAAAAAAAAACCCCTCAGGACCTGAGAAGAGGTCCACATACAGATCTGTTAGTCCCAGGATTTCTGCCTCTGTCGTGAATATGCAAATCATTGTATAAGTTCCATTCCTGGGTTATATACATCTCTGTTCCTCAGTGCTGTTGTTGTAAAAGGATGTACAATGTTGACTAGACGGCAATAACTTTGTCCTGGCAAGAGAAACTTTGCTAATCACCCCTTTGAAGAAGTTTGTGGCACACAAACCACAATTGTGGAGTAGGACCACTACTTTCAAAGTCAGAATTACATTATTAAACATGAACTGATACTTTCAAGCCAGGAACAGGGCTTTGTCATTATTATTCTCATTCAGAGAGTGCATGGCCATCTGTCCAGACAGGTTTGGTTGTGTACTTGTGCCTGGGAACAACGAGGTAATGTTCCTGGGTTATACATGTCTGTTCCTCATTGCTTTTATCATAAAAACATGGGGAAAAGTTGATTACATGGCAATACCTTTGTTTGTATGTCACAAACTTGATTAAACATATGGAAGTCAAAGTGTCTCTTGCCAGGATAAAGTTTTCACTTTCTAGTCAACTGTTGCCATGTTTTTAGGATACAACCAGTTAGGAAACTACATGTATAACTCAGGAATAAACCAACATAAAAATCCTTTTTATGAGTGTAGGGACATACAGACATTTGAAGATGCACATTTTCGGACCAGAACTAGGATATTCCCACACCTGAAAATCTTGTGGTTTTTGAGGTTTATAGTGATTTCTCCTGCATTTCCAGGGAACGGCATTTGGCCACCCTCCATTTTGCAGTGAGAGCTCCTGGGATAACGGTACTGTCTAGATGAGCCCTGAGAGAGCAAAATAGTTGGAACACATTATTGGATTCCTCATTAGATGTTTCTAGGATTACGAAACATTGACATATACCATCATCATGGAAATTTGAGGCTGTGTCCACACTGTAGAATTATAGCAGTTTCATACCACATTAATTGCCATGACTTTTTATTTTTTATTTTGTGGAATGTTTCTTTGTGCCACTACAACATTCTTCAGTGTGAATACTCTCTAAAACCAGCAGATCATTATTTTGCCCAATTGTGGAAGACAGTTTCTGATATCCATTTATGATATCAGTGGTAAAGCCAACCTGCACAGGCCTTTCTCAAATGCTTCATGACTCTTCACATTATAATTTTTAAGATATACATTTTAAATATTCATCTATTAAACAGGATTTGCTAGTTTAAACTTCTAGCTTAAGTTTTATTGAATCAATAGATGTGCTCTAAACAATGACTAAAATTTGATTTATCCCTAACTAAAAGACTCAGCTTCTCTCTAATACCCTTTATTGATAGAAGAAAAAGTATTAATTTCAGATGTTTGTTCAGAGACCAAAATCAGGTTATCATTCATATTCACTGCAGGTGGCACTATTGAGCTACCTTAAAACACCGTAGCAGACCTTCGTCACTATTAGAGGAAATATCTTAACTTTGGTTCATTCAAATTGTGAAATATATTTGAGATTACAAAATAGATGAATTTAGGAAATAAGACTTGGCTTTCCATATAAATGGATTCTGCATCCATGGATTCAATAACCTATAGCTTAAAAATACCACAGGCAACCACAAAAAGAAACCAAAAAACAAATCTTGATTTTCCCCTTTATATGACAGATATAATTTTACCATACCATTGAGACTTGAGCATCTATAGATTTTGGTATCCATGACAAGATGGCTAGAACCAAATTCCAGAAAATACCTATAACCCACCATACAGAACTGTGTGTTGATGAAAGGTTTTGACAAAAAGAAGTTAGCCACTTAGAATATTAAGATAATATTAAAAATAATGTGTGCTAGCATATACCCTGGTAAACATACCTATAGGCATATGGTATTACTGTGGC
Organism: Anolis sagrei; assembly: GCF_037176765.1. NCBI lineage: Eukaryota > Metazoa > Chordata > Lepidosauria > Squamata > Anolidae > Anolis > Anolis sagrei. The sequence goes on along the minus strand of NC_090024.1, from coordinate 50,007,829 downwards.
AGCTGCAAAACAAAACAATGCATGTGTCTGAAATAATCATAAGAATGCACAGCTCTATTGCTAAAGATGAATTTCTGCCTGTCAATTTATATGGTTTTCCTACATCTGTCAACTAAATCATATTTGACATTATCCCACTAGTTAGGCTTGTGTGCGGATGCATTTTAATCATTTTCCTTCAGCCAATCCATTTTCTTTGGCTTGATTGGATGGCCGTAACAGCTCCTCCTCCCCTTTTCGGAAGCACATGGTGTGCAAAGAGGTCACCTTTTGAGCCCTGCCTGTTGGGCCAGTTGGAGTAGAAGAAAGCTGTGACATGCCTTATGCAGGCTGTGTCTATTTAATGGGCGACTGCCTCCATTGCTGTTGGTTGCGTCCTCATGCTTCAGTCCGATTGCCTTGCCGTGCCACCGCTCAGCTTGATTTTTTTGGCTTGGCTTGGCCTTTCTCTTTGGAATCTTTTTTATTTTCCTTTATTTTCTTGAGTTTTTTTGTTTAGTGGGACTGACTGGAATTTGGGGATGGATGGGATGGATGGGTGGGGTTCATGGCACACAGGAGAAAGAAAGAACATATCTTTCTCTTTGCTCTTGCGGTGTGCTTTTCTTTAGAAATATTTGTGTGGCTCTGAGAGCCTTGAGTCACCCTTTAGCTTCTTTTAGCTTCTTTCTGTTCCTCTCCTCACCTCCTTCAGAAAATACTTTGAAAAGATAATAATAATAATTATTATTAAAACACAAAGAAAACTCTCATTCTTAGAAAACTACTATCATATGTTAAGCCGCCTTGAATCCCCTTCGGGACAGAGAAAGGAGAGATACAAATAGAGTAAGTAAGTAAATAAATAAATATGGTTATCACTGGGAGCCCCCGGTGGTGCAGCGGGTTGAAGTGCTGAGCTGCTGAACTTACTGATTAAAAGGTTGCAGGTTCGAATCCGGGGAGCCTTGTGAGCTCCTGCTGTTAGCTCCAGCTTCTGCCTACCTAGTTTGAAAACATGCCATTGTGAGTAGATCAATAGGTACCGATTCTGCGGGAAGATGGCGCTCCATGCAGTCATGCCGGCCACATGACCTTGGAGGGGTCTATGGACAAAGCCAGCTCTTTGTCTTAGAAATGCAGATGAGTACCAACCCCCAGAGTTGGACACAACTGGACTTAATGTCAGGAGAAAACGTTTACCTTTACCTTACCTCCCTACCCTAACCCTAACCTTAACCCTAAAAATGACAGGAAAGGGAGCCTGGGAACCCCCCTCATTGCTGCCAATGGGTATGCAGAAAGAGATATGGGGGTCTACCAGTATTTTGCCAGTAGAAATGGATCAGGGTTCAGCCATAATGCATAAGCCTTGTACCAGTGTCAAGGGAAATGCAGTGCTAATAAATTCAGTGCATCACATAGGAACGCAGTTAAATATTTTTACACTTGTATGGAAACCACATCCCGTGCTTTGGAATTTATCACAACAGCCTGTTGTCTTATTGTAATTGCATTATTTAACTAACCGGAAACATACCATTATTAGAACAACCCTTTGCTCACCAAACTACAATTCTGCAATGTTGGCACATTGTTGATGTGAATTCCCACAATCAGTCTTCCACATAGCCTTTCTTCCTACCTGTGTTGATCCTGCACAGTAGATGCACCCTGTGGTTTTCTTTAAATTTTCCTTTTCTCTCCATTTGGCTGCAAATGTGCAGTAGCATACTCTCAGCATTCCCATGAATTTTTTTCTCTGATTTCAATATTGGGATAAGAAATTATCACACAAGAAAGAGAAACCAAAGAATAGCAATACTGAATTCATTGCTGTGTTTTCCCCATCAACGAAAAGAGACAATCCAGTCATAATTCAACACAGTTCAATTATGGGAGAGACTCAGTGCTTCTGTAATTGCACTCTATTTGCCTTATGTGATCAAATCCTGAGTCAGAGAGAGAACCATATCCTACAGTTAGATGAATATTTATTCAAGATTGTATCAGTTCTATGTTTCACTTTAGCTACTATGATTATAGATGAATAAATAAAACATCTCTAAACAGATAATTTGCTTGATGAATTTTACATTGTCTTACAGCCAAGTACTTTCATAATCTTCATGTATAACTGAGCTTGCATGTACTGTTACTGGAGTATGTGTTTCTCTTTATCATACATATAATACTTATCTGGAAAGAACTGAGTGATACAGTTGGGCTGCAGGAAGACAGGGAAACTGACTTTGCTGAGGCCAATGGGAAGGAACCCAGGGTCAATGGTTGTGATGTATCTGCTGCAATATTGCTTATGAGGAAGTGGGCCCAGAGTATCTACAGGTTGTCGACATCAGTGAATATCTTTAGGTCATGGGGAAAGGCTATCTCTATGGGCCACAGGGCCTGGAGGGAGCAGATGGCGACTATCCTTAGACCTGGAGGTTCTGCATCCACTTTAAGTCTTTATGTGATTAATTTGCAGTAGAAACTGAGAAGTGATGTGATTTCTATCTCTAAATATCTGAGGGGAAGATGAAGTAAGCATATTTTCCCTGCTCCAGCAATTACAACATGAAATAATGGATTCAATTGATTCAAACTGACAAGAAAATACATTTAACCTAAATATTAGGCTTTTCTGTAAGGGCAGGTCAGCAGTTGAACAGATTGATTCTTTAGAAGTTTAGTGGTAGAAACACCTTCTTTGAAGGTTTTTAACCAGAGGCTGGATGGCCGTTTCTCAGAAGGGCTTTAGTTGTATACTTCTGCATGGCAGGGGGTTGGACCAGATAATCCTGTGATCTCTTTCAGATCTACGATTCTGTAAGTGAGCATTTTTTTCTAGTTTTCCTATGGATTCTATTGGGGGCTCATCAGTTTCTTACGCATTCTTACGTAATGGCCACAGACATTTTTTTAGTGTGAGGCTCAGCTTCACCATGTCTGACTCATAGGAAGAACTCCCCACTTCCCAATAGGGTCTGGTTCTGTAATGACATCACGCCCAGGGAATCCATGAATCTATCTGTCCTGCTCTCTCAGCCAGTTTTGCCAGACCATTTCAAGGTTGTCAGCCTCCCATTTTTAGGCTTAGCCAATGCTTGAGCCTCTCCATGCTTTAGTCTCTGATAGAAAGTATTTTAATCTCCATTTTGTTATGGTTAGCTAACTTCAAGTTATGATAACCCTATGAATGGAATACTTCCAAGTAAGTTATCCTCAATAGTCCTGCCCAGATCTAACAGGCTTAGGGCTGCGGTTTTCCTTTCTAAGTCTATCCATCCGGAATGTGGTCTTTCTATTTTCCTACTAGCCTCCACCTTATGTGGGAACCTATCATTACTCTATTTCTGCCTATAGTATCAAAATTCCTGTTAATGTCATAATACTTAGGAAAACATCTACTCACTAAACCAGTGTACACCTGTCTGTGAATCTTCCCATTGAAGGTACATATCCTGCTATTCCCCTAGCCCTGAAGAGTAGATTTCAATATGGAACAGAGAGAGAGAGAGGACTACGTGGGTGAGTCTCATTGCAAATTCAGAACTCCAATCACACTTCCTTGGAGCCAAAGCATTGTGCAATGTGTAATACTTTTGATGACAGTATGACTTGTTGATTCATTGCCATTTGTCTTGTCATTTCTCATTGCAGCTTTGATCTCGTCATGGTATTAAAAGGTCTCCAGTGATAAGTAACCTCCTTCCTGGTAAAGTTAATAAGGGAAGTCATCTGAAATGCTACTCCTTGAAACTGAGGGCCCTTCCACACAGTCCTATATCCCAGAATATCAAGGCAGAAAAATCTCACAATATCTGCTTTGAACTGGGTTATCTGAGTCCACACTCAGATAATGTGGGATTTTCTGCCTTGATATTCTGGGATATAGGGGCAGTGTGTAAAGGAGTTGCTCTGAGAACATGGGCTGTCATCGTGTTGTCATTTACTAAATCAGGAACATCATGTAATTTTCTGGTACGATGCAGGGCATTGCCCAATGGATTCCCCTGCTGCCCCATGAATTCACCCGTGATGGATTCCCCTGCTGTCTCTCAGTTTAAGGACCTCCATGTAATGAGGTCTCTAGTGAGGAGACCTTCTTCTTGATGAATCATCTATAGTTGGGTATTACTGACAGGATTGTTTCCTTTTCTTCATTTATTTTTTAAATTTTAAATTCAATTTATAATTCTAGTCTGCTTTACTTAGCAAGATGCACCACATGCAAAGGTTGTTTTGTATTGTGCAAATTCTATATAATTTTCTGATATTTTGAAATATTATTGTAAAACAGATATCTTTGAAAAGCTTTACAACAAATATAATGACTAATGGGGATAATAAATAACATAGCTAAGTAAGGCCCTTCCACAGAGCTATATAAATTCCACATTTAACTGGATTATCTGGCAGTGTGGACTCAGGTAATCCAGTTCAAATCAGATTTTGTGGATTATCTGCCTTGATATTCTGGGTTATAAGACTATGTGGAAGGGCTGTAACTTTCCAAGGCCTAGAAAAACTAGAACAAAAATTCTATTTTCAAAATGCATAAGCAACCTTAAACATTTGTTCCTTTTCAAGAGAATTGTCAACTCGCAATATTCATTTTAGATTTTCATGATTTGTATCCTTATTTCTGAGTACATATTCTAGTTATGTGCAATATTTACCAGTGGGAAAAAAGGTGGTGTTCCACTAGTATTTCTGCAACTGCTAAGTGCAGATATGTTGTAATATCTGGACTTAGCAGTTGCCAAATAGCCCTTGTGTAACTACAAATGCAATGATTTAGTAATGAATTGCAGAATTGTTTTGAAAACAGAATCAAAATACTGGATTTGGGCCTTTCACAAGTTTTAATAATAGTCCAAACTGCCAGAAGCATCTGTTTGCTCTTCATCAGATATAAATTTGTAAGGTAAAGGTAAAGGTTTTCCCCTTGACATTAAGTCTGGTCATGTCCAACTATGGCGGGTAGTGCTCATCTCTGAAGAGCCAGCATTGTCCGTAGACACCTCCAAGGTCTATTTTCCCACTGGAGCGGTACCTATTGATCTACTCACATTTGCATGTTTTCAAACTGCTAGGTTGGCAGAAGCTGGGTCTAACACCTCAAGCTCATCCTGCTCCCCAGATTTGAACTGCTGACCTTTCATCATTCCTGATGAAACATGATCCCAAAACTCTCGCTTTTAAAACAGACAGTACTCCAGCTGAAGGGTTTCAAAAGATTGCAAATTGAGATGCTAGGAAATTGAGTCAGTGAACACATTGAGACAAGCGGCTGAGGCAGGACTCTATGGCGCCTTCCACACTGCCCCTATATCCCAGGATCTGATCCCAGAATATCTGCTTTGAACTGGATTATATGAGTCTCCATTGCTAGATAAACTGGGATAAGCAGATAATCTGGGATCAGATCTTGGGATCTAGTGGCAGTGAGGAAGGGGCCTGAGGCCCCTTCTAGGCTGCTTTTACACTGCTATATAAAATCCAGGTTATCTTCTTTGAATTGGATTATATGACAGTGTAAACTCACAAAATCCAGTTCAAAGGAGATAATGTGGAGGGACCTCCTCATTCCTGTCTCAGTGCATCCCCAAGTTGGACTGGACTTCAGCCATCACTTTCTAGCCCCCTGATGTGCAGTGCCCTGGAAACCTTTTAGTTGGGATAATAAGAGCTAGGCTTTGAGAAGGTGGCATTGGTAGATGTACCTGTAACAATGGAATTCTTTCAACATAACTAGAAGCACCCACTGTCTTTCAATTGCTCACTTTCTGATGGTTCATTCTTTCAACACTTTCAAATTACAGAAGTGTTTTGAAGACTGCTCTTTTGGTAGCAGGCTTTAGCACTCTCCCAGACTGTTATTGGGTCAGAAGCACTTTAGCCCATCTCTGTTAGTCTAAGGTAGAGTGTAGAGAGGCATTGCTGCCATCAGATGGCATGTATCACATTGGAGGAAAGACACATAAATGCACTTCTAGGTTGTAGGTCATATTATTGGCTCCTGTGATATTGCTAGCAGAGAAGTGTGCACAGGGTTGGCATCTGGGTTTGTGTCTTGTTCATGTATTATCATTCACATTATTCTATACTAAATAAGTAGTAATTTATAATTTGTAGGCTGTATGTAAGCCAATAAAGGCACAAATTCTTGAAAAAATATCCCAGTTCCTCCCAGGATTGAGACTTGTCTGGAAGGGCTTTAAAAGGCTAATGAAATAATACATAATTATGAAGTAAGGTTAATGAATGACATCATTAGATGCCATGAAATACTTAGCAGAAATTATCCTCTAAGTATTGTTTGGGACCTCCTACAATCCTTATTTGCAACAAGGATTTGTGTGGGTTGTGATGTAGGGGAGGCTATTGGATCATTATTAGGTAAGTACACAATTAAGATAGAAATTATCAATTGATCTGTTTTATTCTCCCACGTGTGTGCATGCGTGCTCCCTCACATCAGTATATATATTATATATGACAGAGCTGAGGAAAGATTAAGAATGAAGTATGTTTTTCATGACTCAGACCATATTTTTTCACAGTGTTTCTGAAATTAAATGGAAGTTCTGTTCATCTGGCAAACCTAAAGTAAACCTAACACTTTTCACAGCTAAGTGGAGATTCAAATTCAACTTTCTAGAGTTGTAGTCCAACACTGAAACCATTTCACCCTGCATCATTTTCCCATTTTAATCCATACCTGATGGAACATAATCTATATAAATAAAATTGCAATGTTTGTTTGTGGGATTAACATAACTCAAAAACCACTGGACGAATTGCCGCCAAATTTTGGCAATGGAATTGAACCAAACGTGGCACACAGGACTCCCACGATCAACATAAAACACTAGAAGGGTTTGGTGGGCATTGACCTTGAGTTTCGGAGTTGCAGTTCACCTACATCCAGAGAGCACTGTGGACTCAAACAATGATGGATCTGGACCAAACTTGGCATGAACATTCCATATGCCCATTCACTCAGACTCAGCCGCCCCCCCCCCCAAAAAAAATCAAACTCAACCCCTCCCGAAACAAAACCCTGGCTACGGGCCTGAGAAGGGCAATTATATGTTGCATGTTCCAGAGTAGGCAAACCAATCTCCACATCAACACTGACAAAGAAACAACAAGAAATATTGTTAACCCACAAGCATAAAGAAATAACCTATATTAGAAACCAACGCTTTCGCATTATATTGTCAAAGGCTTTCATGGCCGGAATCACTGGGTTGTTGTAGATTTTTTTGGGCTATATGGCCATGTTCTAGAGGCATTCTCTCCTGACGTTTCGCCTGCATCTATGGCAAGCATCCTCAGAGGTAGTGAGGTCTGTTAGAACTAGGAAAATGGGTTTATATATCTGTGGAATGACCAGAGTGGGACAAAGAACTCTTGTCTGCTGGAGCTAGGTGTGAATGTTTCAACTGACCACCTTGATTAGCATTTGATGGCCTGGCAGTGCCTGGGGCAATCTTTTGTTGAGAGGTGATTTGATGTCCCAGCTTGGGAGTGATCCTGGACTCACCGCTGAGCCTGGAACCCCAGGTCTCGGCGGTGGCCGGGAGAGCTTTTGCGCAATTAAAACTTGTGCACCAGTTGCGCCCGTACCTTGAGAAGTCTGATCTGGCCACGGTGGTCCACGCTCTTGTTACATCCCGGATAGACTACTGCAACGCGCTCTACGTGGGGTTGCCCTTGAAGACTGTTCGGAAACTCCAACTAGTCCAGCGTGCGGCAGCCAGATTGCTCACCGGAGCGACATACAGGGAGCATACCACCCCCCTGTTGTGCCAGCTCCACTGGCTGCCGGTTCAATTCCGAGCACAATTCAAGGTGCTGGTCTTAACCTACAAAACCCTATACGGTTCTGGTCCAGTGTATCTGTCCGAACGTATCTCCCTCTACGTCCCACCTCGGAGTTTGAGATCATCTGGGGAGGCCCTGCTCTCGACCCCACCACTCTCACAAGTGAGGCTGGTGGGGACGAGAAGCAGAGCCTTCTCAGTGGTGGCCCCCCACCTGTGGAATTCACTCCCGGGGGAAATCAGAACAGCACCAACCCTCCTCTCCTTCAGGAGGAGGGTGAAGACATGGCTGTGGAACCAGGCCTTTGGGCAACCAGGCAATTAGACAATAACAACCAAATAAGACAATCAGATGTGTAAGATCGGCAGGATTGTCGAAATGGAACCAAAACAGATCTTTGAGTTGATTGTACACTGATGGGTAGGAGGAAGATCCAGGTTTGTATTGTTTTTACTGATTTTATCATTTTACTGATTTTATTGGATAATGTTGAATTGTGGGAATTTGTACTGTTATATTTTTTTGTGATGATTGTTTGTGTAGCAGGCGTCTAAGTGCGCCTTGCAGCTGTAAGCCGCCCTGGGTCCCCTTCGGGGTGAGAAGGGCGGGGTACAAGAACCCCAAATAAATAAATAAATAAATGTCCCTGATTGTTTACCCTCTGTTTTTTTTGCTGTTGTAATTTTAGAGTTATTTTTAATACTGGTAGCCAGATTTTGTTCATTTTCATGGTTTCCTCCTTTCTGTTGAAATTGTCCACATGCTTTCTCATTACTTTTCCAAATCACCAGACTGGGCCACAGCAATTCGTGGCAGAGGACAGCTAGTAATGAATAAAATTACAATTTATAACCATTAATGAAAAGGAAATATAGTTTTAAATTAATGTATAACTCAATTGTTTGCTTATTTTTTATTACTTTGTCGTATATATTGCTTTAGCTACTTTGTTTTAACTGGCATTATAAGCAGCTTTGGGTCCCATACTGAAGAAAAACCAAGATGTAAAATAAATGAATAAATACCACATCAAAATATTTCTGCATGATTAAATTGCAGTTAATTTTGAGACAGATATACACCTAATACATTTCCTAACAACCTGAAGTAACTATAGAGAAAGATAATTTATGGGTCACTATTTGTTATTGTTGTTGTTTTGGGGTTTTGAGGAGGTTGGTATTAGTCTGTTGTAGCAAAAACAGTGAAGAGCTGTGTGGTACCTAAAAGGCTAACAAGCCTTGTTGATATATGTTTCCAGGAACTGCATCCCACTTAATTAGTTGTATGACAAATAAATCTTATTAGTGCACATGGAGCCGCAAGCCTCGTCATCACTGAATGCAGATCTTAATTATGCAATTAAAATAAACTATAAACTAGCCTTCTGTTGTCATATGAATGTGTTTCCATTATTAGGAAGTTTTCCATATTATCTCCCTGTTATATTGTAGGCAGTCTACCATATACTCTTTCCACAACTACTATATAAGAAAAAAGTGATAGTGCTAAAGTAAACATTTTTACTCAGAAAAAAAGTTATTACATCCAGCATGGCATGGGTGCTTTATTTCCAGCATGGAAGAAATGTCTTCTGTTTTCTTTCCACTGCAGACATCCTGAAAACTAGGTCTGGAGGTTTTCCCAGTCAGGAATACTTTCAATTGAGTATTTTCCAGAGTCTTGCAGAAGTGGGAGGAGGCTCCTCTCAATTATCTTAGATGTATCTCATGCCATCCTACCTATGAGAACATAAATGTTAATACTTTCCGTAAGCTATACACGTGACCATATTTCAATATAGAAGTAATTATGCAATAACTTTAAATAATACCCGTGTAACCTTATTAGAAACGGCTTCTGGAATTGGGACACAGAGGTAATAGTTGTAATGCAAATCAGATTATTATATTCAGGGATGTTTTGTTTTTGAGACCTGATGAAACCTGATTCTACTACACTGTTCTTTCACTATGATGATGACTGAATAAAACAAGGACACTAGGAAAAAATCTGTGTCAAATCTATTTTCTCCAAAGATGTATGTCTATATGTTATTATATAAATTTATTTTAAAATATTTTTCCTAATATAGCACCAAAGAAGCTCACAATTAGAGTTGCAAGGCCAAACAGATGGAAGAGTAAATGTGCCTTTATTGCTATCCCTTTCAACCTTAAACTTTCAGCTGCAGACATTCCCTCTTTCTTGCCTTCAGTGTGGAGAGTAAGGTGGGGTTGGGGGGTGGGGTACAGCTATGATGGTGACAGTAACAGAGTTTGGTGCTTCTCTACTCCTCTTTCAGACTTTTGTCTTTAAGATAGTCTGAACCTGAGCTATTTGGGGCATTTAGAAGACAAAGTAGGGAACGTTTATATTGCACATACTAACTCGACTATTGGAAGGAAGATATTTCAGGTTACTGGAAAATTACTTTTGGATATTAGGGAAAGGCACCTTCAGCTCAATGTGTAGCAAGTCATCTCCAATCAGTTGAAAGCACTTCTTGGTCATACTTAAATAACAAATAGTATATCTTCGTCTGATGTTAGATACGTATGTTCCCAATGTGGGATTGGCATTTGATGGCTCTGTTATTACACTGTGAACACAACTGACATTAATAGGCAATCAACAATGATGCAAATTAAGAAAATTCCCTAAAAATAGAGAGATAGAACTCATAATGTCTCAATACTGTTCTGAATATTAAGATATTAATATTAACCCTATACATTCCAGGTCAATAATGTAAGATAGTACTACAAAATCTTGTGTGCCTGTAGTATTTTTATGCACCATCTCACATGTTCTTATTTGTGTAAGGAAAGCTCAAAATGTCACACAGGTTGAGTATTCCTGATTTGAAATGTTTGCAACCAGAACTGTTTTGGATTTTTTTTTCAGATTTCAAATACTTGTATTTGCATATAACTACATAATGAGATATTTTGTAGATGGGATCCAAGTTTAAACAGCAAAATTCATATACACTTTCTACACATAGCCCAAAGGAAATTTTAACATTTTAATTCATTTTGTGTTTCAAACAAGGTTTCTGTACATCAAATTGCCAGAAAGCAAAGTTATCACTATTTCAGCCAGAAATGTGGCTTTGTTAAAGTATTTTGGAAATGTTTTTGTTGTTGTTTATTCATTCATTCACTTCCGACTCTTCATGACCTCATGGACCAGCCCACGCTAGAGCTCCCTGTCAGCCGTGGGAACACCCAGTTCCTTCAAAGTCAAGCCAGTCACTTCAAGGATACCATCCATCCATCTTGCCCTTCGTTGGCCCGTCTTCCTTTTTCCTTCCATTTTCCCCAGCATCATTGTCTTCTCTAAGCTTTCCTGTCTTCTCATTATGTGCCTCTAATATCCTTCCTTCCAGTGAGCAGTTGGGCTTTATTTCCTGAAGTATGGAAAGGTTGGATCTTCTCACGGTCCAAGGCACTCTCAGAATTTTCCTCCAACACCAGGGGCACAGACAGCAAAGCAAATGCCACAGGGGTGATAAATATGCTATCCAGATATATATATCTGGAGTCACACTTTAAAATGTACCTGTTCTTTCTTACATACAAATTCACCTTAAGGACAAACCTATGGAACCAATCTTGTTCGCAATTTGGGGACTGTCTGTACTGTTATTATCATCAGCATGAAATGTGTTTATATGATATTTTTTCAAGCAGGTATTATAGTTATCTTTTTCCTAAAAAGTATAAAGTATTACATTAAGAATGAAAAACAACCACCAGTAAAACATCCATATTTACGTAGAAAACTTCTTCCATACCATTTCACCTTTAGAAGAAGAAAATAGATCTGTATAGAAATGTTAAATGCTTAAAGCAATTGAACTTTAAATTTTATGAAAACAGCAGTAATACAAGAAAGTACAGATGACTAGACATCAGACTCATGGAGTCTTTTTTTCTGCCAATCTGAGATCCACCAACCATGGGTGCAAAAGACCTATATTTTCAATACAAGAATTCTGAAGCTCCTCTTTGTTTTTTGGTGCTTTCCCCTTCATCATTCTCCATTTTCATTTCAGTGACATAATGGGGGTCTGAAGTGGGATTATTAAACAATTGCGTATCTACTTCAGATTACCCATATCTACCAGTAGATCCTTATATAGTGATTTCACCTAAGATTGTGGTTAAGAAAGTATATGCCCAGTGACCTTCTGCTAAACCTGATCAGCCAGAAGAGAAAACAAAGCACTCCATGTCTGAAGACCAACTATAGAGGTTTTTTACAATCTGGCCAAAAAGGATGCCAGGGTACTATTCAGAATGTATAAGCACACCTTTATAGCAAAGTACAAGGCATTTTTAAGCAACTTTGACAGCTATTCAGACTTTCCGCATCTCCTCCTAATTTGCTGACAAATGGGCTAACTAGGATCTATGGACAGGCTGGCTGAGGGGTTCCTTTTTGTCACAGACAGGAGGAGGGCATCCCCATGGCAGGAAGAAGAAATGCTGATAATTAGTTGGTTTATAGGTCCAATCTATTGCAGAGATGCTCTCATGGAGGGCCAAAACTAAAAACAATTATGATGTGAGTATATAGATGATGTCTTGATTGATTTTTGTTTCTAGTTCCAAGAAGACAAAGGTGCAAGACCTGAAAAAAAAATGTAATATTTTTGGGTAACCAAAGGCTCAGCTGCCCTTTCAGAAAGCTAACATATTCATCTTTGATTTAGCCTTCTCTTCCATTGGAACTATAAATCTCCTGTCATAATTAAACAAGTAAACAATATAAATACCACCCTGGTTATTTATTTATTTATTGTGTCAGGAGCAAACAGTTATATTGCATTAAAAACAAACAAACAAACAAAACACAAAGTTTGCAAACTTGGTAGTTGACTAAATGTCCTTTGACCAGTAGCTAGCCACGGAGTGCCTCTGGTGTTGCTGCAAGAAGGTCCTCCATTGTGCATGTGACAGGACTCAGGTTCCATTGCAGTAGGTGGTCTGTGGTTTGCTCTTCTCCACACTCGCATGTCGTGGATTCCACTTTGTAGCCCCATTTCTTAAGGTTGGTTCTGCACATCTCGTGGTGCCAGTGCGCAGTCTGTTCAGCGCCTTCCAAGTTGCCCAGTTTTCTGTGTGCCCAGGAGGGAGTCTCTCATTTGGTATCAGCCATTGATTGAGGTTCTGGGTTTTAGCCTGCCACTTTTGGACTCTCGCTTGCTGAGGTGTTCCAGCAAGCGTCTCTGTAGATATTAGAAAACTATTTCTTGATTTAAGGCATTGGTGTGCTGGCTCATACCCAAACAGGGGGGTGGGCTGGAGATGTCACTGCCTTGCTTCTTTCACTATTGGTTGCTACTTCCTGGCAGATGTGAGGTGGTGCAATACCGGCCAAACAGTGTAATTTCTCCAGTGGTGTAGGGTGCAGATACTTTGTGATAATGTGGCATGTCTCATTAAGAGCCACATCCACTGTTTTAGCATGGTGAGATGTGTTCCACACTGGGCATGCATACTCAGCAGCAAAGTAGCATAGCGCAAAGGCAGATGTCTTCACTGTATCTGTACTACCCTGGTGATAACGGAATAATCTCTCACATATATACGCAAAGAAACTGATATTATCTAGTTTGTGAGATTTCTGGAGGGACCTCTTAATGGCTGAGAAATCTCTTTTCCTAGAAGCTTATTAAAATAAGGGGCATTGGAGAAACCGATGCCTTCACAACATATTTGATACAGCTGTATACATTTAGGAACTGATACAGAATACAATCAATACAATTTACACAAGAATATAATTTAATAAATTTATTAAGACGTTTGATTTCAATATAGTGCAGGGTACAGTTGCTCCTGGATCCTCCCAGAGCCTCCAGCGGCTTCAGAACAGCATAAACTCGAAGCGGCAGAAGTTCAAAAGGTTTAAAAAATAAAGAGAATATTGTATATCTTGCTTGAAGTCTTTTAAAGATCCAGATTAATTTGGGAGAGGGTGTGCCGTGGTTCAAGAACACTAATGTACTTCTTCCCACTTCTACAGCAAGGCAGTAAAATTGGTTTAGTATTTAAATAATGAAGCAGACCTTGCCACATAGTTTATTCAAGGTAATCAGACATCTTTTGCATGGTTAGGATTATAAAATCTTTCCAGCAGAGCTCTTATTATGCATCCCGGCTTCCTTTGATGTTTGTCTATTAAGTACTGCAGAGCAATCTTTGTCTGTTAAGATAAGAAAAAAGCACAATTCAAGCTTTCTTTATGTTGAAGTTCTCTTTCAACCTAAGACTCTCACTCAACAGAATTGGAGTGTTCTGATTCTGCTTTAACTGCAGTCATTCTATCCTCTGAAATCCTAGAATTTTCAGTTTAGGGAAGGATATTTAGACTTCTAGTGCGGCAGAATTGATTTGAGCATTGGTTTATGCTGCTAATCCCCACTCAGCCATGGAATCCCACTGGGTAACTTAGGCCCCCTCTATGCTACAACATTCTGGAATAAGGAAATGAATAAGGAAAGGAAAAACAGAAGTTCCCAGCTGATGTGGTAGGGCCATGGACAGAGTTATGGATTAGAAGCTGAGAAGGATCATTTTTTCTCATAGAGCTTAATGCTGAAAAGTATATTCTATTAATATACCTAATCATTTTGAGCTATGTTTTAAAGAAGTAAAAGAAGTGTGAAAGGGTAGGTTAAGGACAGGGATCATTTTTCAATTTGGTGCTTACAAAAATAATAACTAGAACATGGTATGTTTCAGATTCAGGTAACTTAAAGAACTGTATTCTATCATATAAATTTACCCTAATTTTAAGTTCTCTGGGAAAAACTTTTCATCTTACCATTTGGTCTCAAGAGAGAATTACATCCTTCTTTCTTTGATTGAAAGGTAAAAAGTTTGGTGGAAGTCTGTTTCCCTCCCACCTTTTTTTCTAGAAGGCACTACAAATTGAAAATCCGTAATCCAAAATGCATGGGACCCAAAGTGCATTAGATTGTGGATTTTTCTTTTTCAGAATTTGCAATAAGCTGTATGTCCACATACATAATGCAATATCTCAGAGATGGAATCCAAGTAATTCATTCATGTTTTGTGTATATCTTACACACAGTCTGAAGGTAAATTTAAGTAATATTTATCTTATTTTTGTTTTAAACTAAATTTGAGCACATTCTTCCAGCCAATCACATGAACAATTTCAGGCTTTGGAGTACTGCAGACTTTACAATTCTGGATCAGGGATGCTTAACCTGTAATAGTATCCTCTATAAAAGCTCAATTTGACAGAAATTACTCTTCTTTTTCAGTAATCCCCTCCATTTTCAATAGAGAGCAATAGTTTCTTTATCCTTCCAAGAAGACTATAACAGAGGAATATTGTTTTCACCTTTTGAGCAAACCTTGCTCGGATGTTCAGAAGTATAGATAAAGAGAAACAAAATAATGTTTGTTTGCTTTGTTAGGAAGCCAAGCAAAACATTGTGAACTCCTGAATTTTTTTCCAGATGATCCTGGCATAACTTTGTTCTACTGTCCAAACAATTAGATGTAATAGCTCAAGTCCTGACCAAACACTGTGCATGTTTTTCTTAATATGTCATCTTAACAGAAATGCTGGTGTGCTGGAACTGAATTTTTGGTTAGGTATTTGTGTTTTTACACACTAATTGTTTCTGTATATAACACTTGTACCCATTCCCCATTTAAAGCATTATGTAGTTTATATTTTACTAGCCATCCCCTGCCACACATTGCTGTGGCCCAGTCTAGTGATCTGGAAAATAAAGTAATGAGAAAGGTTGGTTTCTAATATATGTAATTTCTTTATGCTTGTTGTTTTTCTTGTCAGTGTTGATGTAGAGAATGTCTGGTTTGCCTACTCTGAAACATGCAACATATAATTGCCCTTCTTTAGGGGTCCCTTTCAAATCTATGATACTATATCTGTCATATACATGCACATATACATATATATACATGTGTGTGTGTATGATATATATATATATATATATATATAGCTAAATGGCTCTTTGTCAGGAGGGTTTTGATTATATTTTCTTGCCCTGGAGAAGGGATTTGTACTGGATGGCCTTAAGGCAGGATTTCTCAACCAGGGGGTTAGGACCCCTGGGGGGGGGATTGCGGGAGGGGGGGGGGTGTCAGAAGGGTCACTGAAAACACAGTATTTTCTGTTGGTCATGGGGAGTTCTGTGTGGGAAGTTTGGCCCAACTCTATTGTTAGTGGAGTTTAGAATGCTCTTTGATTGTAGGTGAACTATAAATCCCATTAACTACAACTCCAAAATATACCAAGGTCTATTTCTCCTAAACTCCATCTGTGTTCATATTTGGGCATATGGAGTATTCGTGCCAAGCTTGGTCTAGATCCTTCATTGTTTGAGTCCACAGTGCTCTCTGGATGTAGGTAAACTACAACTCCAAAACTCAAGGCCGATGCCCACCAAACCCTTCTAGTGTTTTCTCTTGGTCCTGGGAGCCCTGTGTGCCAAATTTGGTTCAGTTCCATCATTGGTGGACTTCAGAATGTTCTTTAATTGTAGGTTAACTATAGATCTCAGCAACTTCCACTACAAAAAAAAATCAATTTTTGAGTGATGGTCACTCCTTGGGTTAGTAGGTGTCCTGTGGCCAAATTTGGTGGCAATTAGTCCATCATATTTTGCATTATGATGTCACTCAAAACGAACAGAGCATTGATAGATAGATAGATAGATAGATAGATAGATAGATAGATAGATAGATAGATGTGTGTGAGGGGGGGGGGGTTCAATCACAGCAGGTAACTTTTTGTTATTATTGGCTACCATTAGCACTGCAAGCAGCCTTGGAGGATTGTGTCTCCTACAAAATTGGGAAAGTTTCATGTAAATATCATTTCAGAGGTGTGTAGGAAATTTCACAATAATTTTAACCCTCTCTAGATCATTTTTAGGCCCAGTTGAGGTTGCCTTTTTCACCAAGAAGTAATCTAGAAGTAGACTTTGGACCACTTCTATAGGATCAAAATCCTTCTTCTTATAAACATATGCCAAAATTGCCTCCCCATTCCCTAGAGAGCATTTGAGAATCCCTGAGGGCAAAAGGTAATATCAAATAGCAAAGGGATTTCAATTTTGCAAAGGAATGTAAAGCCATCAGAAGCAATCACTTGTGGCCAAGTATGATTGTCCTGGAAAATCAAGTATCAGTGGGATCTGAATTTTCAGGTATAAATTAGCTTACCTTTTTGGCTAGCTCTTCAACAGTTATATTTGGGTCGTATGGAATAGGCTCTCCTATATATGTACGCCATTTAACTGGCCACCCACCATATATAAAAACAAATGGCACTCGAAGAGATTCATATAGTTTTCGCAATACTCCTATGTGAGATAAAAGCGAAATGACACATCAGCATGCACCTCACAGCTTTCAAGTTCATGTTTACAGGAAGAAAATTCTAAAGTGCAATAACATCATCAAAAATAGATCCTGGACTTGCATGGGCTTTATCGCATGAAGGAGGCAAACTGGCATTGGAGCAGGACTGTCACCTTTTTTTATGGTCCCTATCGCATGATACAATTGCATCCCATTGTCGATCTGCCTATTCTCCATGATAAACCAATTATCTGCCCTAACATCTGGGCTCCATGCAGTCATGCCAGCCACATGACCTTGGAGGCATCTACAGACAACACCGGCTCTTTGACTTAGAAATGGAGATGAGCACCACCTCGCTGGAGTTGGACAAGACTAAACTTAATGTCAAGGGGAAGCCTTTAGCTTAACATCCGGGCGTTGCCTGGACAGCATCCATGTAGACAGTCAATTCTCTCACACTAGAAGTGACTTGCAGTTTCTCAAGTCACTCCTGACATGAAAAAAAAACCAGGAAGAGCAAGTCACAGCATGCTCCCATCACCTAACTGAGATGATTGTACCATTCTACTTTTGTGATGAAATGCTGGCTCTGATGTCAGTCAATGGGATTCTCCTGTTTTCCTTCCTCCCTCTCCTTATTTTTGAGAAAGATTTGGTTGTTTTCAATTATATTTGAATTGTTTTCAATTATATTTGAATTGTAAATATAACGTATTTACAAAATTGCTCATAAATTGCAAAATTGCTCATAAAATGTATTTTAAAATTATGGAGTAGCCTAACTGCAGGAACAGTTATCAAAATATATCTTCCTTCCCATATACCCCAGAAATTCAAATACAAAGACATACTGACATCCTGACTATTAATGTTTCTAACCTCTACAAATGTATCCAAGCCCCTTTTAAAGCCAACCATGCTTACAGTCATCATTGCACAATGTGATACTGAATCCCAGAATATAACTATGCCAAAAGATAGTTCCTTTCCATGGTCCTGAATCTCCTGCTTTAATTTCAATTGGTGATTCCAGATTTTAGCATTATGAAAAATAAAGAGAAATTAACCCCTGTTCATTTTCTCCATGACATACACAATTATATACATTTTATCATCTTTATTCCTATTAGCAAACGCATCTGAAATGTAACATTTCTGCATAAGGCCTTGCTATTTTTTGATTATTTTGGTTGACTGTTCCATATCATTTCCAGCCCTACAATATTATTATTCCAAGGCCAGAATGTAGATGGAATTCCAGTATGATATTGGTAATCTTATTATTAATTTGTTTTCAATATGATATAGTGAGTTAGGAGCCCAGGATACCTGCTAATGTGGGAAAACTGCAAACAAATTAATTCTGAGATAGCATATTTCTTGGAGTCTTTTGGTCCTCCAGAACAACTGTATGGTCAACTTCTGTCAATATGGAGATCTTTTACTGTTTAATAGGATGGCTTATTTAATTAAAGAAAATTGATTGAGATTCTGTATTATAGCCTTCTCCCTCCTCCCTATGACTTCCCCTCACATATTTATACATGGTCATCATGTCTCCTCTCAACCTTCTCTTCTGTAGACTAAACATGACCAGCTCTTTAAGCCACTCCACATAGGACTTAAATTTTAGCCATCCTTCTTTGGACACATTCCAGCTTGTCAACATCTCCCTTCAACTGCAATGCCCAGAATTAGATACAGTGTGATTCCAGGTGTGGTCTGAGAACAGAGGCAGAATAGAGGGGTAGCATGACTTCCCTGGATCTAGACACTATACTCCTATTGATGCAGGCCAAAATCCCCCCCCCCCTTTTTAAGCTGCCGCATCGCATTGTTGGCTCAAGTTTAACTTGTTGTCCACGAGGACTCCAGGATAGTTTTCACACATACTGCTATCAAGCCAGGCATTCCCTATTCGGTATCTTTGCATTTCATTTTTTTCTGCCTAAGTGGAGTTTCTTGCATTTGTCCCTGTTGAACTTCATTTTGTTAGTTTTGGCCCATTTCTCTAATCTGTTTTTATAATCACGATTTTATAGCTATACTTTGTTTTCATCTATGTAATCAGCCTCTTGGATGCCATGTTAGGAAAGAGGTGGAATATAATTAACAGGAAGGACGAGTATAACTAAAAGAAAATATGCACAATACATTTATTCTAAGATACAACAATAAAAAGAACCAATTTCTATGTTAAAATGAGATGAAGGGATAAATGGACACATTTTATTTGATAAAACCGTTGCATAATGTAAAAACTTCAAAATAAAATTACAACTTTTTTTGGAAGTCCTTGGGACCTGGTCAAAAACTACTTTAAGAAATTAAAGATAGTCTTAATGATATAACTAACAAACTCTCACAAGCAGACTAGAAACCACAGGGATGCTTAGATTAATGTTGTACCATGCCCCCTTGGGAGGCTGACTATTATGATTCTACAACCACCGGAGATTAGATAGAAGTCAAAACATCACGCCTTCCTTTTTTTTCTTTCTTCTCTCTTTAATTGTTCCCTTTTTCCAATCTCTCTCTTTTTCCAAACTTTCCTATCCAAAAAAATTGTTCTCACTCTTTTGATGTTCTATCCTTTACTTACCTATGTTAAAATTCAATAAAACGTTAATACAAATAAAATAAAATAAAATTACGACGTTGAAAGTAAAATAAAATAGAATACAGTATCCTGCAGAATGTTAAATTACCATAGTGACAATTTATTTTAAAATTTGGAGAAAGTACACTTAAATTAAGAAGAGAAATAGAAAATCCATGTTACCTATTTTTCCACTGGTCCTGTACCCTTCACGAACATTCTGTGTAAACATAGGAATTATGGGCTAAGTAAGGAGAGGAAAAATATGAGGTTAGTGCATGGGAGAAATTGCTACCCCAATTTAAATTTTACAATACTTGTTTAAAAGGAACTGAAGAAAAATGTAAACTAGTTAAAATATGCTTAAATATTGGAGAAGTTTCTCTATTGCTTATGTGGTAGTTAGATAGAATAATAAAACATATTTCCCCCATAAATATATACTGTCTGTGTACAGAACAGCACAGGATGAATCTAAACTGTGATCTCTCTGTGGCAAGCATCCTCACTACCTCTGAGGATGCTTGCCATAGATGCAGGCGAAACGTCAGGAGAAATGCCTCTAGAACATGGCCCTATAGCCCGAAAAAACCCACAAGAACCTAGTGATTCCAGCCATGAAAGCCTTCGACAATACATTGTGCTCTAAGTTCTTCGGGGAAGGATTTTCTCTCAAGTCTATTGTTTTCTCAGGCACATGTGCCTGAAGAGAGGGGCTTTTCAATGGCTGTTTCCAGAGTTTGGACTGAACATCCTCCTCTTTGAACCTCAACTGCAGCTAAATAGACCTCCTTTGCCCAATATGGCCATTAAGATGGTCTTAGGAGAATTGAGCCAGCATTTCTTACTTACAACCGCATCAGAAAGGCTGCTGGAATGGCCACACATTGAGGTGAATCCAGCAGTACCCATTGGGATGTGTGGAATCCGTTGCCCCACACCCCACATTGTCCAACTCACCTGAGTCCCCATCCCACATGGAGAAGCATCAGCCGTCCAGCTTCCCCCATTAACTTCTATTCAACACAGAAAGCCTCCTGTGTTGCCACCACGATGGCATGCAATGTTTTGACTCTACTTTTATGATGTAGCCCCACTGGAAGTTGTTTAACCTCATGGAATGGGAACCAGTGGGATTCATCATAAAATCAGAGGTGAACCTGTGCATGCTGCCAAAAAGGAGCTTATGTGATGTGGTTGCAAGTTGCACATACATAACTAAGGACATAACTATACTAGAACAACTAATCTATGGTGTTCCTTCAATGCAGAATGGCAGCCATTTACCAGCATTATGATGGGCAACATTTCACATCTACTACTATTGCACTACTGAAATGCACTGACTCTACCCTCTCACTATACACCATACTTTTTTGTTTTGAGTTTTTAAAAGGCATTTCACAATATGTGATCAAAATACATGTTGTTTTCTGCAGGAGAGAGGAGAGGCTACCACTTCAGAAGTTCCTAGATTTTATCACATGAGGTATGTCCTGGTACTTTTGCATAATAATCAGAGCCTATTAATTGGCTTTGAATGTTAATAGCTCCTAATAATTGCTTCATCATAGGAAGGTAGCAGACTCGCAATGGATATCACACAATGGATATTGCTATTGTGCCACATTTCACCTCTGTGCAGGCGTGTAGCCGGGGGGGAGGGGGCTTGAGGGGCTTCAGCCCCCCCCCCCGAATTTCTCATGGTGGGTCGCGAAAAGGCCTTACTTTATTTAAACTGTTATGTTTATTTAAACTGCTATGTTTATTCATATCATGATCTGATCACAATACTCAATATATCCCATATGCATGGGGGTATTGGGGTAACGATTCAAAAGGTTTGCTAGGGTAGACCCTCTTTCACTCAGACTCAGCCCCCCCCCCCGAAACAAAATCAGCCCCCCCCCCCAAATTGAAATCCTGGCTACGGGCCTGCCTCTGTGTAATAAAGTCCTAAGTAGCTAGTATAGAATAGCTGTGATAAATACCAACAACAACCTACACGGGGGAAGGGAAGAAAAATATCACTGCATACACTGCAAGAGAAGAAATGCAATATGATGATGGGAAAGAAGTTGAAACTCATGCAAACTGGATTTTAAAAAAAGACCCACATCACCCCTTTGATGGCTTGTGTGTATAAATTAAAATCTTCCAAAAGAGAAGGCAGCTGAAATAGAAGTGTACTTTTAAAGGAAAAAAATATGAAGAGTTATATAAAAATAAGTAGGTTGTGAGCAACAGCCCTTAGGCGACTCACAGCGGTTAACAACAAGAACAGCAAAAATTCAATGGTATCAACACACGGTATAAAAAACAGTTAACATCATAACATATTATAGAAAAGTATACAATTAACAACAATATACAATTAACACCAATAGCCATTCACTAGCGTCTCATCACTAAAAAAAATATGAAGAGTTATATAAAAATAAGTAGGTTGTGAGCAACAGCAGCTTGGGAGCACTGGAACAACAGTTTTCATATGGAACAGAGGAAAGGACTCTCAAGAGACGAAAAACAGTAAATAAACAGCGAATTCAGGGGAAGGAGAACAATAGGAAGCTATAAGTTGTTGTGGATATAACTGAGAAAAAATAATCAATATAGAAACAACACACTAAAAAAGAAATCCAGATTTATTATAAATCTGCTATAGGGGTCTGTCATCAATACTTGCAAAGCCACAAAACAATTGGAAAAAGAAAGCAGGTGTTATATAGGGTTAGAGAAATATTTTATCATTAATATAAATATTTTATCATCAAGACAATGATAAAATGCTTAATTTCCATCTCATGGTACAACAATTAAAAAATCTATGCATGTTTCTTACTAACCACTTTTGCATCTAGAGCAATCTGTGCAAAACCTTTTCGTTTGCCCCATATCATTGTATAGGTTTCATCACTGAAGAGGGCTTCTCGCATTCCTCCTGGTGAAATAGCCAACAAGTGACCTTCCTTCAGAGTACAAAGACATTCATCCTTTGTACCAGTTGTCATTTTCAAGATCTCGTACATATTCTTCAGGCCTACATGAAAAGCAGTTTTAAAATACCTATTAAATGCCACATTACAATATAGTCTGCCCTCAACGTTTGCAAGATCCCCCTGACGGTGGGAAAAAACATGAATATTTTAAGCCTCCCAGACATGCATACTACAATTGTATTAATCAAATATTTTCCTGTAAAATACAACACACATTTCTTATAAATTCCCTCAAGAAATGTTCTGAATATAAAAATGCAAAGCCACATAATTCTGAGAATACAAGAAATAAAAATAATTACATCATCATCATCATCATCATCATTTGTATTCCCCACTTTATCTCCCCAAAGGGGATTCAAAGTGGCTTTACATAAAAACATTGGTATCCAATTTAAAATATACAAATATCCAAACATTAAAACAGAATTAAACACAAACAGTATTTAAAAGTTCAGTTAAAATCCATCAAACATATTCAAAGTTAAAAACCATAGCATCCCCTGACTAGATTTTAAACACCTTCATCTTTAAATTCCTGCTTAATAGAAAGAGGTTTTAGCCTTCTGCCAGAAGGACAGCAGGGAAGGAGCCATTCTGACTTCCCTGTGCAGGGAGTTCCAGAGTTGTGAGGAAGTCACTGAAAAAGCCCGCTCTCTCATTCGCACCAACTGAGCTTGATATAGAAGTGGGACCAAGAGAAGGGCATCTCCTGAAGATCTCAGGGCCTGGGCAGGTTCATACAAGGGGATGCAGTTGACCAAATACCCTGGACCAGGACCATCTAGGACTTAAAGGTCATAACCAGCACTTTGAATTGGGTCCAGTAACAGACTGGCAGCCTGTGGAGCTGCTACAACAGGAGGGTTGTCTGCCCCCTTTAGCCAGCTCCAGTTAGCAATCTGGATGTAGCTCTTTGGACCAGCTGAAGTTTCTGAGCACTCTTCAGAGGCAGCCCCATGTAGAGCAAGTTACGGTATTACAGATGGGATGTAACTAAGACATGTACCACCGTGGCCAGATCTGGCTTTCCAAAGAATGGACATAGTTGGCACACAAGTTTTAATTGTACAAAAGCCCTCCAGGACACCATGACACCTGGACCTCCAGGTCCAGCACTGAGGATCCTCAAAGTGCAGACCTGTGTCTTCAGGGAGAGTGTGACCCCATCCAGTACAAGCTGTATCCCTTTTCCCTGATCATAGATTCGTGTAAAGCTAGAGCTAAGATCTCTAAGGTTTGGGCTATTATCTCAGCAAAGAGATTGAACTAAAAATATATAAGCATTTTGTTAAATATTAGTCAAACTATATTAAAGACTAGAAAGTGTTAATGGCTATTGCACTGGTGTCCCAAAAAGACTTACAGCCTTATCAGACAGGCAAAATTTCCCTTTGTATGACACTTCCACTTCACTTGTGTTGCGGAGCTCACCAGCTCCCATTCCATAAAGTCGATCTACTTCCAGCAGGGGTACATGCTGCAAATGAAGTGGAAGCATAGTAAGGGGCTGCGGTGGCAACACGGGAGGCTTCCCATGTTGCACAGGAAACAACAGGGGGAAACTGGCCAGCGGACACTTACCGGCATGGGATGGGATGGGGGCAGGTGGGTGATGCGGGGCATGGAGCAACAGGTTGTGATGAATCCCAGCCTTAATGTGATGAGGTTCATTCAGGGGTGGAAAGGCATTGGCAGTCTAATGCAGGAAGCATCAACTTTAAGAAAATGTACTTTGGGTGATCTGGTCATCTTGCATCAGTGCATATGCCCAATCCCTATGAATATTTTTCCTTTTTTCCTTTTTCTTCTTTTCCCTTTCCTTTTAAGCCCCTCCCAATGTATTTATACTGTAAAGAGCCAATAAAATGCCTTCCAGCTTTGTGGCTAGAGGATTTGAGGAACTGAGATATGGAAATGTATTACGGTGAACATAAAACCAAATTAACATAGAATTATACTCAATTAAAAGTATCATCAACTACAGATTTTATTTTAGAAACTGCAGCTATTTTGTTCTTATGAATCTTAAAGAAAACCAAATTAATAGTTTCAATCTTAGGGTTGACAGGCAGTTATTTTTTTATTAATAACAGCAGAAAGTTTAAATGTGAGGGAAAGAGTTCATGTGAATAGGGTTTACTTGGCAGCTGCTTGGTAATTTATCATTGCATTTGAATGACTGCAAAGGTATATCCATCCAATATACGTTTGTGAAATGCTATTACCAGCATATTGTTGTGTGCCAGGGAGATTAGCTAAACTTGTTATAGATGGTCAGGAAATGTATATTTCCTCTGATGCAAGTCTGTTTGTATACTGGCATGTATCCTGTGTCCGTTTTATTTTAGGTTCAGTTTTTGAACTCTCAAGGGGTACTATGAGACACTACTGTGCCATTTTGTTTTTGTTCATTGATATATGATTATTGTCTGTGTTATATCATTTATTGTATTTATTTATTTTGTTGTGAGCCACCATAAGTCCTTTCTGGGAGAGGGTGCGAGATATAAATGATGATGATGATAATGATAATGATAATGATGATTCACCAACTGTTATGATACAAAAAGGACTTTTAAAAGTGCTGTTCTTGTTATACTTGGGTTAAGATGGGGAAAGTGCATATATATTCCTGAAAGTGTCCTGGAGAAAAAGACAATAATTAAGCATATAAATGATTTAATAAATAAATATTACCTGGCATTTTAAAGGCAAAGCGATCAACCACTGAATAACATATTTTCTTCTCCAAAAGATATATCTTTGCTATAAATAAGATATAGTCCAAGGGAATTGCTGCATGGTAATAAATTATGAGTCCTGGTCCATTTGGTATATTTTCTATGCCATGTAGTTCATAACCTGTTTTAAATGGAAAGCAAAACAGTGTCACTAATGAAGATGAGGAATCAGAGAATAATAGAATCATTGAGTTGGAAGAAATCTCATGGGCCATCCAGTCTAACCCCCTGGCAAGAAGCAGGAAAATCGCATTCAAAGCACTCCCGACAGATGGCCATCCAGCCTCTGTTTAAAAACCTCCAAAAAAGGCGTCTCCACCACACTTTGCGGCAGAGAATCAAAAGCATTTCAGCAAACGGGTCTCCTTTGACATCTATTTGTGTAGCTAATTCTTGAGAACTCAGTGCTGGAGACCGAGAGGAGATAGACAGACAGACCGCTGTTGTTGCCGCTGCTGCGGTCGCCCTTGCCGCAGCGAAATTGCTGCCAGAGTCCATCCCCTCCTCAGAGTGCTGAGGAGGGACGTGTCAGGGCCTGTGCTGTTGCCAAAGCCGCCTCTGAGGCCGCCGCCGCGAGCGCCGCGTGTTCCAGCTGGGCCTTTACCGCCACTCTGCCATCCGATTGGGCCGCGGCAGAGCTGCCCCCGGGAGGGGACAAGCAACCGGGTGAGAGCTGCTGCCGCCATTGCTGCTGACACTGCCACCACCATCATCGTAGCTAAGGCCACGGTGGGAGCCTTCCCCTTCTCAGGGAGCTGTGAAGGGTGAGTAGCCCCCTGCCCAGCCGGTGCTGCTACCGCGGCAATTGACGCGACCCTTCGATAACCCCAGCCGGCGTTTGGCCTCGATTCCATCGGCCGCTAGTGCCTCTGGCCTGGTGTCCTGCAGGGCCTCCGTTGTGGAACTGTTGCTGTGGTCCTTGGCGCGCCTGCCCCGCCAACCCTTCGCGGCCCCAGTTGCTGCCGTTCAACTTGGCGCTTGGTTGGGCCTCCGGCGCATCGATCTCTGGCGCGCCGGTCTCCCGTGTGTTTGCTGCCTGCCGTGGCCCGACGCGTTGGCCCCGGCTCTGCCGGACACTTGGTCGTCCCTTCCTGTCACCCACCCGGTGCTCGGTCATCAGCCCGGCGTTCCGGCTCCGGCTCCGCCCCAACAATTAAGGACGTCCGGCCTGGCGTTCGAGGGAGTTCTTCATTGCGCCGGTTCACTGATCTGCCGTTTTCCAGCGCCCCAGCTCCTCCATCCCTCTGGGAGTAATCCGCCGCCATTGCTCGAGTTTTTATCATCTCGCCGGGCAACCCACCAAATCCGGAAAACCGTGTGGGCCATCCTTGTTTTGGTTTAATTATTGCCATCTTCCGGCATCTCATTGTCTCCAATTTTGTGGGTTACTAGCATTTATACTATCAGCACCTTAACCTATTACATCAGTGGACTATTATTTTATATGAGCTTTAGCACCTTAATCTTTCTTAACCTTGCTATCTATTTTTGAGTGTGCTAATCATTCTTGACGGTGCCAATTACCTCTGCTTTTATTGACTATTATTGTAGTCTATGTTGATCATCTTAATTTGTGCTGACCGTTCCTGATGGTTGCTAACTAATCTGGATTCCATGACCAGTTGGTTACATCGTGTATTTTATTAATTGTTGTGATCTTGCACTTTATGCCATTAGCACTTTAAACTACTTCTTTGTGCACTTAACCAACTATAGCACTTTAATTCGATTGATACAGCTAGTGTTGAATCAGGCCTCCATGACGCACTTTAGTTAACACCTTGGGTTAATTTAAGCCATCGCATTTATTTGTTGTTCTACTGTGTTGTGCTGAAATAAGTTTCCATCTGTATTTCAACAGCTTAACCCTGCCCTGACTGTGCTTAACAATTACTACTCATGCCACCATCTACTTCTTGGCATCTGTTAATTTGGTTGCTAATTGCATATGTGGGTAAGAGGAAATGGAATAGCACGAGGGAACTCGAATACAGCCTAACAGGACCAAAAACCACTTGGAAGGCAAAGCTATGGCAAACTGAAACTGTAACATGGCATGCAAACCGCAATGATCCTTGGTTTATTATTATACGTATCAAATGCGTCATGGAGGAGGGAGAGGCTTCCATTAACCGAGGAGCCCCCATAGAAGTCGTGGTGGGGAAGGGGAGATACGGGAAAAGGAGACCTTTAATTCGGCCTAGGGAACGTGGAACAACATTAGTAATCCCAAATCGGTCTCCTGATATGGTAAGTAGGTGTAACCAGGATGGCGGTCCCTCAGGATTGAAAGTGGTGCTGTTGAACGCCAGATCTGTCAATGGTAAAACAACTTTAATCCAGGATTTAATCCTGGATGAACGGGCAGATCTGGCGTGCATCACAGAGACCTGGCTGGACGAAGCTGGAGGTGTAAACTTGACCCAGCTTTGTCCACCCGGGTTCTCTGTGCAGCATCAACCGAGATCCGGAGGGCGGGGAGGCGGGGTTGCAGTAGTCTATAGAGATTCCATTTCTCTGACCAGGACCCCCATCCCGCAGTCAACAAATTTTGAATGCGTCCACCTGAGGGTGGGTGACCGGGACAGATTAGGGATTCTGCTAGTGTACCGTCCACCTCGCTGCACTACAGTCTCCCTACCTGAGCTAGCGGGGGTAGTCTCGGACCTGGCATTGGAGTCCCAACGGCTGCTTGTGCTGGGGGACTTCAACGTCCACGCCGAGGCTGCCCTAACGGGAGCGGCTCAGGACTTCATGTCTACCATGGCGACCATGGGTCTGTCCCAACAAGTATCTGGCCCCACCCACAGTGCTGGACATACATTGGACTTGGTTTTCTGCCAGGGATGGGAGGAAGGTGGCGGTGTTGAGGAGTTATCCATCTCTCCGTTGCCATGGACCGACCACCACCTGGTCAGCTTTAGACTTACTGCGCCCCCTAACCTCCGCAGAGGTGGAGGACCTATTAAATTGGTCCGCCCCAGGAGGCTTATGGATCCGGAAGGATTCCTGATGGCTCTTGGGGATTTCCCCGCCACCTCGGTTGGTGATCCTGCTGATGCCCTGGTCGCTCTCTGGAATGGGGAGATGACCAGGGCAATAGACACGATCGCTCCAGAACGTCCCCTCTCAAGTAGCCGAACTAAACCAGCTCCTTGGTTTACTGAGGAGCTGGCGGTGTTGAAGCGAAAGAAGAGGGAACTAGAGAGCGTGTGGCGTTCGGATCTGAGCGAGCCAAACCCAACACGGTTTGTGTCCTTTTTAAGGTCATATGCCGCAGCAATAAGAGCCGCAAAGAAAACTTTCTTTGCGGCCACTATTGCGTCTGCAAAGAACCGTCCGGCTGAACTGTTCCGAGTTGTCAGAGGCCTTTTAAAACCCACCATTCAGGATGGGTGCCCTGATGACGCGGCAGCTCTCTGTGAAGCTTTTGCTCGGTTCTTTACAGACAAAGTCGCTTTGATCCGCTCTGGACTGGACACCATATTAACGGCAGTCTCTGAGGATGTAACACGAGCATCTGCTTGTCCGATTTTGATGGATTCATTTCAATTGGTTCAAACCGAGGATGTGGACAAGGTGCTTGGAGGAATGAGAGCTACCACATGCATCCTAGACCCCTGCCCATCCTGGCTTCTAAAGGAGGCCAGAGGGGGATTGGCCGAGTGGGTTAAGGTGGTGGTTAATGCCTCCCTTCGGGAAGGCATTTTTCCAGCCAGCTTAAAGCAAGCTGTGATAAAACCGCTGTTGAAGAAACCACCACTGGACCCCACTCAATTGGTAAACTATCGGCCTGTTTCCAATCTTCCCTTTTTGGGCAAAGTCATGGAACGTGTGGTGGCCTCACAACTCCAGGCATTCTTGGTAGACACGGATTATCTAGACCCGGCACAGTCTGGCTTTAGGCCGGGACACGGTACCGAGACAGCCTTGGTCGCCTTAGTGGATGATCTCCGTCGGGAGCTCGACAGGGGGAGTGTGTCCCTGTTGGTGCTACTCGACCTCTCAGCGGCCTTCGATACCGTCGACCACGGTATCCTTCTGGGACGCCTCGCGGGAATGGGTCTCGGAGGTACTGCTCTGCAGTGGCTCCGGTCATTCCTCGAGGGTCGGTCTCAGAAGGTGTCACTGGGGGACTCCTGTTCTACCCCACAACCTTTGTTTTGTGGGGTTCCTCAGGGTTCAATACTGTCCCCCATGTTGTTTAACATCTACATGAAGCCGCTGGGCGAGATCATCCGGAGTTTTGGGGTGCGGTGTCATCTGTACGCAGATGATGTCCAGCTCTGTCACTCCTTCCCACCCGCTACTAAGGAGGCTGTTGAGGTCCTGAACCGGTGCTTGGCCGCTGTGACGGTCTGGATGGGGGCGAACAAATTGAAATTGAATCCAGACAAGACAGAGGTACTCCTGGTCAGTCGCAGGGCCGAACAGGGTATAGGGTTACAGCCTGTGTTAGACGGGGTCGCACTCCCCCTGAAGACACAGGTTCGCAGTTTGGGTGTGATCCTGGACTCATCGCTGAGCCTGGATCCCCAGGTTTCGGCGGTGACCAGGGGAGCATTCGCACAGTTAAGACTCGTGCGCCAACTGCGACCGTACCTTGGGAAGTCTGACTTGGCCACGGTAGTCCACGCTCTGGTTACATCCCGCCTTGACTACTGCAACGCTCTCTACGTGGGGTTGCCTTTGAAGACGGCCCGGAAGCTCCAATTAGTCCAACGGGCGGCAGCCATGGTATTAACAGGAGCAGGGCGCAGGGAGCATACAACTCCTCTGCTGTACCAGCTCCACTGGCTACCGATTAGCTACCGAGCCCAATTCAAAGTGCTGGCTTTGACCTTTAAAGCCCTAAACGGTTCTGGCCCTACATACCTATCCGAACGTATCTCGGCCTATCAGCCCACCAGGACCCTAAGATCTTCAGGAGAAGCCCTTCTCTCCATCCCGCCTGCTTCACAAGTGCGGCTTGCGGGAACGAGAGATAGGGCCTTTTCTGTGGTGGCCCCCCGGCTTTGGAATGCCCTCCCTACTGAAATAAGATCAGCCACCTCGCTAATGGCATTTCGGAAAAAACTGAAAACTTGGATGTTCGAGCAAGTTTTCAACTAATTCTGATGTGATGATGTTTTGATCATGGACTAGCAATCAAGGATAACGAATTGGATTACGACTTTAACTATGAGATGTTCCGGTCTGTATTGGTGGCCCAATACTATGTATGTATATGTATGTATTTTTATATTTTATTTTATATTTTTAAAGTGAATATTGTATTTTTAAATATGTTGTAAACCGCAATGAGTCGCCGCACAGGCTGAGATATTAGCGGTATACAAGTGTACTAAATAAATAAATACCATGTTTGATTAAGCTTTGCCATTAAATATTCCATTGCATATGTCAGTTGTGACATCTCAGTCCACCATTATATCACAATCATATTTATATGTATTCACAAACAGATATTGCGCATTTGACAAACACATTGAATTTATATTTGATTGTAACAGGTTATTCCATTGGTTTTGAAACTCTTTCCCCAAACTTACTGTATACTTTCTGCCATCTTCCTAATTCTATGTTCATGTTTTAATTTCCAGTAGTTACATACTAATATTTAAGCCAAATGTAATTCATTTTTCTAGTAATTTTAGGCATCATGTAATCCTTAACTACTTTGGTAATCATGATATTGATAGAAGCTTCTCAATGTAAATACTGTTGCAATTCAGATGTTAGTTCAATATGCTGTGGGACATCAAGATTAGATCTTCGAAGTAACACATTAGGGACATGGCTGTTGCTCGCCTTACTTTTCCCAACAGTGAAGAGCAAAAACTTGGATATTAAGAAATACAAGTATAATTCGATCCACAATTATTGGTTTTTCCCCCATTATACATTCTCACAACAGAAGCCCACCAGTACTATACAATTATATCATTATATTCTAAAACTCTGCAGTTGTTATTGAATTCTAAGATTTGCAATTCATAGTTGAGCATTTAGAATTCTTAGCCAGCTGCTTCTTGTGCCTATTCTGTTCACATGCCAATAATGTAAAGCTCTTTAGTAACTGAATTGGGCAGAATCTATTATGTCAATAGAAAGGCAATGCTTATGAAAGTCACTAGAAAAGTCTAAAACTTCTTTTAAAAGTGAAATTAGAACTTTGGGGGAAATAGCTGAATAAGACAGGAATATATCTGTCAGATATAGTCCAGGCAGTGGTTAAACTCGAGAGGAATACTAATAATATGAAGCTGTGTCTAGATCAGGGATCCTCAAACTTTTTAAATAGAGGGTCAGGTCACAGTCCCTCAAACTGTTGGAGGGCCGGATTATAATTTGGAAAAAAAATGAATTAATTCCTATGCACATTGCACATATCATATTTTTCATGCAAAAAACACTTAAAAACAATGCAGTAATTAAAATGAAGAACAATTTTAACAAATATAAACTTATTAGCATTTCAATGGGAAGTGTGGACCTACTTTTGGCTGATGAGATAGGATTGTTGTTGTTGTTATTGTTGTTTTTATTTATTTATTATTTATTTCGGTCATTTCTACCCCGCCCTTCTCATCCCCTAGGGGGGACTCAGGGCGGCTTACATCCGGCACAATTCAATGCCAACAGTTACAATAAAATGCAATCGCAATAACACACTAGATTAAAAACAGCAATTAATACAGTACAATACAATACAATACAATATCAACTTTGTTGTTGTATGCTTTCAAGTTGTTTCAGACTTACATTGACCCTGAGTGAGGGCTGGGTAAATGACCTTGGAGGGTTGTATCCAGCCCCCGGGCCTTAGTTTGGGAAACCCTGGTCTAGATAAATGGTTATAGGTAGGGCATGGATTAGTGCGCATTTCTGTGCCCTTAAATACTAGGTTTGTACATTGGGAGTTTTTATACTATCATCACTTCTGGATGTTGTAATGAGGTACACCCTTCACCAGCTTTAGCTGGCATGAAATTGTTGTAATCTACTTAAAGAGATTTTACACTGTCATTAAATAGGTTCAGGAGGATGACAATATTGTATTAAATAAATTGAGCCATACCTTTTCTAAAGGAATAGAAATAAGTGCCAGTCCTTTTACTCACTAGATTACCTAACTGGAAAGTGCTGATTCCTAGTGTCCAAAATGTGTTGACACAACTGTTAATGGAAACTCTGCCGTAGCCATAAAGTTTTTGGGAATAGTGGAGTGATATGGTGTTTGTTTGTTTGTTTGTTTGAGAATGCTTTCTTCTCCTTTCATAGAGAAGTGAAGATTTTAATCTTCCAGGAGGAAGCATACTGGTTCATGTCTGCATCTTATTTTATTTGTTGCAGCTAATATAATTGATATGGCTAGACACAGTATTCTATTTTAGCTTTTGCTGTATAAACAGAGACTTGTACAAAATAAGTAAAATGGGATCCCATTGATTATAAATGGAATGAACACAGATATCTCTATTCAACTTGAGGTTTTTTACATTAATATATACTAAATAATGTTTAATCATTTCTTACTAGAATGATTCCCAAGAACCAAGATGTACTGAAGATTACCAAGATGTTATCTACACCATGAGGAGCAACTTGAAAAACTGCAAGTCGCTTCTAGTGTGAGAGAATTGGCTGTCTGCAAGGATGTTGCCCAGGGGATACCCAGATGTTTTTGATGTTTTATCATCCTTGTGGGAGGCTTCTCTCATGTCCCTGCATGGAGAGCTGAAGCTGACAGAGGGAGCTCATCCGTGCTCTCCCCGGATTCAAACCTCTGACCTGTCAGTTATCAGTCCTGCCAGCACAAGTGTTTAACCCACTGCTCTACTGGGGGCTTCATGAGGATAAAGACATGAGAATCATGTCCATTTTTGATCATTTGTTATTCATCAAAAACACAGTAGGTGAGCATTCTCTTCCCTTACATTCACATATATTTTTAGAGGATGCTCTTGAGGAATGAGAGTCATTAATCAGTTTGGTAGATCAAGCATGGAAAGTTACTTTTTTAAGACTATAATGCTCAGAATCTGAAAACAGCAACTAAAAGGGAACTCTTTCAAACTCTGTAAATAATAGATTATGATGGATCAACTGTTGCAATAATGATTGCAATTCAAGAAAGCAGTTCCTGTGGTTGGTGTAAGGCCAAGAGCCTAATTACACACTGCATTTGACCAAGCAATATTTATTATAAAACGTTTTCTAATCCTAATCCTGACATGCAAAAGAATTGTGAGATAAAGTGCTTGTGATACACTGGTTCATCAGAGGACATTCAGGGGAAATATCATAAATGGGTGTATACGTTAGACCACACCTTGGTATTTTGTCCTTACACTTCATTTTAAAAAATGAGAATGCAATCCTAACTGGCCAAGATGGCTAAAGCCAGCTAGGCCGATTTCATGTGTGTTTTCCATGCATGTCCACTGGCTTCCATTCCACAATTTCTTGGGGTTTTTAGACCTATTTAAACATTCCTTTTTATGATGAAGGGTGACACATACTACACTTCTCTGTGCTACAATTTCCATCATCCATTAGGCTGGGGTATGGGGAATTTATGTAAAGAGCACTCCTATGCTTGTAGAAATTCTACAAGCAACTTGGAAAATGAGTACAGGCAATCCCCGAGTTACAAACATCCAACTTACATATGACTCCTAGTTACAAACATGGATGAGTCAACAGGAAGTGAGAGGAAATCTACCCCTAGGAAGAGAAATTCACTCCTGTAAGAGTTATCATGGGAAATGGGTATCTCCACTGAACCTTTATCATTAATCCTTGTTTCCACAACAACTCAAAATTTTCAAAATCCAATCGTCACAGAGACAGAAAGTGAGGGGAAATCTTCTGAGCAGTGGCAAAAACAGCAAAACAAATGTTACATGCTATCCAAAACACACAGATATATGGCTGGAGTTACACTTTAAAAGGTACCTGTTCCAACTTACATACAAATTCAGCTTAAGAACAAATCTACAGGACCTATCTTGATTGTAACCTGGGAACTACATTCATTCAAAATTGTGTTGAAAGCTTCTGCAGATAGGAGAGAAATACCTCTATATAAAATCATGGTCTATGGGAGAAGAAAAAATCAAGGGCTTGAATCTGGATTTTTTTTTTTTTTGTGATACATGTCTTATTATTGCTCATAAAAAGACATAAAGGCACCCAGAAAATTCTTTATAACAATTTGAGAAGAAAAAAAGTTCTAGTATATGCTTTTGTAGATTGTCCATTTCATCAGTTGCAACTTTGGACTATATCTATGAAAACATATTTCATAATTTCTTCTTCCTGGTTAGTCTCAAATGTGGTACTGGATTCTTTTATGCCTTTAGAGCAAAACAGACTAACACAAGTATTTCTTAAAATATTATAGCTGGAGGCCTTCCATTATTCCCATCGTGCATATATGTAGCACATATGTGCATATAGCAAGATACAACCAAGGGACATGAAACAGCACACTTTGATAAAGCTACAAGTTTGGTAGATAAAGGGAATGCTATGGATGTAGAATATCTTGATTTCAGTAAGGCCTTTGACAAAGTTCCCTGTGGTATTTTTGAAACTAGTAAAATGTGGGCTAGACAACACTACTATTAGGTGGATTTGTAATTGATTGATTAACCAAGACTAAAGGGTGCTCATCAATGGCTTCTCTTCATCCTGGAGATAAATAACCATTGAGGAGCCATGGTGTTCTGTCCTGGGCCCAGTGCTATTCAACATCTTTATATATCACTTGAATGATAGGATGGGGACATGCTTATCTAATTTGCAGATCACACCACATTTGATGGGGGAATAGCTAATACCACAGTACAGAATCGTGATTCAAATGGTAAAAAGTTTCGAAGCCAAACCCACTGAAGAGCTTAGGAAGTTGGATATGTTTAGTCGAAAGAAGAGAAGAGAAGGTTAAGGCCATGACAATTACGTTTAAACATTTGAAAGTATGCTATCTTGCAGCAAGCTTGTGCTCTGCTGTTTCAGAGTCTTGGACTGCATGCAGACTGTAGAATTAATGCAGTTTGGTACCACTTTAATTGTCATGGCTCAAGGCTATAGAATTCTGGGATTTGTAGTTTGACAAGGCACCAGCACTCTTTTGCAAAGAAGGCTAAAGATCTTGTAAAACTAAAACTCCCATAATTGAGCCATGTAGTTAAAGTGGTGTCAAACTGCATTAATTCTGCTGTGTAGATGCAGATTTGAACACAAGCAATAAACTCAAAGTGTAGAAAAAGGAATTCCACTTAAAAGTAGGAAGAACTTCCTGACAGTAAGCGTTGTTTGACAGTGGGATATGCAGCCTCAAAGTGTGGTAGTGTCTTTATGGAGATTTAAAAAAACAAACAAGTTTGGGTGGCCATTTGATGGGAGTGCTTTGATTGGATATTCTTGTATGGCATAGGTTGGACTGGATGGCCCTTGTGGTCTCTTCCAACTCTGATTCTATACTCATGAATAACTTCAAGGATAGTTCTGAGTAATAATATCTTAAATGATGAAAGGATGGTTTCTGCACAGTGTAAGAACATTCAATATAAGTCTGTATAGACAGAGTATAAAACTGGAGCTCTAATCTATGGTAGAGATTCAAAATATATGTAATATGCAGCTCTGCATAAATCAACTGCGGGGGGGGGGGGGGGTCCAGCAGAACTGAAAAGTTCCATTAAATTCAGTGATCATCATCACTTCTGTATAGATGCCCACAAAATTGTACAATAATGTTTCACCTGATTTCAAAAAGGAATGTATTGTCGAAGGCTTTCACAACCAGAATCACTGAAGTGTTGTGTGGTTTCTGGGCTATATGGCTGTGTTCTAGCAGCAAGAGAAAATGCTGTTAGAACATGGCCATACAGCCCAGAAACCACACAATACTTCAGAAAGTAATGCTTGCTAGTCTAATGTAAAAAAAAAATGGACAAAACACAAAACAACTAAAGCCTTTCTTACCATGCCATATTCTTCCAAAGATGTCCCAGAGATATGCCAGAATTATATAACATACGGCATCATATTTTCCCTTTAATTTAAGGGTCTTCTCGTAGATCAAAACCACAAAAGCAGAGAGATAGACATAGAAAAGGACCCAGAGAACACCTGCAACTGATGCCAGAAATAGCCACATGAACCCTAAGAGAAAATATTCCATCAGATGTGTTGTTCCCATCCATTCTTCAAATATGTGTGATATGTTTGCAGAGGAAGTCATAGATACCTCTCCAGTGTTACTGAATGTGCCTGTCTTTAGTCCCTGCAACCAAAAAGAAAATAACATTAGTTATACCATTAGCTTGGAAAACAAATCCATCTTTACATATATTCAAATGTCAGAGGTATAACAGAACTACTGTGGTGCTACAGAAGCCTGACTTGGCCACAGTGGTCCATGCCTTAGTTACATCCAGCCTGGTTCACTGCAATGCACTCTACGTGGGGCTGCCTTAGAAGACAGCCCAGAAACTGCAACTGGTGCAAAGGTCGGTGACCAGATTGCTATCTGGAGCTAATTATAGGAAGTGGATGATTCCCCTATTAAAACAGCTCCACTGGTTGCCAATATGTTTCTGGTCCCAGTTCAAAGTGCAGGTTCTTAAGCTCTAAACGGTTCGAGTCCTGCCTGCATTTTCCCCTATGAACTGGCACAGACCCTAAGACCCTCTTGCTCCTGCCAACATCACAAGCACAGTTGGTGGGGAAGAGAGAGAGGACCTTCTCGGTGGTGTCTTCTCGGCTCTGGAACTCCCTCCCTAGGGAGATTAGACTAGCACCCACTCGTCCATCTTCCGCCGGGACCTCACAACCTGGATGTTCCAATGCGCATTTGATAATGATTAGGCCCCTGTCTATGAATGCCCAGCCCAAACTGATCATTACAGTGAACTTGGCATTTTACCCCAGTCCTACCCTATAATCTGCTGTTTGCACAAGCCCACACCCAGCTCTCTCCAATTTCTGATCTTTCCCATCTTATCTCTGGCTCTGGTTATTGAGATTTGTTTAGATTCATTTTAATGGTTGCCTTTATATTCTGATGTTTTTAATTGTTTTAATCAGATTGTTATATATGTATTATATTTCTAAATGTGTTTTTAGTTTGTCAACCTTGTTGGGTTGGGTTTGTTCCCACTTGTAAGCCTCCCTGAGTCCCTTCGGGGAGATGGTGGCAGGAAATAAAAATAAAGATATTATTATTATTATTATTATTATTATTATTATTATTATTATTATTATATAGAGGTATCCTAAAATGTCAAAGTCATGCCTTTCACCATGCTTCCTATTTCTATCATGCACTTTTAATAATAATAACAATAATAAACTTTATTTGTATACCACCCTAGCTCCCCACAAGGACTCAGGGCAGTTTCCATCATGTAAGGCAAAACATTCAATTGCCAGAAAGACAATTACAATTGCCATACAGACAATTACAATTACAAATACAAATACAAAGACAATTACAATTGCCATACAGACAAATACAATTACAATTGCCATACAGACAATTACATCAAAATAAATACATTAGATAATATAACAAACCTAATTAAACTTAACAGACAAAGTAACAACAACCGAACATCATAAAATACAAACGATTCTGCTAAAACACATTAAAGATAATAATATTAAGAACCCATTTCATTGTAGCTCTTTTTTTTATCTGAGCAGGGTTATCTGGGGAAAAGATTGATAAAGTGGAAAGCATTTAAGATCTCAAACTGTGGAGAGGGGAGGTTTAATCTTTCCTTTCCCCATATGCAGTATCAAGGATAGGAGGAGACAGTCTCATAACTGTTGGGATATTTCTGTGTGTGTGTGTGTGTGTGTTTGAAG
Organism: Anolis sagrei; assembly: GCF_037176765.1. Lineage (NCBI taxonomy): Eukaryota > Metazoa > Chordata > Lepidosauria > Squamata > Anolidae > Anolis > Anolis sagrei. Next base: position 49,969,407 of record NC_090024.1, on the reverse strand, counting down.
TAAGGGTAAAGTTGTGGTTGGGAATGGAGATGCATATTGGTTTGCTATCTCTGGTCCTATCTACTACTTCCTTTGCCATTGTCTTTGCCCACTAGCTCACTACCTATATCTGCATGCTGAACTCAGAAGCAAAACGCCTTCCCCTCATGTAGGAATCAGGCCCATAATTCCCATTTATGTTAGAAATGCAGTTTTATGTAACTTATATAAAGTTTTTCATTCAACTACAAGCAGCATTATTTTTTAAAAAAATGATGAGACAGGGTGGAAAACTTCTAACAGTGTTCACAGTTTAAAAAGACAACTTTCAGTGGCTGAGGGTTTGTATTGGCCATCCATGAGGTCACTCACTCCATTGCATCCATTTTAAAACAAACTTGCTGGAACACAAGATTTCAACCAGTCCACTTCACTTTTTAAAATATGATCTCTCCTAGTTTTTCAAATGGGGGTGCTATATGCATGTCTTGCTGGGGAAAGTGGAAGGCAAAAGGAAGAGGGGCCGACCAAGGGCAAGATGGATGGATGGCATCCTTGAAGTGACTGGACTGACCTTGAAGGAGCTGGGGGTGGTGACGGCCGACAGGGAGCTCTGGCGTGGGCTGGTCCATGAGGTCACAAAGAGTCGGAGACGACTGAACGAATGAACAACAACAATATGCATGTCACGGTTCATGATTTTCCCACCCTGTTATAGCCTACCATAAATACTCGAGTATAAGCCAAGTTTTTCAGTCCCTTTTTTAAGGCATTGAACCCCATTTCCCTTTGTGGTCACTTGCCTGCCATGCTGGTGCCCACTATGTAAATTCAAGTTCTTTTAAATTTCATAAACACGAGAACAAAGGAATGCTTGCAGAGACTTCTCATGGGAATTGCTTTCCAATTATGCTTCTATTTAGCCACCTGTGTGTCCATGGCTCCACTTATTTACAATTATTTTGGGATTTTAACATGTGTACATGTGCTGGAACAGTCCACACCAGTGTATAGCAATGAAATCACATGTTTTCCTTGTGTGCTGGAATATACAGTCATGTGAATGTGCACATTTTCCAGCTGAAATCAGAGTTTAAATGTCCTTCAGTTTCATTTAGTCAGCCACCCTCCTTTTATCCCAATTTCTTCCACATTTTAGGACCTGTGCAGAGGGGCCTTCAGTCAATATTTTTGAGCACAATTTCAGCATAAAAACCTTCAAAATTGTGTTCATTTGACTTCATTTGCAATATTGAGTATATGTTCAGCACGTATAGAAGCAGCTATAAGTTTCGGTCACATCTAGAAAACATTGTTTGCACACCTTTATTGAAACCATAGAATAAGTTTTTAGAATGAGTATTTCAGAATGTGCCTATTCTCTCACCTGGAATTTATTGCTAAAGAAATAGCATGCTCTAGGTATCCAAGATGTAATTCCAGTCTGATAACTGTCTGTAGTCTACAGGTGCTGATTGCTGTTCTTCCATAATTTACATCACCACTATTAGGACAGTACTTCCAATGTTTGATATAATGAGATAGTGTTATTGCAGCTTAATTCAGTATCGGTTTTGCAGGATTGAACTGGAATGAACTCCTACATTATCCCAACATTTTGGAGCAATGTTCCTAGAACTCCTTGGCAAGTATTACAGAAATGACATAAAACAGGGATAAAAATACATGTGGTGAATTGTTCCTCAGATCTGTGAAGACCAATACCTGAAGAACACTGAGAAGTCGAAGGGGTCACTTTTTGCATTAAATAAATCAGGTAGAATTATTGTCTTCTCATAAAGTGGTCATAAAATTTTAGATCACATAGTTGTTCATAGAATCTCACTGAATGTCATTAAATGTACACAAAAGGGAGCTACATGTAGAAGCAAGACTTCAACTGGCCGGCCGGCCTCCATCCCACCCAACAAATTTATAGCCTTTCCTTGTTTAGGTATCTACCCTGATTTATTTAGTGAATGATTCCCAAACCTAACCTGATAGAAAAGGATCAAGTGCTCGGGAGAAGGGGGATAAAGCCAATGCCTCTTAATCTCCTGCTATTCAAACAGATAATCTGTGGGTCACTGCCAGCTCATAAAATGTCAGTTCAAAGAAAGTTTCCAGAAATCTATGCAAATGTAAACAATTTTGACTGATATGATATACTATCAATCTCTTGCACAATGGGGGGAAAGTTGCTAGTCTGCCAGATCAGATAATTTCAGAATCTCTCTCATAACCTTTGGAACAACTGTTCATTGTACTTATGTTTCTAATTTCTACAGATGGAGGTGAAGGGGAAAGAAGAGGAAGACCAGCAGCCCTGTTTCAATGATTACTTGTGACTTCATCAGATGTGATGCTGCCGGGATAGAGTCTGCCGGAGCCTATCATATGACGCATGGCTACTTCTGGTGGGGCTCCATTGAGCTCCGTCCTGGCAGCAGGCCAGCAGCATGCTAAGAGGGAACCCTGAGAATATAGGTGACTACTCATATTCTCACTGAAGAAGCTGGGGACAGCACAGGAGGAAGCAAGGGACAGACAGAAAATGTCATGGGAGGGCAGCCCATGGCCAACCATGGTAAGGGGATGAAGCTGGACACTGCCCCCTGATTTTCCCCACTGTACCCCACTTGTCCTTTGGCTTCTGGACCTCCATGTGATGAGGTCCTTGGTGGGTGCAGGGATGTGGAAGAAACAGCTGATCTGGGTTGTAGGTTTTTTCGGTCTATATGGCCGTGTTCTAGAACAGCTGATCTGCAGAAATTCAGTGCTGCACCTGGGCACCATTTCGAATGCAGCATGAAATGGACACAACCTCGGTTTTATGGCCCTGAGAACCTAACACTAGAATGAACTAAGGAGATGTGGTTATGCATATCAATACCCGTTGAATGACCTGAATCCTATGTATTCTCACTAAGGTTAGATCCACTGAACCAATGGGATATCAGTGACTGACCATGTAATAATTACTTTAGGAGGTATACTTGGATGGGCACAAGTGACAGGATTAAGCAAAGCCTGCCCATTGCTTTTGCAGATCGTATGCAAAGCACAAGAGTGGAGAATTCCTGTAGAATCCTGTGGAATGCAGGTGAAATACTAGATAGATAGATAGATAGATAGATAGATAGATAGATAGATAGATAGATAGATAATAGAAGGCAGAGATATAGAGAGATATTCCTGAGTCAATATTTTAAGCAGATCAAGGGATCTGTCACACACTGTATTGGAATGGCAGCTCTATTTATTATTTAATATTCCGCCCTTCTCACCCTGCGGGGGGCTCAGGGCAGATCACAACATATGTACGACAAACATTCAATGCCGGGACATAAAACCATAAATATATACAAACATTAAAATCACTTATATTCACATTAAAAGTTGCTTAAAAACCATCTCAGGACACCATTTGCCTCATTGCACTGCCCCAAAGGCTTGGTCCCACAGCCAGGTCTTCACTATCCTTCTGAAGGAAAGGAGGGAGGAGACTGATATAATATTATCTGGAAGGGAGTTCCATAACCAGGGGGCAATCACTGAAAAGGCCTTGTCTCTCATTCCCACCAAACACGCCTGTGATGGTGGCGGGACCGAGAGTAGGCCTCCCCAGAAGATCTTAGTTTCCATCGTGAGCTACTGATTGTTTTCCCATCAATGAAACAAGGCATTCCACAAATGCAAGGCATCTACCCGACAGAAGTGACCTCATGTGATAAGTACTAGCCAAACACACTATTATGTTGTTACAATTTCTTAGAGAGCTGGCATGACATAGTGGTTTATGTTTTAGACTCTGAAAACCAGGATTTGATTCCCTGTTCCCCTATGAAAATCCACTGAGTGGCCCTAAGTCATCACCTTTCAGCTTCTTCTGAACTAATATTTCCAAGAGAATTCCAGGATACATCTACCTTAGGGTGGACATATATCAGAAACAACTTGAAGACACACAATATTAGCAGCAGAAGCAACCATCATTTTTAACACGAGAAACAACAAGCATTCTTCTATCTTTAACTTTGAAGTTTCCCACCTAAATGGCATGGCATATTCTGCCATTCTTCCAAAGGATCAACTTGAAAGAGAACAAATAATTCCTGTTCTATTTCTGTACATTTCCCCACACTGTTTTCCCTTCTCCCTTTAAGCCTTTGTGTGGCTTAATCACATTTTTTCAATAGTATTTCATTTCATGCATCTAAAAGTAATTTTAAAAATCGAACAAACAAAAATGGAATAGTATAATAGAATGATAAATTTGGTAGGAGTTCCATATGCTATCAAGTTCCAACTTCTCACTCAGTGTAGATTGCTGTGCAGCCTCTTTTTCAAGCCATCCAGAGATAGAAGCCCCACCATTTATTACTGTCGAATAATTCCTTCTAGTATTCTATTAAAATCTACTCTCTTGTAACTTAAAATTGTTAGACCTGGTCCTATCTTCTGGGGCAACAGAAATCAAACCTGCACCCTCCTATACATGAATGCCCTTTAGAGATTTAAAGTGGATCATCATGTAATGAACATGACCAACTTCTTCAACTGTTCCTCATATCTTTTGATCTCCACACTCATACTTCATGTTGCTGTTCCATGAACCTGTCCTGACGTGTCTGTATTGTTAAAATGAGACACCAAGAAATGTATACAGAACTCCAGCTGAGGCTTGGCTAATGCAGAATAAATAAAGGCTAAAATATTACTTGCAATGATTCCGTAAATCTGTTTTAATCTGCACAGTATTAACAGCATTCTGAATGACTATATAAAATAGAATACATAAACTACCCAGTTTCCATTTTAAAAAAGTCAAGTCTTATTGGGAGCAATTCCCACTAAATAGATACTGGATAGGATTTGTCCCTAAGGATTTCAGTGATCGAATCACAAGCTTCCAAAGGTATTTAGTATGCTTATTGCTTTTAATAATACTACCTTAAAAAGAAACAGGATTACAATCCTTCAAAACAAGAGTTTAAAAGCATTACCAGATATCAAAGCAGATAAGTCTTATGTCTCTTCTTTCTCACTGTCTTTCCAGCTGAATTTGTAGGGTTTTCCCCCCTTGGGGTTGCAGAGAAGGTGTCTGTCTGTGCTTCTTTTGCCTAGGTGTCCAATGATGCTGTGATTCTACTGACTGCAGACTGACAGCTAAATGCTGAAATAGGAGGTGTCTTTTCTAATTAATTCTCCAGTGTTACATTGCTACATTTACATGACCATACATATTTATATGTAATCCTACAATTAGCAATCTGTCATCTTCAAAAGACTTTGTGGAATGTGGCTACCTTCATTCCATTCAGATGCAAGTTCACAATATTTCAAGAATTCTGTGTTGGTGTTGTTTTAAATCCTGGACAACATGTACATGAAATATTGGGAAAGAGAAATCTGAAATATCACAGCTCATCAAACCCAAAGAAAAGGAGCAAATCCTTTATCTTTAGCTTCAGATTAATTTGATTTGAAAAACACTTTTAGTTTTAATGTTGCCTGATTCTATGTGCATTGATAATAACAAATGCCACTTAATCCAGTTATTGCACATTTGGGTTAGTTCAGTAGTGTACACTGTAATGAACTGCCCTACCTTGCAGGACCAGTGTTAGCTCTGTAAAGGCCCAACAGCTAGGCATCCATTTTTGTGTGGCAAGAAGCCAGCAGGAGCAAATGAGCAGTGCCAGTCGTCAGTAGCTCATCTGGCATTGCGGTGAAGGTTAGAGATGAGCATCCTTATTCTGTTTCCCTTCTGTCTGCCTCCTTCATGACAATGAGCACCCACATACTGCTCATACAACACAAGAGTTGTTGACTTCATTTGGTTGGGATGTTTTAAGCCACCCCTCCCACAGCCCCACTAAGGAACACCTGGGTGGAAAACACTTTTCCGATGACAAGGTAAAAATTGAAGTGACTAACTGGGTAAAAGGCTGTGGGAAACTTCTTTGACACAGGCATCAAAAAACCCATCACACAGATGACAACGTGTATTGAACAGAATGGTGATTATGTGGAAACATAATGTAATACCTATGCTATAATGCATGTAAGTTTTATTAAAATATATTCATTCTTTTTATTTTTAAAAAATCTTGTAACCTTACTTTCTGGATATCCCTCATAGATATTAAAGAGTTCCAAAGGGTTCTTAATTAATTGAGTAAGTGCCAATGAAGTTTATTATTGTTATTAATGCTTGTATTTTATCCTTCTCCTAGAGAACTTTGGGTGGCCTATATGGTTGTTGCAATTCATTTTTGCTGCTCAATCCCTGCAAATGCAGAGGTCGCACACATGGATGGGTTAACTAAAGGCAACTTTATTCATTGTTACCTAATTAATATCTATAATTCTTCCCACCATGTGTTCCTGAAAGCCTAATGAGCATGAACTTGAGCATGAACTCGGCATTGAACTTGGTATTGAACTTGGTGAGGGTAATTATGTTCCCAGAATTATTAATGCCATATTACCATTCTTTTCCCCCCTCTCCTCTTTTGTTTACCACATAGAGGAAGGTTACAGCTCCTGGCCTACACCAAATGGGCACCTTGGTTGTGCACCAAATTCAATTCCCTTGCTGTTTCTGCCACAGATTGGGGCAAGTGTCTGCTTTGTCCCTATCCCCCCCGACAAGATCCCTAATACCTTCAGGAAAATGAATCTTCTCATTCCCATCATACTCTGACTGTCAAGGCTACCAGGCACCAGAAATCATTTGTGACTCTAAGCTGTGGGTCTGTGGCCACACCTTGTTGATCTCATACACATTAACCCCTGGTGGAATAAACAAAACTTTGCTTTAACACAGGCTCAAATCCCTTTCCTCTGAGGTGGACAAACAAAACCTCAGGTGGAACACCTCTCATGTAACCACCAGGCCATTTGCACTGAAGAACTTCATTTCTGGTCACATAAAATGGGTCTGAGGCCATGGTCGAAACAATCATTGGGTGGAACACATCTCTGGGAACTTTCATCACCACCAGGCCACCTGCACCAAGGGATGCCTCTCAGATCTTTCCCAACTTGGCCTGCCCAGCCACTTGCACCAAGGAATCATAGCTGACCATGCTGTGCAGGTAGAACTTTGTTCCTGGTCACACAAAACGGGTCTTAGGCCATGGTCAAACAAAACATTGGGCAGAATGTCTCTTTGGAAATTCTCATCACCACCAGGCCACTTGCACCGAGGGATGCCTCTTGGAACTTGCCCAACTTGGCCTGCCAGGCTGCTTGCACCAACAAATTTGCCTTTAAGCAGGCTCATATCATCTCCACCTTGGTGGATAACCGGCACCTCAGGCAGAACCTCACCCCGGGACTCGCCAATAATATTGGGAAGTCCAGCACTCCCGGGAATGCACAGCAGTGGAAGCAGCAGCCTCAACAAAGTCCTCCTCTGCCGCTCAGTATGGTCATGGAAGTGAGGCCCAGGTGTTGAAATGCCCATCCTGCTGCTTGCACTGACCAAATTCCATTTGGAAAGATAACATAACGGCATGATTAATTTCCTCAAGGCAATCACAATAGCGGTAGGTCCTGTACGAATTTGCCTTACTCACATGATCTCCCCTTGTTTGCAAATACGCGGTGTAATCCTGCTGTCCCTGAGCCTTCAGCCATAGTAAAATCACCTATAACTTAGCTTAATGATTTGTGGGCCACACCACTCCTTCCATCCCGGTTCTGATGTAAGCTGCTCTGGACCTGTTGCCCCACTAATTTAACATCTCTCCCTGGTATATGAAAGGCCTTAGACCATGAATCCATACGCCCTTCCCTTTCTGAACTCCTTTGGCCTAAGCCTCCTAGCGATCCTGCTGCGGTGATTTCTATACTGCCTCCAAGTTGTGTAGGCTTGTTGTGTGGTGATATAGAACATTAATGATATCAAGGGTATCCACTATATTGCTAGATAATTCCACTATATTGTTAGGCAAATTCCTAGTATAAAGGAATTGTTGCTGGTAAATCCCTCGAGCACATCTCAATGTTTTCTAACTTAATTAGGCTGGGGCCTGTTTTGTTTTGTATTATTATTATTAGTTATTACCCAAAACTGTCAAAATGGATTTGCCCCAGTAAATTTCCTGGCCGAAATCTGCTGCTTTCGCGGGAATATTTCCCCTGGAATGAGTGCCCTCAATGAAAGGAACATCATTGTGACTGTTGGGAGGCTCGTCGATGAAATGAGTGGTCACCTCTGTTGTATAGTATGGCCACTAGCAGCCCTGTCCCCAAAGGTTGTAAATTAGATCCCACCTCCACAGCAGGGAAGAGAAAACCAAGTCCCTGGCAGGGAAAAGACAACAGCAAGGAAGGAGGGGGTTTCCCCCAAAAGTAAATTGAAGGAGCCAAAGGCTTCCGGTGCAGCTAGGGGAGGGAGCCACAAGCCCCCTTGGAGCATACTTACGGACCTAACCAGGGGATGTCTGCCTTCCTCACCAGTCAGATGCAGACTGAAGAGGAGGGCAGGTTGCTTGTCCTGGCTCTGCCCTCCCTAAAAGTAGTCCCATTGGGACTACTTTCATTCCGCCTCTTCTGTGGTGAAGGCAGCAAATCCCTCCCCAACCCCAGCTTTGCTGGAGCTGGAAAGGCCCTTCTCTTCCCAGCAACTTTTTGCAAAATTAGGCCAAAAGAGAACAACTTGTCCAAGAAAGCTTCTTGGAGGTTAACACAAGATGTCTTCTGTGAGTTGATGAAGTTCACCAATTGAACTTCACTTTATGAATCTAATTTAAAAAAAAAACAAAAAATAAACCTTATTAATCTAAATAAAAACAAATACAGGCTGAGTATCCCTTACCCAAAATACTTAGGATCAGACATATTTTGGATTTCCAATTTTTATAGATTTTGAAATACATATAGTTACATATATGTAAATAATGAGATATCATAGAGATGTCTAAACACAAAATTCATTTAAATTTAATGCACACCTCATACAGATGAAGATAATTTTATATAATATTCTTTAAATAATCTTGAGCTTCTGGCTTTAAAGCTCTGGTGTGACAATGTGATATATCAGTTTTACATGCTTTAAACATGGTTGTGGTCAATATATTGAACTAATGCAATAAAATTGCTATCTATTCAGTCAAAAGTCTTTCTCAACCCTTCTTTGAGATGTCAAATAAATCCTTAGCCTTCTATTTTGCAATCTTAAACAGAGAATTTATTTGGCATTAACTCTATCAAAAATTGCATATACTGTAGAGAAGGCCTTTGATAACATAAATTGGAATTTCATTATGCTACTTCTGCAAGAAATAGATATTGGACACTACTTCATGAATGCTATAAAATCAATATACGATAAGTAAGAAGTCAAGATCATAATCAATGGACAGGCAATGGAAAGTCTTCAAATACTAAAAGGAACAAGACAAGGATGCCTCCTCTCCCCACTGCTATTTATAATGTCGTTGGAAGTACTTCTGAATAATATTAGAGAAGCCAAAAATTTAATGGGCACCCGAATAAGAAAACAATCATACAAGCTCCATGCTTTCACAGATTATATAGTCTGCATAATTGAAAACCCTCTTGAAAGTATTGGTAACTGGTTGGGAAAGATAGAGGAATTTGGTAAATTAACAGGTTTTATAATAAAGAAAGAAAGAGACAATGATTCTGACTAAAAATATCTCCAAATTAAGACAGAAAGAGCTAGAAGAATCTACTGGAATACAAGTGACAACTAAAATTAAATATTTAGATATCTACATAAAGGTGAAGAATGCACAACTACTTAAAAATAATTACAAAATTAAATGGGAAAAAAATCAAGAAAGAATTAGAGAATTGGAAACATCTGAATGTATTACTTTTGAGAAGGATTTCAGCCATAAAAATGAATGTATTACCCAAACTATTATTTTTATTTCAAACCATCCCAATCATAAGGAACACTCAAACATTCAAGAATTGGAACAAAGAAATAACAAAATTTATATGGTCAAGGAAGAAACCATGAATAAAAATTGCCAATTTAACAGACAAAAGAAAAAGAGGAGGCCTGGGTCTCCCAGATCTATAGCTATACCACAAAGCATGTGGACTTTTATGGATAAGAGATTGGGCAAATCTCAGCAAAATAAAAGATCTGACATTAGGATGGGGATCTGCGAAGTGGATGACATGGATACTTACAGTACGAAAAAAGAAAAATTGAGAAAAAATTGGTAATTATTTCATAGGATCATTGCTAATTAAGATATGGGAAAGATATAAAAACAGATTCCATCAAAAATCCCTCTCTGGATTTCCCCCCTAGAAGTGATTCAAAGGAGGGCACAAGGATGGGATAAGTGGCCGAAATACAGAGAAATTTTAAAGAAATCAAACAGAAGCTATATTTTAAAGACCCAGGAAGAAATCAAGAAAACTTATGACAGTATCTCATTGTATCAGTATAGGCAGCTGTTTGAGGCCTATAACAGAGACAGGAAAGTAGACTTCGAAGACTGAGTTCAAATATGGGACAAAATAATGACGGCAGAAAAAAAAGTGATCACCAAAATATACAAAGTCCTTTTAACATGGTCAACTGAGAAGGATCAAACAAAAGACTGCATGACCAAGTGGGAGGCAAACATTTGCCAAACAATTAAAATTGCAGATTGAGAGGAAAAATTGAATAAAAAATAAAAAATACTAATGCCTATGAGCTATGCGGAAACTGGTACAAAATGATGTACTGATGGTACATAACACCAAGCAAATTGGCAAAATTTTATAAAAATGACCCAGATAGTTGTTGGAAATGTAACACACATGTGGGATCATTTTTCCACATGTGGTGGACTTGTAAGAAGGCCTCAAAATTTTGGAAGGAGGTCCACGAAGCCATACAGAAGATTATAGGAATAAAGTTACAACTGAAACCCAAGTACTTCCTCCTGGGAATAACTGACTTTGATATGGGGGAAAAACAAGGATACTCTATTTAATTATCTGGTCAGGGCAGTGAGAATAACATATGCCAAGAAGTGAAAAAAGGAAGAAATGCCTACTTTAGAAGAATGGTCACTCAAAATATAAGACATGGATACCCTATCTGAACAACTAAGAAGATACCAGAGAAATCCACAGGAGAAAACAGACTGGACTTTAATAAAAAAAAATTATCTCAGACAAGGAACTGCTATGAAGAAGAGGTAAAGATATGCAAGAACAGGATAGAGACAGAGGAATAGAGACTGCATTACAACCACAGAGATATGCCTGTTACACTGGAAGAGTCAGGAGGTCAAAGAATCTGATCTCTCTTTTTTCTTACTTTTTTATTCTCTTTTATCTTTATTTATTTATTTATTTATTTTCTTTCTCTCAAGTTCACTATGTAACACTTTTTAACACTGTTTAAAGGAAAATAATGATGCACTCCTCCTATGTGCCCCCCCCCCCACTGCTTAATAAAATATTATTTTAAAAAGAAGATTGCATCTACTAATGGAATGTCCATAGAGGAGATATTTTCCTCCCCAGCACATATGTGGTTATGTATTGTCTGTGATTAATAGTGATCAAGCATTTCCTGTTAAAATAATAAGAGAATCGTTTATAGTCAAAGGCTTTCATGACCACAATCACTGGAGTGTTGTGTGGTTTGGCCATGTATGGCCATGTATGCTGCTAGAACATGGCCATACAGCCTAGAAATCACACAACACCCCAGAATCTTGTATACATTCCCTTTTTCATTTTTCCTGTTATCAGAATGGCCCCCATGTAGTCATATAAGAACTGCTTGTAATTATTTCATTTTTTTTGATAAAAATAATATAAAAACAGGGATGTAGTGAAGAAGTAATAAGGAATTTTAATAGGTGTCTATGAGGAATTTACAACTAATTAGAAACCTCAGGACTCATTGACACTGGGCATTTTAGCCTGGTGTAAATATATTCAAAAGCAGGCCCAGTTCTAACAGTTGCGTGTTGAATTGTGGACTTCTTCTGTGTCACCGTTGCTGCTCTGGCTGTCCATAGAGATCCATTGAACTCCTGGCCATGAGCACCTCTGCTGATTTCAGAACTGAGAGTCAACCAACTCCCACCTAGTCATGAAAGCACCCAAATCCATTGTCTGAAGATGTGCCTGTAATGGCCACAAGCTTGAAGGGAGATCTGTAGCTAGCTAGAAGCAGCAGCAACATGGAGTATGTGAAGTGTGGCCTTCCCTAGTGGAATAAATGCCCCCAATTTAATGTGGATATATAAGTCTGGCTATTACATTTTTATACAAATTTCTGTGTTATGCCTAATCAGCCACTAAAGAGAGATCCACCTCCCAAACTTCATCATCCCAGTTGAAATAGGGATTCAATGAGGATATTATCAACAGAGGTACCTGCATGACCAGGAAGAAGGAGGGGAGATGTGTGGGAACATCTGCTAATGTCAGAAAGGGGTGCTTGCAATGGTCACGATCTTGCATGGAGCTCTGTGGTTGTCAGGAAGCAGTGACAATGGCACAGAAAGTGAGGTCACAGTACAATGGAATCAACATGGTCTGGCTGGACTGTAAAAACACCAAATCACTGGCACAATGGGTTCAGTAAGGTGTTTATGGCCATCTCCAGGGCTAGTTCAAGAATAGTTTTAACATCCATAAAACTAATTTCCCAAGTCAACTAGAAATTACTAGCAGATAGAAAAGTCAAAATCGGAAACAATATGAACATGAACTAGCAGTGAGAAATTCATTGTCGAAAGACAGTGTAAGCACATGTGTCCACAAATTTGATGTTTATGCTTTCCCTTGCCCACACTTGAAAAAATATTTTTCCCAGAGGTATGGCCCTTTCTAGGTCCTCAGGGTCATTCTATGGTATCTTCTAGCCAAAATATAGTCAAAATATGGGCTTCTCTATAATCCGGTTTCAGGTATCCACAAGTGTGTGGGTGTATGTGTCTTGGAATGTATCCCCTGCAGAAGTAGAAATGGACTGTAACTATTAACAATGACAAGATTGGCCACAGATATGTACTCCAGTATTTGGTCCCTGCATTAACTTAACTCCTAACCAGCTTAAGACAAACAATTTAAATCAATTTTTGGTTGGTCTGTTTCATTAGCTTCTCTGATTGCAAAAACTGCAAGAACTATGCCACAGATAAGGAAGTAAGCACAATTGTGAAGTGACTGTCCTTTCATAAGAACAACTTGTTCTTTACAGAGAAGATAATGCTTATGCTATGATGGCCACATAGACTCTATTTCTTAGGCATAATGTATTGCAACATATGTTGAACAAGACTTGCTTATGCACATTTCTACTTTGTATATGTTACTCTGTAAATTCTATAAATTGCTGATGGTTAACAAAGTTTGTTTATCCTACCTCTTGCTAAGTGTAATAATCTATTCTAGGCTGAGAACAATTTGTGTTGGGTGGTCCCTTTGATCAAAGATTTTCAAAATTAAAAGTTTTCACCTAACAGGAATTTCCATTCTATCCTATAGCTCCGTGCTCACTTAGTGATATGGCAAAGTTAGTATTTTAGCTTCAGCCCAACAACAATATTTATTTATTACCTTATTTGTACCCCACCTTTCTCAACCACGAAGGGGACTCAAGGCAACTTACATAAAGGCAACTATCCAATACCTTAAAACAACATACAATCAAAACAAACATTTAAATTAAAAATTAAAATGAATACATATATAAACATTTTAAAACATTACAATCATTATTAAAATCACGCCATCCACAATTGTAATCTGGGGCCATTCCAGAATTCATTGCACATATTCCATATGTATTACAACTATTCTCTAAAATCTTGATCCCAAAGCCACATTTTAATTTTCCTTCTGAAAGTCAGGAGAGAGGGGGCTGATCTAATGTCACTGGAGAGGGAGTTTCACAGCTGAGGGACCACCATTGAGGAGGATCTGTTTCTTATCCCCACCAGTCACACCTGTGAAGGAGGCGTGACCAAGAACAGGGGCTCCCTGGATTATCTTAATCTTTGAGATGGTTCATAGGGTCAGGCAAGCTGGGGCAGAATAGTTTAAGGCTTTATAGGCTAAAGCCAGCACTTTGAATTATGCTCTGTAGCAGACTGGCAACCAGTGGAGCTGACGTAACAGGAAGGATATCCTTTCTCTGTATGCTCTGCTATGCTGCCAAAATATTCTGGCAGAATATTTGATTATTTTATTTTATTTTATCTTCCAGGATATATTCTAGAACAGTGGTTCTCAACCTGTGGTCCCCAGATGTTTTGGCCTACAACTCACAGTAATCCCAGCCAGGTTGCCAACTGTTGCGATTTCTGGGAGTTGAATGTCATCTGGGGACCCACAGGTTGAGAACCACTGCTCTAGAATGTATTTGAATAACCTGGAGATCAATCCTTGTTTTTCTTTCTTCAAATTATTCTCCAACTCCGATTTCCTTTTGGAGAACCCAATTTTATTTTCTTTCTTAAATATATCCTGTAGTTGATAATAACAAAACCAATCATTTATCCCTAATTTCCATTGTCCTTTTCTTTAATTAGGTATTCCCTATAAGTTCTCAATTATTATATGTTGGTTTTAACACTGCTTTCCATGCCATAAATAGGCATGCCAGCTAATTTCCTTCGAAAACTTTGTAAACTTAATTTCATCCAGATATTGATCTTTTTTCTTAGGAGCGGTCTGGGAATTTTGGTATAAAATCTTGTAAAAAGCTTCAAAAATATTCCTTATATCTGTAATTGTTTGTCCCTTATTTCTTATTTTAACAATTAATTGTTGCTTTGTACTCTTCTTCAGTTGCCACACTAGCAGTTCCCCTGATTTATTTGCATTTTCAAATGAGAATTGTCAGTGAACAGACCTTGGACTGAAACTCTGGACTATGATTTGGATTTGTGGACTCAGACTTGGTTGTGTTAATATTTTAAGGGCCAATATTTTTAATGTATTTTATTGCATTTTAATGTATTTTTACTGCTGTTGACCTGTTTATGTTAACTGTTGTGCTTTAACTGTTTCTTTGTCGGCATCTAATGACTACCAATTGTAAGCCGTCCTGCGTCCCCCTTTGGGGGTTGAGAAGAACAGGATACAAATGCTCTAAATAAATAAATTATGTCTGTTGTAAATAATGTTCTTTTCAACCTCATTTGCAATAAAGAATTCATATTAGACTAGCACCATCTCTAATGGTATTCCGCAAAAAGGTGAAGACCTGGATGTTTGTGCAGGCGTTTGAGTAATTTAGTGCAATCTGGTAATGGAACATAGGAATGGAACAATGGACGACGAACCTGGACTACGCTTGGATGATGAGAAGATTGGGTACGGTTGTTTTTTGTAATAATTGTGCATTGTAATTGCTTATTGGTAATTTATGTGTTAAGTCAATTGTTATATGTTGTATGGAACCACTGCTGTTTCTACTGTTTTTACTGTTTGTGAACCGCCGTGAGTCGCCTTCAGGCTTGAGATACAGCGGTATATAAGCAAAGTAAATAATAAATAATAAAGTAAATATTGCTGTTGTAAATTAGCCAATACTTTTTATAATTTCCCTCAATTAATTTGTTGTTCTCTCATTCGTTTTCCTTAGCTCTAATATGAGACCAAGTCCAGATGACAATTCTGGTGCCATTCAATAATACGCATCATTATGTATCAACAAACAATAGAGAAAAATAAATAGCATCAAGAATTATTCCTTTTAATTCCAAATGTTGCGTATAACAAATCTTAGGGTTTACATATAAGTTTTACTTTCTCCTTATGTTTGTCAATTATAGGGTCTGCTAAAATATCATTTCAGGTGATGTTTTGAAAAATGAAATAGAGAATGTTCTTTATTTAAAATTGAAATTAAGGGGTACCAGAACTCATCACAATTGTCTGTTTCTCTCCCTTCATATTTTTTAGATCTATTTGTCAGAAGTTTTATTTTTCCTGACAGGGCTGATTAGCCAAATATAATGCATAATCCCATTAAAAATTTTCTATTACCGAGCATCAGCAGGCCTTGATGCAGCATGAATCCAGTCTATTCCCTACGCTTACATTGCTTGTTCTGTTCAGTAAATTTTTCTTGAGGGTATATTTTCTGTTATGTCTTCAGCATGCTTCTGGTTTACTATAACCTTATGGTCACACTCTGTCCTTTCCATATTGGAAGCAATCAGCCAAATAGCATGAGCACTAAAGGCTGTCTTGTCTCCATTATTTGATTCATATTTATAAGTTTTTCAGTTGTGAACAGGACTGTGGCCTATAGACCCAACTACTCTGTGTGATTTACTCTCTAGAATGGCATATTAGTTTTTGAGATCAGAAATATGTTAAGCCTGCTGTGTTTTACAGCTTATTGCTGGGCATGTAGACTTCTTCAGCAACTTATAGTAGCTTATTCAACAAAACAGCATTTTAGACCAATCAATTTAAGAAATATTGGGATTTGTTTACTACCTTTTCATAACAATGATGGGGAAAATTGTCAATTGTAGGATTTATGAATTTGTAGAATATTACCAATAGTAATAGTGTGATTATATGATATTACTGAAAGGGACTATACAGTGGTTCTCAACCTGTGGGTCTCCAGATGTTTTGGCCTTCAACTCCCAGAAATCCTAACAGCTAGTAAACTGGCTGGGATTTCTGCGAGTTGTAGGCCAAAACACCTGGGACTCACAGGTTGAGAACTCTTGGACTAGATCAATAAGGGATAAAACTGAGGTTCGTAAAATTGTTACCCTTTGTTTCTTAATTTAATTTTTGTCTATATGTCTGTATTTTGTTTTTGTTTTATGTTTTGTCTATAAATGTTGGATTTCTGGTTAATTGTTTAATTAATCAAATGAATGCCACCTGAAAAACCCTTTTAGTTCACTTTGATGACATGTAGTAAAACAGGTTCATCTCTACCTTGCTAGGAATAGATGTTGCAATAGATTTGTTCTCTCTCTTAGAGAATGAGGCAATGAAAACTTCATAGAAAGTCCAAGCCCCCATTTTTAAAACAAAGAAACCTTTGAGCAATAATAATTCCAATAATAAGAGCACTGATACGAGCATGAAACAACAGGTCTGGAAGTACTGGTTGATCAAAGTGGTTTTTATTGCAAGCATAATACTTTGGATATTACTTCAGTCTAGAAGATGACTTGGCCCTGGATGTTGGTTACAAAAGAGTAACAATGGCTGTGTGAACTAATAAGATGCCTAAAAGCACCAGGTGTCAAAATGAATAAAGGCACCAGAACCTGGACACCAATTAGTACTTGGATGAATGATCTCCTATGAAAAACAGAGGCCCCATCTACATTGCTATATAATCCAGTTTCCAAATACAGATTAACTGCATTGACCTAATTATATGGCAGTGTGGACTCATATAATCTAATTCAATGCAGTTAAATCTGCATTATATGAGCCTACACTGACCATTATAATTCAGTTCAAACTGCATTATATGTCAGTGTATATGGAACCCATGTGATGTAGTCTATAGTCCCTTCTACACTGCCATATAAAATCTAGGTTATCTTCTTTGGACTAGATTATATGTCAGTGTAGACCAGGAGTCCTCAAAATTTTTAAACAGAGGGCCAGGTCACGGTCCCTCAAACTGTTGGAGGGCAGGATTATAATGTGAAAAAAAAAATGAATGAATGCCTATGCACATATTTTATTTGTAGTGCAAAAAAAAAACCCCCACTTTAAAACAATACAATAAATAAAGAACAATTTTAACAGATATAAGCTTATTAGTATTTCAATGGGAAGTGTGGGCCTGCTTTTGGCTGAAGAGATAGGATTGTTGTCACCTAACAACCTCTGAGGATGCTTGCCATAGATCAGTGGTTCTCAACCTTCCTAATGCTGCGACCCCTTAATACAGTTACTCATGTTGTGATGATCCCCAACCATAAAATTATTTTTCTTGCAACTTCAGAACTGTAATTCTGCTCCTGTTATGAATTGTAATGTAAATATCTTAAATACAGAATGTATTTCATTCACTGGAACACAAATATCTGATACACCGACATTTGAATGATGGTGGGGTTGGGGGAAGGTTGATTTTGTCATTTAGGAGATGGGATTTATAGATCATCTACAATCAAAGAGCATTCTGAACTCCACTAATGATGGAATTGAACTAAACCTGGCACACAGAACTCCCATGTCCCATGTCCAACAGAAAATACTGGAAGGGTTTGGTGGGCATTGACCTTGAGTTTGGGAGTTGTAGTTCACCTACATCCAGAGAGCACTGTGGACTCAAACAATGATGGATCTGGACCAAACTTGGCAAAAATACTCAAAATGCTCAATTGTGAGCACAGGTAGAGTTTGGGGGAAAAATGTAAAATAGACATTTACATTTGGGAGTTATAGTTACTGGGATTTATAGTTCACCAACAATCAAAGAGCATTCTGAACCCCAACAATGATAGAACTGGGCCAAACTTCCCACACAGAATGCCCATGACCCGTGCCGCCTGCCCTCTCCCCAGGCCGGGCCTGCCTTCTCCTGGCTTCAGGATGGGGTCTCACCTCGTCCTGAAGCTGGGAGAAAGCGGGGGAGGGGGCAGCCGGTGCGGCTTTGGGCCTGCGTCACCTGCCCCCTCCCCAACCGGGCCTGCCTTCTCCTGGCTTCAGGATGGGGTCTTGCCTATGTTTTACAGCAATATTTCTCAAACTCTGCTCCTCCAGACAGGGTTGTAGCTAGGGGGGTGGGCAGGGAATTCCACACCCTCCCCCAAATTTCAGCTTTAAAAAATCCTGGTTTACTAATGTATTTTAACTGGTTAACCAAATCCCCATGTTAAGTCTATGAGAAGCAAAAATTAAATGAGTCCCACCATAACTGCAAGCACTATCTTAAGCAAATTTTGACAATTTATTCACACTGTCATTAGTTGCATTAATAGCTGATATAGTGGAAGCAACCAACCACCCATAACTGGCAGACAAGGCCTATAGAATTGCATGGGGGGGGGGGGAATTGAAGGCCGTCATTGAAGGGGTGGAGCTGCAGGCTATTAGGAGCCCCCCCCCCCCGCTGTGCTTTTTGTTTCAGGGTGAGGTAGGAGGCAGATTCCTAATGGGAAATTAGGCCTTTCCCTCCTTGTTCCCTCCCATCCCCTTTTCCAGATAGTAGGGTTCCCATTGCTATGCCTTTGACCCAGGGAGGCACCCTACAATTGGGACAGTTTCTGCCCTTGGCATTTATTGGCAGGGATTTCCCAGCAGAGCATAAGGGCTGGGCTGGAGGTTTGGGTGGCTGCATTAAGCAGAGTTCCCCTCCTAAGTTGCCTCAAGGAAAGCACATTCTGTAGCAGAGATGGTTTGCCCTCCCTCCCCGCTTTAGAATAAACTCTTAGTAAGTTGTTGCCTAGGTGAATCACACTCTCTCGGCCTCAATTCATGAGTGCTGAGCCACAGGGGAAAGTTGCAGACAACTACGAGCCCTTCCAAACAGCCCTATATCCCAGAGTATCAAAGCAGAAAATCCCACAAGATATGCTTTGAACTGGGTCATCTGAGTCCACACTCAGATAATGTGGGATTTTCTGCCTTGATATTCTGGGATGTCATGTCGAGAGTCCAAAACCATTTCAAGTTCAGGTTTATCAATAAATAATCCAAATAAATGTTTATCTGTGGGTTGTTGTAGGTTTTTTCGGGCTATCTGGCCATGTTCTAGAGGCATTCTCTCCTATCTGGCCATGTTCTAGAGGCATTCTCTCCTATATGGCCATGTTCTAGATGCATTAGGAGAGAATGCCTCTAGAACAGGGGTCCCCAGCCTCCGGGGGGCATTTAACCAGCCCTGGGCAGGGGCGGCTGAACCAACAGCAGCTTGGCTGCTGCTCCTCTCCCGCTTGGGGGCTGGGAAGGAAGAGGGAGGCGAAGGTGCGGACGCTGTGAGTGCTGGATCTGAATTGAGGGAGCGAGAAGGCAGGCAAGCTGATCAGGGCTTACTTGCCCCCCCCCCCCCCCCCAGCACCCGGATGCTCCATCTCCGCCTGTAGTGCTCCAAGGTGTATGAGCCGTGGTGCACCATGGCTGGGGCTGCAGGACTGGCAGGCAGCGGGAGGCGCGCCTGTCTCTCTTCTCCATGCTCCTAGCCTTTGGCCACTCTCCTCTTGCTGCTCCTCTTGCCCCTGGACAGGAGACCAGCATCAGCAGCCAGACCAGTAGCAGGGCAGCAAGAGGAGAGCAGCTGAAGGCTAGGAGTGTGGAGTAGAGAGACAGGCGCGCTTCCCGCTGCCTGCCAGTGCTGCAGCCTTCCTTCCCCCCTTTTGCCTTTTTCTCCCCTTTCCTTCTTTCTATCCTTCTTTCCTTCCATCCTTCCTTCTTTCTGCCTTAATCCCTTCCCTCCCTTCACCTTTCCTGGCTTTTCCATTTCTTCCTTCTTTCCTTCGGCACTTGGGCGCTCCCTCCCTCCACTCAGGTTAAGCTCCGCCTCCTCATCCTCGCCCTCTAGCAGCAGGAGGGCAAAGGGGTGACACAAAGGCCACTATTCCATTTTCAGTATATCAGGATATCAGGTGCCAAATTTGGTAAAGACCCATCATTGTTTGAGTTCACAATGCTCTCTGGATGTAGGTAAACCACAACTCCAAAACTCAAGTCCAATGTCCTTCAATTTACTTCAGAAGACTATTGTTGTTGTTGTTGTTGTTGATTTTTAATTATTTTTTGGACTTCCACTCCCACTACTGGCTGTTAGGAATTGTGGGAGTTGAAGTCCAAAACACAAGGAGGGCCCAAGCTGGCCCATGCCTGTTTTAAAGAATAGCAATGATGTTTAATTCTATTGTAATGTTTCATATATTTGTAGATTTAAATTGTATTGAAATGTAAGCTGCTTTGGCCCCTTCCACACAGCTGTATAAAATCCACACTTAACTGGCTTATATGGCAGTGTGGACTCTGATAATGCAGTTCAAAGCAGATATTGTGGATTATCTGCCTTGATATTCTGGGTTATATGGCTGTTTGGAAGGGCCCTTTCGGACAGGCCCTATATCCCAGGATCTGATCCTAAGTTTTCTGTTTATCCCAGATTATCTGGCAGTGTAGACTCATATAATCCAGTTTAAAGCAGAAAACCTGGGATCATATCCTGGGATATAGGGCGTCTGGAAGGGCCCACAGTCTCCTTGTGGAGACAAAAAGTGATGTATAAATAAACATAATAATAAAATTGTAGAACAGAAATCTGTTCCTGGTTTGAAAGTGTTATTTCTCATCCAGTGTATATTTTCTCATCCAGAAATTTTGTGTGACTGCCACAAACTATCCTCCAAACTCCCATGACAAGAGGTCATGGGAGTTTGGCCAATAGGCTGATCGGTAAACATATTCATGGGTTCCTGCTGTTATAGTAAACCTGTTACCCATGCCACGACATGCTTGAAGTCAAAATTTCATTTCTTTATTATTGGAAATAAATGTTTTACAATATATAAAACAAATGTTTCACAATATTCCTGTGTAAACTATAGTCCGGCCCTCCAACAGTCTGAGGGACAGTGAACTGGCCCCCCATTCAAAAAGTTTGAGGACCCCTGCTCTAGAACATGGCCATATAGCCCAAAAAAACCTACAATAACCCAGTGATTCCAGTCATGAAAGCCTTCAACTATACATTAAATGTTTATCCATTTTAAATTGTTCTACTAATGGTCTGTAGGGAAACCATTATACTGGGCAGTTTTTGGACAGTAATCAACCATTTCTCTTTCATAACAATTTCTCTCTAAACACCGGGATTGTGGCACAGCTGGCTGAGTGTCAGCTGCATTAAGATCACTCTGACCAAAAGGTCATGAGTTCGAAGCCAGCCCGGGCTGGAGTGGGTGTCCAGCCATTGTGTAGCCCGTTGTCGACCTTTGCAACCTGAAAGACAATTCTGTCAAGTAGGAAAATAAGGGACCACCTTGTGTGGGAGGCTAAATTTAACTAATTTATGAGGCCATAAAGAAAGAAGACTCCGGGGAATGTGGAATGCGGAAGAACTTCATCGGTGTCGTTGATGGACGATGAAAAGCAGCAGCTCCCCTGGCGGCCAGAAAAAAAGTTAAATAGCCTTTGTCTGTTAAATGTTGTTTGTCAAACTGGCATTGAATGTTTGCCATATATGTGTTTACTGTAATCCGCCCTGAGTCCCCTGCGGGGTGAGAAGGGCGGAATATAAGAACTGTAAATAAATAATAAAAAAATAAACAGAGCTTCATGTGAAGAGCACATCAATGACTTTCTGCTGTAATTTTTTATATATTTATTCCACAGATTTAATAAAAAATCTCCTTATCTAGTGGGTATTTAAATTAGAGTCCACCTTTATTTTATGATACCAAAAATAGGCATGAATCCCAAATTTCAGGCTTTCTCTTTCTAGTTGTAGTAAATGTTTATTTCTCAGGAACAACCAGTTGATCAAGCAAGGGTCCATCCAGACTGGCCCAAAATGCGGAACCTGTCTCTGTTTTTGCTGCCTCGGTTTTTACCAAATGACGCCTTCAATAAAAACCATGTGTGAGAGACTGGAGGGTGGGCGAGAAGAGATTTTCTTCCTCATTCCTCCCATCTCCTCAGGCATCATTTTCTCACTCCAGGAGGATGTGAGGAAAGGCTTCATGGCAGCCAGAAAAAAATTAGTAATCTTTAGAGGGGAAATCAAGAGCTTCAAGGTGGCACATAGCCCCCTCCCCCTGGAAAGCCTGGGGTTTGGGTTGGTGGGTGGGGACTAGAACCCACACCAAAGCAGGATGTTTTAATTTGTTTCAGCACAGGTTGTAGTCATGTGTGGAAGGGCCACAAGTCAAACAGCACACATGATAGTAGGTTTTTAGACTAAGAAGACCTAGTCCTCATATTAGCCGGTCTGAGTCCCTCTACGGAGGTAAAGAAGATCGGGATATAAAAGTTTAAAATAAATAAATAAATAATATTTTCAAGATGGCAGTTGAAAATAGTTCATTATTAACATTGTTGGTTGAAAGATATATTTAACAGTGGAAGAAACCAGAAGTCAATATTATTGGCATATTAATTAATATTAAGTTAGGTTTGTTAATGACACTAATAAAGAAATATTTAGAACAAAGTTGTGACCTGCTATTTATTCATACACACATACAAATTATGCATACACACATACAAATGAAACATCTATATGTATAAAATAAAATAATTGCTATATTAATCACCCCAACTGTATGCACATTCATTCATCTTTAAGCCTCATAGTAAAGCATAGTGTTTATGTCCAAATTATCTTGTACATAATAGCAAAATCAATCACGTGATTATTAATATTTATTACTTCATGTATATGGACACAAATGTGACATGAAAAAGTTATGAAAAGCTTAGGTATCTTTGTGATGTTTCTCGAAGCGTTCAAGTAGAGCTCTTAATATATTTCCTGGTCGTTTCTGATATCTGTCTCGAAGATGTTCAACTGCAGCCTTTGCCTAGTAAAATAAAAAAGCAAAAGGATTAAGCTATATATAGTACAAATATTTTCCCCTACTTACAATAAAAGTTTATGATGGGATCCGCTGTAGAATTCCCACACACCAATCCAGTAGCAGAAATACTATGTATTTTCTCATTAACCAAGTAAATGTATTTTATTGAACAATACTGAGTAAGTCCAAACTAACCGAAATCACACCTAAAAAAGGCAATTCATTCCATAGGAACACTAGCAGTCAACTGTGGACAGTTTTATACAATGCACCTACCTTTTAGAAGTGCTGCTTCTATCCATAAGGGAAGGAATATAATGACATGTAAAGAACATGCCCTCTTTCATCCAAATAAGCTGTTCTCTTTGGATCCATCTATATTGGCATATAATGCAATATATGATAAGGGTAGACTCATAGAATGCAGTTTAACTGCATTGAACTGCTTTCTATGAGTGCACTGACCATATAATGCAGTTTTAAATTGCATTACATGGCAGTGTATATGGGATATTTGTTACACATTACAAAGTAACATGGCAGAAATGGCATGTGTGTGTGAAATGAAATGGCATTATGTTTAAGAAATATGGCAGTGTACAAGTCATAAGTGTATTTCAAAATAGTAAGACATTTGGAATTGAGAGTTATTGCAAAATAATTACTAGTTAAAGAATATTATTATTATTTAAAAATGAAAATAACAATCTAACAACAACAACTAGTTAAATAAATTTTGGCATATGGAATCGGTAGACCAATTGGATAATGATCACAGAACTGATGTACCCAGTTCTGGTCTTAAGGGTATTCATCTTCTTTATATAATTGTCACATGAACTTGCTGACTTATGATGACCCTAGGATAGTTCTACAATTGGGATTAGTGATGATGATCTGTGTAGGTTTAGTTATTGCTTTTTTAAAATCAGCCTGAGACTTGTCCAAGGTAATCCTTTGGCCAAGCAAAGATTTGAATACTGGGCTCCCAGACCAAAACTCAAACCACTTGACCATAGTGGCTGTCAAGAAAACAATGTTAAATTTCATTCTGGGTAAATATTCCTACATGATTAATTAGCATACTTTTTCAGCCAGTTCCTTAGCAGTTATGTTTGGATCATATGGGATCGGTTCTCCAATATATGTGCGAAATTTCACTGGAAACCCTCCATATATGGGAAGGACTAGGAATCGAGTATGTTCATACAGCCATCTTGACAACCCTGTACATGAAATGAACGAATATTTTGAGATAATACAAACAATCACATTTGCAATTATCTGAAATTTTATATTTTCACAGCTGTAAAGAGTTCATCACAGAAAAAGAAAAAGAAAACTGAACAATATACATGCTCACAGAATACATACATATTAGGAATGTGTGATACATGGTTCTAAATCAGTGGTTCTCAACCTGTGAGTCCCCAGAAATCCTAACAGCTGGTAAACTGGCTGGGATTACCAGGAGTTGTGGGCCAAAACACTTGGGGACCCACAGGTTGAGAACCACTGTTTTAAATGGTTCTAAGGTACTACCAAAACTAGAGGGCGCTGGTGCTTCTAAAGATTTGGTGGTGAAAAGTTCAGAACTCTAACAAAACTTTCAAAATTTTGTTATAAATGGCAGCTTCTAATTGATTTTGTCATAAAAACATGGCAAAAAAATTTTATATTACAAAAACTTTGCCTTTCTGCAAGGGACATCGTCCTATAACACATTTTGGTTTGTTGAGTCTCCACCAATTTAACAAAGTTTCTGCCTCAAAAATAAAGTTTCTGGAGTAAAGACCACACAAACAGGAAATAACACTTTCAAATCAGGAACAGATTTTTTTTATTATTAAAAAAGTTTTATAAAAACTTTGAGAATTCACCAAACGTTCTAAAATTTGGTGAGCTAATAGTGGTGAAATTTTGAAAGTTTTGTTAGAGTTCTGAAATTTTCACCACCAAAACTTTAGAAACACTTTAGAAATACTTTATAAACAAAGCACCAGTGCCCCCTAGTTTTGTAAGTACTTTAGAACCATTTAGAACCATGGATCACACATGCCTAATGTGTGTGTGTGTGTGTGTGTGTGTGTGTGTCCCGCCACCAAGAGGGACTCGGGGTGACTTACAAAATAGCACAACAAAAGTGCAACACAAAACCCATAGAATACAGCAAAATTTGCAACAATGCAATAAACAGCACCAATTAACATAAAATAACAACTAACAAGGTTAACAAAAATAATGCAATTAAAGTGACAGTAAGTCATAAAACACAACAATAGAGTGTAGTTTAAAAACTGGCCATACAACCATATAGCCACCCAGCCATAAAACAGGTTTAAAAGGCAGCATTATAAAACAGGGTAAAGACTTCTTGGTCATCCAATTTAACTGATATCTCAGATATTATCAATGGCCTGCTGGAAAAGCCTTGTCTTCAGCTCCATCCAAAAAAGATTGAAATTTCCTTGTGCCTGATGTAGCTGCCCCTCTTTGCCTAGTAGTGGGGCCAGTTCTGCACAGACAGCTGTGGTTGCCAAGTTTCTATATGAGTGGACACTCTAATCATGGGTGAGATAAGGCAGCCTGACTGACACATCCTTCCCAACAATGGGAGCTGCAATCTTTATGGGTAATGAGGGGAAAGTACATAGGTACTTTTGCCACATATCACTGACTGATCATTTGAAGTCTCTCTCTATAAAAGTTAACGTTTGTTTGTTTGTTTGTTTGTCTGTCTGTACTACAAAGGCTGTTGGTAAGGTGAAGTGACCCTCTGTGATGTCACTGGATTGGCTGTTGCTTTGTAAAGGATTGGGTATTGCTAGGTGAAATGTGATGTTACTGGGAAAGAAAGGCAACCTGTATGAGGGGGAGAAGGGAAGGGAAGGAAGGAAATGGGAAAAGATACGAGTGGTCAGAAAAAAAGAGAAAGAAGAGACACACTGGGTATATGCTCTAATAATTTTAATAAATAGAAATGATTGATGTACAAAAAAAAAACCCAAAAAAGATTGAACTGTGAGGACTTGTCTGATTTCTCTGGGGAGGGCATTCCAGAGCCAGGGGGGCACAACCGAGAAGGCTTTCTTCCTTGTCCCTACCAACTGTGCTTGTGATGGATGTGGGACTGAGAGGAGGGTCTCCCTGGCAGATCTTAGAGCCCGTGCAGGTCAATAGGGGGGATGCGGTTGCGAATATAGGCTGGACCCAAACCATATAGCACTTTGTAAACTTTGAATTGGGACTAGAAACTTATTGACAGCCAGTGGAGCTCCTTTAATAGGGGCATATAGCTAGCCCAGTTAGTAACCTTGCTGCTCATCTTTGTACTAATTCAATTTCTGAGCTGTCTTCAAAGGCAACCCCACGTAGAGTGCATGGCAGTAATCAATTCTAGATGTAACTGAGGCATGGATCACAATGGCCAATTCAGGCTTTTTGAGGTACAGTTGTAGCTGGTGCACAAGTTTTAATTGTGCAAAGGCCCTCCCAGCCACTGCCAGCATCTGAGCTTCAAGTGTCAACATTGAGTCCAGGAGGACCCCCAGACTGCAGACTTGTGTCCTCATGGGGAGTGTAACCCTGTTGAGCACAGGTTGCCACCTTTACCCTGATTGTCCTCGCAACTGACCAGGAGTACCTCTGCCTCCTTACTGTCATACAATTCGAAGCATAGCTTATGAAATCAGTTGTGACATTTAGTTTATATCCTCCTCAATTTTTCTCCACATATCCCCGGTATACTGCTACATTTATTATTTTTATTTTCTAAATTTAGGGAAAGATGTAACAATCACATATTTCTGCACAACTATGCAAACTTTGCAAGTTTGCACAACTCATACATGTTAGGAAAAGCATGTGACAATGCAGTAGTTAGTTGATAAAATTACTTGTATTTCATTATATTAAAATGTTCACAGCTTAACATACATTTTGTTGAAGATGAAAAGTAGGAAATGTAGCTCACGTGTTTTTCCAGTTGACCTGTATCCTTCACGAAGATTTTGAGTAAACATAGGGATTATTGGCTTTAAAAAAAACAGAATATGTTACAATACATTACAATGAATATTTCACTTTACCCATCTTCACTTTATGTTTTTGTTAAAAAGCAGAAGCAAGGCCCCACATTGAGCTTTATTATAATAGTTTCCCATTTATGATGTAACTAGTAAAAATGAAGATTTGCAAACTCCAAAAATGGAAGAGAAAGGAGAAAGAACTTTATTCCTTTTAAAGTTTGATTCCTTACAAAGAGGCATACTAGTTTTAAAGGATGGACCCAACTTCAGTGAACACTTGATCTTTTCGTTTTATAAAAAGGGAACTTGCCCAACATAGGACTACACCTTTCCTTAGTGAGGGCAAAATCATACCTATCTACCAGAAGTTTTGGTTAAAAGTCTTTTTGTTGTACAAGAACAAATAAATATTTTCCTATTTTTAAAAAGCACCTCAAGGATCCCACTATTGCATGAATTCAGGTTTTCTGGGTACATCTACACCAGCGTTTCTCAACCTGGGGGTTGGGAACCCTGGGGGTGGTTGCAAGGGGATGTCAGAGGGTTCTACAAAGACACAACGTTTTCTGATGGTCTTGGGGATCCTGTGTAGAAAGGTTGACCCAATTTTTTCATGAGTGGGGTTCAGAATGGTCTCTGATTGTAGGGGAACTATAAATCCCAGCAACTACAACTCCCAAATGACAAAATCAACCCCCCTCCCCCCCACCACCAGTATTCAAATTTGGGCACATTAGGTATTTGTACCAAATTTAGTCCAAGGAATGAAAACACATCCTGCATATCAGATATTTACATTACAAGTCCTAACAGTAGCAAAATTAAAGTAATGAAGACACAATGAAAATAATGTTATGATTGGGGGTCACCACAAGATGACAAATTGTATTAAGGGGTCACAGCATTAGGAAGGTTGAGAAATACTTATCTACAGTGTAGAATTAATGCAGTTTGACACACAGTCCCAAACTGCAAGCATTTGCATTGGTTCTGGCTTCTTAACACTTGAAAAACATTATTATTATGCTTGGTCAGGACATAGCTTTGTCCAAGTTCCCTGGACAGCTAAGCGCTTACAGTACACGCATGCAGATAAAACCCAATAATATTAACTATTTGTAGAGTTGCTGTCAATGGCCAAGTGGCAACTGGAATTTGGCTTAACCTACTATAGGAAGGTGAGCCTTCGCATTAGCAGTAGGGTGGGGCTGCTATGGTGGCTACCTAGTGTAGAAATACCACCAAGGACTTTCTCATACATCTCCCAAATGCAATCTTTCAGGCATTTGCTGTTGTTACTAATTTAAATCACAAAACAGAAATGAATGACTCAAATAGGCTGACCAGAACCATATTGTTCCTGGTTCATAGTTTAATTTCATATCTACAAAATTAATCTAATTTTTCTTCAGTCACATGTAACATAATAGAATGTTATCTAACTTACTCACCACTTTAGCATCTAAAGCCAGTTGAGCAAAACCGGTACGGTTACCCCACATTAGATTATAGTACTGGTCACTAAAATTTCCCTCTCTAAGTCCACCAGGTGCAAGCCCCAATAAATGGCCTTTCTTCAGGATTTCCAAACATTCCACTTTGGTGTAATTTTTACAATGGACCACATCAAGGCCCAATTTCAATCCTTTAAGAAAAGGAATACATGAAGCATGCAATCACACATTTATTGTAAAAGAAAAGTGTAGTTATTTTGCAGATATCATTCTTCCAATGACACCCATTTTTTAACATTCCCAATCATGGCTGCTTTACTCATAACAGATGACTCTTCTTCTCTTATATGTTCTCACAATAGTTTCTCCCCTAAAATGCCCAGTCACTGAGGAAGGAGCTCTATGGCGATCCATTCATTTGACAAGGGTTAAAATCAGGTCTTACATTTGGCAGAATGACATTCGAATGAATACTAAAGTGAAAATGCATATCTTAAAGAGGTTTGTCTCTTATCTCCTTCAAATAGAGGAGTAACATGGGCTATTCAGACATGGAAGAATAGAGACCTGAATCTTTTTTTTTGTAATCTAAATGTACCCAGTCCTTCTCTTTGAGTTATATATACACAGACTGTATAACCCCAAAGGAGGGGGGGGGGGGAATCACCTACTTAGCATTTATGTCACACATAGAACCTCATCACGAGAAGAATTCTAGCATCCTAGGATGGGTTGTTGTAGGTTTTTTTCGGGCTATGTGGCCATGGTCTAGAGGCATTCTCTCCTGACGTTTCGCCTGCATCTATGGCAAGCATCCTCAGAAGGTAGTGAGGTCTGTTGGAACTAGGAAAAAGGGTTTATATATCTGTGGAATGATGCTTCTGCCACTGAGCCCCATGCCGTCCATCCCACTATGTATCCTCACTTTCAGCTGTGTTCCATTGCTCAACTGAGGTGCCAACATGGTAGGATACTGTTTCACCAACATGGAAGCCTCCCCATGTTCCATTTGGAACAACTGATAAGCTGCTTGGCAACACTTCCCCATGTGTGATGGGGAAGCGTCATTGCCAGCCAGGGGTGGTGTGAGGCACAGGTTGCCAGGATTGCACCACTGCCCAGCCGATTCATTACGAAGGCCGGCGAATCGGCACGGGGGACCTCATCAATGTGAAAATGTCCACAGAGCTATATTACTTCCAGAGTTGGCACAGCCACTTAATGCGGTTGTGCTCTAAATTAGTGAATGTTGAGGAATGCTCCAAAGCATCCTCCCAAACTGCATAGCAGTACTGCACCTTTGGATTTGTGAAGAGCAGGGCTAGTTTTGATTCAGAACAGTCTTCACTGTTCACACAAGCCATTACTACCATATTGCATAAGGAAAAGGGGATGGCACTATCGTGATTAGAAATATGCCATGTTTTAATCACCGTAGCAGCAGATGTCACGAAGCCATAGAAAGTTCCTGGTCATCACTGCCTGTTTTGCCAGTGTAAGCAAAGTCACCTACATGACTCAGAGGGCAGAAAGAAAGAGTGGACCCATTGCCACAACTATGATGACCAAAAACAACACAGGTAAAGGGTATTGTCTAATGAAGCTGAACCAAATTTTGCCTGACTCTACAACGAGGATTCTGCTCTGACAGCTGACATTCTTTGGGAGCAGCAATGTTTTGGGTTAGCCCCAGATTTTGCTGCTTGTGTGGATGCACGATATTATTATTATTATTATTATTATTATTATTATTATTATAATATAATGATTTGAATCTACATTATATTTAGAATAGTTGTGCTAAAATTTTCTAATGGTTCACTGAATTTGCTCAGATCAGGGTTTTTTAAAAAATTATTATATAGGATTATTCAATTTTGTAGTTTATAACATGATCTGCCTTGAACACTTTTGTGTTCAATAGTAGAAAATTAATTCAAATAATAATTAACTTCTTACCTGGTAATTTGACCATAGTATGGTCAACTAAAGTATGGCATAGTCTCCCCTTCTCTGCAAACATGTTAGCTATAAAAAATACATAATCAAAAACAATTGCTCCATGGTAAAAAGTAATAATCCCTGGTCCTTCAGGTATATGTTCCATGCCAATAACCTCATAGCCTAAAAGAGTATAAAACCCAACAGGTTAATTCAACAGTATTTTCTGACACCATATTAAAATTACAGTAATGTCTGAAATGTCCTAAACCAAGGAAATTGGAAGCTAATTTTCCATAACCAGTAACTGGCCCATCTTCAGCCAAGTTTCTCACTATACAAAGACTAAAAATGTTTTGGATATAGGCTTTTCATCTTTATAATGTTAGAGTTGCAGATATAAGTATAAATATGTATAGCTGTGATTTGCTGCAACTTCCAAAACAGCAACCAAGTCCTAAAAGATTTCCAGTGATTTGACCCTTTAATTGCATTGTTGGTTGCTATGAACCCTGGAAAATGCTGGAATTAATAACATAAAATGAAATGAAATATCTTACCATGTAATATTTTCCCACCTGCAGCCACAATTTGTGCAAGTAAGTATTTTACTTTGTTCCAAGGTTCGCTGTAAGTGTCTTCTGGTATGTTGTTCTTCTTTTTGTAAACATAAAATATAAATGAGGCAAAACAGCCCAAAATATACATAAATGAATATATTGAATGTAACAATATCAAAGGCACAAGTAGCCACAAAGGATTAATCACAAATATCACATATTGTTCCAAGTAAGTAAAATCAGTCCTGTTTGTCAGTACAGAAGAAAACCAGGTGATCATTTCCTGACCTGAAACACCAGGTGTTTTTGTTGCTACCATATCATGCATGTCAATAAAACAAAATGATTATTCCACAAAAATTGGATATTCTTCCACCATTTACCTGTAAAGGGGAAAAGAAAATGCTATTTATCATTTTGAACTTAGTGGTGTTTATATTTAAAAGAAACATGATAATATAATTGTAATTTCTCTCACCCCAAATTTTATATAATTCTAAGGGAATATATCTTTCCAGTAACAACCACTTTTTTGCACTTAGTTTTGTTGGTAGATCACCAATGTGCACTGAACTTTTGCAGCACTAGAAATCAACAGCAATTTTCA
The DNA here is from genome assembly GCF_037176765.1 of Anolis sagrei. Classification (NCBI taxonomy): domain Eukaryota; kingdom Metazoa; phylum Chordata; class Lepidosauria; order Squamata; family Anolidae; genus Anolis; species Anolis sagrei. The sequence goes on along the minus strand of NC_090024.1, from coordinate 49,937,346 downwards.
ACTACGGGAGTTATTTTGCCATGCGTTTCAGAAACTTTCCAAAATAATTAATCTAGCAATGCTTCTAAAGATAGGAAGTCCTGGGGACATCTATTCCCTACATATAGTGACTGACTTCAGTAGTGCATATTCTCAGATTACTGAAGGATTTACATCAGAGGAAACATTATTATATTTTTGAGAACTCTATAAACAATAGCATGGGGGGAATCACTGGGGGGATCAGAGGGTGCAAACCACATTAGTTGACACTCTCAAAACGCACCAGGTAATACCCCCAAAATGACTGTATTGTGTCTGCTAGAATTTTCAGCTTGTCTTCAAGGTCAGACCCATTTTTCTGTACACATTGATTGCAATTAGGATCATGTAGTTGAAGTCAAGTCTCCCTTTGTTACGATTTCAACTCATGTACCAGTCAAAGTTACCACTACCTCCCGTTCTTTCACAGTCAATACAGAATCTAGAAGGACTTCCGTGTTTCAAACTTGATCCTTCAGGGGAATCCCAGCTAATACCAGCACTCAATTTATTCACATAAGCAGATCCCTCCCTTACATATACACATACCAGCAAAATTAAATTAAATCAAACCAAAGACTGTTCACATATCTAAGGATCATATCATATTGAGGTCCCTAATGCAAGCAACAGTGGGGGAATTCGTTAGGCAATGTGGCAAATCCGTGGGGCAGTGGGGGAAACCGTAATCCCACAGCCTGCATCACTGCCTTCCCCCATCACATGGAGAAAAGCATCACCACCCAGCATCCCCCCACGCTGACCCTGTTGTAGGCTATGATAACATGGGTATCCACCTGCATTCTCGGGGCTCCATCCTAGGATGCTTCCAGGATGGAGCCAGGATGGAGCCTCACCAGAGGCAGCTCTGCATTGTGTGAAGGGCTTTGATGGGCTCCATCCTGGCTCCATCCTGGAAGCATCCTAGGACAGAGCCGGAAGTTCATGTGATGAGGTCTGATAATGTCTCTCCAATACTCAATAGTTCCCTAGCCTTCCTAGTTAATATAAAAAAGAGCTCTGTTTCCCCAATGAAGGAAGAAATCAATATTTACAGTCCTTTTACATAAAAGAGATTACTCTTCCAATATTATTAGTTTTGTATCATTAAAGCTTTTGGCACATTAACAGAAATGAAATCAGTTTTCTGTTAATAAAACACCAATGACACATACATTTACAACAGTCACTGGAAACAGCACCCCCAGAACTGCTGCTTTCTTTCTAAGCCATAGCTTCCATATCTTCCAGAACAGGAGACTAAATAAATACATAGTCAGGTGTCAACATTTAACTACAGATCCTGCATTGAGCCCCCTTCCAACTCTGCGATGACATTATTCTGAGTGAGAGACAGTAGCCCTTTTGTTGAACAGAAGAATGCTGTGTCTGCAAAGGGTGTCTGCAATAGAATAATCAGTCCAGTCTGACTTTCTATATTCTATGGCAGTGGTTCCTTATCTTTGGTCCTCCAGATGTTTTGAACTTCATCCCAACAACAAGTGACATTTTGCCTATCTACAATATATTTCTTCAAACATACATTTTGCCTAGAAATGTACAATGAATTTTATGGTTTTTAGGTTCTACGGCTCAAAGGTTCTTTCTTACTAGTTCATTAACACATCACCTTCACTGGCAAATCACACACATGTTTACTTACTGTTCCTGGAATATTCAGCTCTTTCTTCCGTTATATTGGAAGCGGTAGTAGATGCTTTTATCTTGTATCAATTTCTGACATATATCTATGATATAACTGGGGCATCTAATTCTCTTCATATGAAAGTTCAGAGAGATTGAAATGAGTGTGGCACTATGATGTAGAAACCATCCATTGTATAGGTGATAGATTCTACTTATTAATCTTGTAACTAAGAGGGTTCCACCTTGAGAGCAACAGATACTATTTTTGGAGAGGGTAAATTCAAAAGAAGGTTTTCTAGCACTTCCCTGCCAACTCCTTTTTAGAAGAAAAAAGTCAAAAGAAGTGGCTACAAAATTGGAGCATGTGGGTCAAAGCGAGAAGGAAGTGTCTACATAAAACAAAACACAATTCAGGAGACAGGCAGGAAATCAGTTAAAGGCAGCCTGTGTCTGAGTACAGGGAGTCATGAGGTTTGATGTTTAAAAGTAGCAGTTGAAAAAAAATGGAGATGAATCAAGTTGAAGTAAAATACAGAGGGCACTTCTAGCAGTTTCTGAAGTAGTCAAGGAACCATCAAGCGAGGAATCCAAAGGGTACAACATTCCTTATAGTGGAGAGGCTCAGCATCACAGTATTTTCTCCAGTTTTGATGAGAAAACAGATCCCTCTTGGAGGGCCAGTGTTCTGTCCTATCCTGTATTGGATTCCAGCTCCTCTTCTTCCTGGCTGGGTTCCGTCATCTTGACTGTACATTTCTGTGGAAGCAAACTCTTTAAGATAAGGCAAGACAGAATAATATTCTATAAATATGGCATTACCTGGAACCCCTATAAAATTCCATGTATGTGACAGGACAATTGCGTGATTAGCGCGATGTCTGGAAACACTCTAGAGTTGCTCTCTTTGGTTGACAGCTTCCTTGTGTTATGTACTGAATGAGCAGCGTGAGTTGTATAGCTGATTAAACTACTTCCTGTCAAGTCAATGATCAGTGTGATATGGAAACATCACAGGGATGCAAACATCTTTGGGATTTGATTGTTGAATCATACAGGCCACCTCCACAAATATTTCTGAGATATGTGTACAGCATGTGTGTTTTATTAGCAATCAGTAAGTTTCACTAGTAGGGTACAGGCATTTATAATTTTTATTCAAGAAATTATTGTGACAAATGAAAACAAAATGTAAGCACAGTAACAATATGCTATAAATTGACATCAGTCAATGCATGTACACATAATAATAATAATAATAATAATAATAATCCCTGTTAATAAAACAAGATAAACTACACTGTGCTTACTAAAACAATAGGTGTAGCTATCTACCCTGTAGAATTACTACAGCTTGACAGTACGTTAACTGCCATGGTTCAATGCTATAGAATCATGGGAGTTTAGTTTTATGAGGCGTTTAGATTTCTCTGCCAAAGAGTGCTAGTGCCTCACCAAACTACAAAATTCCAGAATTCAATAGTATTGAACTATGACAGTTAAAATGGGGTCAAACAACTTTAATTTTGCAATGTAAATGTATCTGTCCTATTTTGTAGAGCAGAACAAGGTCTTTCCTAAAATATCCAGCAATCAGAATCTGAAACCTGTTTTTCTTTCCCTGAAAATATAAGCCTTATGATGTTTGCAAAAGCCCAGGATGCCTCAGAGCATTTGGGAATAAAATGTTTTTTCCCCAAAAACGCTGGTTCCCTCCAAGGTCTCCTAGGTGTGGTTCCAGACAGCAGAAAAGTCCACACTGGCCCAGGTTTAAAAAAATTGGGGCAGAGTGGACTATAGTCTGCACACTGCCCCAAGAGTGCATGCTTTCCATGGGCATTGTTTACATCTCCTCCTGGTACCTACCAGGGGAACAGGGGAACAGCCTCCTCCCTAATCCTCCCCCCCAAACCATTTTAAAAAATAAAAGAACTTACCTATCCCCCATTAGCATGCTGACGGATCTCATCTGGCACATAGGAATGATGCACCAGGAGAAGGGGGGCAGGAGAAATTTTCCTCCTCCCCCCTTCTCCTGGCGCATCATTCCTATGCACCAAGAGAGCTCCAGCACCACACTAATGGTGGCTGGGTAAGTTCTTTTATTTTAAAAAAAAGTTTTAGGGGGGGGGGAGTGGAAGGGGTTAGAGCCCTCTGGATGCACCCCTGGTTCTCCCGATTGCCCATTTGAACTAGAGCAAAGTGCAGCATCTGAACTTGTAGCTCCCAGAGAAGCTTTGCAGCTGACAAGAGCTACCTACTCCAAGGCATGAGCAGTACAAGTCTACAGTATTCCAACATGTGTGTGTGTATGGAGACCCCAGTGGCACAGTGGGATAAACCACTGAGCTGCTGAACTTGCTAACCGAAAGGATGGCAGTTTGAATCTAGGGAGCAGAGTCAGCCCCAGCTTCTGCCAACCTAGTAGTTTGAAAACATGCAAATGTGAGTAGATCAATAGGTACTGCTCCGGTGGGAACATAATGGCACCCCAGGCAGTCGTGCCGGCCACATGACCTTGGAGGTGTCTACAGACAATGCTGGCTCTTCAGCTTAGAAATGGAGATGAGAACCACCCCCCAAAGTCAGAGACAACTAGACTTAATGTCAAGGGGAAACCTTTAATATATATGTGTGTGTGTATATATATACACATACACACACATGCCATGGGGCTGAACATATGTATTTAAAAATCCAATTAAAGTTGGTCTCATCCAACCATAGGGCCAGTATCTGGAGTTTCATATAACCACATCTGTATGTTCACTGTAGAAATTTTTAGGTCCTCCAGCATGGTTCTATGATATTCTGGGCCAGAAATTCTTCATTTCAATTGATTTTGCTATTATCCACAGTTTCACACAACCACATTAAGTCTGGGAACATGTCCCCCGTGAATACTGTATTATTCCACCGAATCACCATTCACACTCAACATTTAATTTTTTCATCACCTCCTGACAGTTCAATGCCATATATACAGTGCATAACTAATGGGGATAATATTTCCTTATGACATCTAACGAGCATGAATTCAGTGGTAGGCTTGTGAATTTCAGCTGAACCTTGATGCATTTCTGCTGGCTGAATTTCAGGAGACCCCCAGATCCATTTTCACGCGCCTCCCAAAAATGGGCACATGGTTCACTGCTGAAAAATGTAGCTAGATCCAGCCCATTGGCAGCAATGGGGGGGGGGGGCTCGCTGGGCTCCCCTTTCCATCATTTTTAGGACTATTAGGATGAAAAAGGCCACATCTACCACTGTTTGCCCACCAAGTTTCATAACATTTGGGTCTTCCCCTGATTTTTAGGAATTTCTTTTCTTTTTAGAAATAAAATCTTTTAAAATTTCCCCAAAGATATCCCCCCTGCTGGCCCCGCCCTGTAACTTCTCCAGGAGCAGCAGGGCACCATTCCTTCCTACCAAATGTCAAAGATGCACTTCCACATCACAAAGCACACACATTTTCTCCTTTACTAATGAAAAACTTCTTCTAAAGCTTTTGAATTACTTGTTCTCACAAAACATACTGGAAGAGGAAACATTGTCCCCATTGTCCCCCTTGTCCCCAACAGAAACATTGTCCCCTTATTAGAAAAACACTCAAGGCAGAAAATCCCACATTATCTGAGTGTGGACTCAGATAACCCACTTCAAAGCAGATATTGTGGGATTTTCTGCCTTGATATTCTGGCATATAGGGCTGTGTGGAAGGGCCCTAACCCACAATATCTGCTTTGAACTGGGTTATCTGAGTCCACACTGCCTTATATCTCAGTTCAAAGCAGATAATGTGGGATTTCATTCAGCTGTATGGAAGGGGCCTGAGAACAATTATTTATTTATTTACCTCATTTGAAAGCATTCAGCTTTCAAATACACTCCCCTTGGAACCCAATAACTTCTAAAGCTGGTCCTTTTGAAGCACCAAGTTTTGTTTTTGTTTTTTTGTTGTCAGGAGCGATTTGATATGAGAAACTACAAGTTGTTTCTGGTGTGAGAAAATTGGCTGTCTGCAAGGATGTTGCCCAGGGGATGCCCTGATGTTTTACCATCTTTGTGGAAGGCTTCTCTCATGTCCCCGCAGAGCTGACAGAGGGAGCTCATCCGCACTCTCCCTGGATTCAAACCTCCGACCTGCCGGTCTTCAGTCCTACCTGCATAAGGGTTTAACCCATTGCACCACCAGGGGCTCCTACAGCACCAAGTTCTTTTGTTAAAGCCTTTGGGTCCAATGTTTCCACCCAAATCAATACAACATCAACACCATCATTATCATCATTCCTTTCTCCCAATAATGCACCTCAAGGTAGCTAGCTAACAACACATTTAGGAATAATACAGAATTGAAACTACGCAAACACTTGGATAAAAGCATAACTGTAAAAGTTATTTAAATGGCAAACAATGCATAATGTTAAAACATTACTTTTGGGGGGAAAGTAAAATTTATTAAACGACTATGCAAACCATGCAACAACACTGCACACCATTTCAAGCATATCACATTCATTTCCTAAAGCCCTAGTGGTACAAAAATATTTCCAGGGTGAAAAGAAAAGAAAGGTCATTGCTTTAAACTAATGCAACTTGTTTTAAAATGAACTCTGTTTAATAAGCTTAATAAGTATTAAACATTATTTATAAATGTTAAAGTTTATTTAGTAAGTTTTAACTGTTTAAATAACTCTTTTAAAACTGTTTAAAATTGTTTCACTTGATTTTATTTGTATTTGCCAAGATGTATTTATTTATTATTTATTTACTGCATTTATATACTACTTTTCTCACCCCTGAAGGGACCCAAAGCAGTTTCCAACATAATAGTGGCAAAATTCAATGCCGTACATACATATGAAAACCAAAACATAATTTCTAGACAGTAACATATACTATAAATTAAGAAGCTTAACCATATTACACATATTGGCATAAAACAACATATACATTAAAATCACATTAAAACATATCAATTAAAATAGTTTTTTTAAAAAAAATCACATTATTAAAGATATTCCCATATAGGGTGAAATACTGGTATTTTAGTAGATGTGTAAATTTAATCTGCCTTTTTAGTGGAAATGTTAGAACTGACAAGATTTTTAATAACGTAGTCCTCCTTAATTCCATTCCAAGCCAGCCATAAGCTTCCAGTTTATGAGAACCCTTTCTTCCTTCCAAGGATACTGCTTGCTTCTGAATCAAGAATGCCACCTAGTGGCCCATTTACTCAATGATAGTGAATGTGATGTTTTTAAATGTTTTACTGTGCATTAATTTTTAATTTAAATGTTCATCTGAATTGTATATTGTTTTAAGGCATTGAATAGTTGCCTATATGCAAAGCCACCTTGAATCCCCTTCGGAGTTGAGAAAGGGTAAATAAATAAATAAAATAAAATGTCAATCTATTTGTTTCAGCTTTCAGTTATCACTAGAGACTTAGGGCTTTTCCACACAGCCATATAACCCAGAATATCAAGGCAGAATATCCCACAATATCTGCTTTGAACTGGGTAATCTGAATCCACACTGATGGCGCTTCCAGACAGCACTAAATCACGGGTTTTAAGCAGGGGCAAAAAATCCTGGGACTTCAGAAGAAGTCCACATACAGACCTGTTGGTTCCAGGATTTTGCCTCTGTTATCCAGATCTGATGCTTTGTTGGGAGATTTAGAGACTCCCAAGATGGCCACCGCAGGACTTCTGCCAGAATAATAAACATTTATTACGGTCAATGACCAGCATCAAAAGGTACAAGTGACAGGGTGTGCGAGTGTCAGAGTACACACACATGTACAAGCACATGTACAGAAGTATACAAGCATCAGGTTCTGCCAGAAGCTTCAGCAGGTTTTTTTTTTCAAACCCTCAAGATGCGGAGATGTGGAGAATTACTCCAGTGAATTACTGCAAAAGTTCTGTTCTTTGTCCTGGTCAGAGAAAATGTGCCCTCCACACATTTCATGAAGTTTGTGACACACAAACAAAGTTTTTGCTTTCTATCAAGTGTCACCTTCTTTTTAGGAACCAACCAATCAGGAATAAACATCTAAAACCCGGGAACAACCCAGTTAAAAAAAATCCCATTATTTCCGATTGCAGGAACATGCAGACATGTGAAGATTCACATATTCGGCTCAAATCCACGATATCCTGCAACTGGAAATTTTACGGTTTTTGCCTTTTATAGCAATTGCTTCCGTGTTTACAGGGAATAACATTGGCTCACCCTCCTGTTTGCTGCAGAAGCTCCTGGGATAAAGGTACTGTCTGGACAGGCCCTGAGTCCACATTGCCATGTATTCCAGTTCAAAGTACACAATGTGGGATATTATTCAGCTGTGTGAAAGGGGCCCTCATCATGTGAAAGTTTTCCTCTGTTGCTAAACACTTCAAAGAACTGCTTCCAGTAGTTGCCCGTGGGACTCCGTTTCCACAGTGTGCAGAAATGGGAAGATTTCAGAGATGGGCAGAAATTAATTCCATTCCTTCCCCTGCACAAAGAACACTTAAAAACAGATATTTTTCCTTGGGGTGGGAAATGGTGGATTTGTCCAATTACTTTGTGACATTTCATATGGGTGGTCTGCTAATGCCCCTTCTGTTTCCAATAGTGGTTTAAAGATGGTGTATGTCCCATGGAAAGAAGTGTTTTAAAAAGGATGCTGGTCTCCTTGAGAGTAGGGGTTTAAAGATGATGATTTCATGAAAAAGGGTATTTTAAAATGTGCTAGTATCCATTAAATGGTAGATCTAGAAAGGGGAGGAGACAATTCCTGTGTGATGGGGCTAAGTAAATTATCTGAATTCTGTAAAGACAGAACACCATGGAATGCCACATAAAGTGTACGATTCCACCCACTTCCCCCTCCCCCACCTTTGTGGGATTAGGTCCTAGATTATATACCTGCCATTGCCAGGGTTAGCATTTTGTATTGAGATTTGTTAGTAAAAATAATTGCTAGTTTTACAATTGTAGGTTGGTTCTATCACCATGCTGAAAAAAAAGCAGTGCTTTATCTCTCCTCAAAGAGTGACCACAAATGTCTGATATAGGTCTCCATGGCAATGTTCTAATGGCCTCTTGAGGTTATAGCTGGGCCTTTCCCGTTCATTTCTGTCATCACCATCACTATCATCATCATCATCACCATCATCATCATGTTGTTTGTCTCTCACAGTCACAGTAATCGTACTGTGTTTGCGTTTGGGAGTGACTTGTCTCATGGGTTTTTTAACTGGATTAAAGAAGCAAACATTTACCACAATAAAACACAAAGCAGTAGTTCCTCTATCCCTTAGGTACTGACCACATTCTAGTGATATAGGTCTTCATAGCAACCATCCTAGTGGCTCTACTGCCCTCTTACATTTTGTTCTGGCTGGTTGCAACCACCATCAGCCCCAGATTTGCCTGAGCTTCAACTCCTATTGGCCCCAAATTTAGCTGGGATGGAATTCATGGCTGTCTTAACTAGTCAGATGGCTCAGCTTTCTTCTTGGACTGCAACTCCCATCATCCCCAGTATGCATAGCAAATGAGTAAGCATGTTGGGTGATGCATTCTGGAAAGTTGTCTAAGTTGCCTGACCAGTTTGGAGGACAACCGCACTCTCAGTCGTGGGTGGAAATCACACGGCTATCCAAATGTGGGTGGGCTACAACTCTAATCATTCTTTATCCCCTAAGCCCACCAGTATTTTCAAATGGGACAGGAAGGGTATGTGTGCCAAGTTTCAACTAGATAAATTGTCAATGTGATTCACATGCGTCTCTTGGTGTGGGTGGACCAGAATTCCCATCATCTTCTGTTAACCCTCCCAAATCCTGCCAGCATTTAAGTTGATCATGATGACTATGTGAGCTAAGATTGGTTCAGATCCATCATCAGTGGGGTTAAGGTGGCTCTCCAGATGGGAATGAACTACAATTCCCATCATCCTCTTTTATGATGGGCATGTGAGCCAAGTTGCTCCAGGTCCATTAAGCTGTGTAGGAACCTTTATGGTTCAAATATACATACAAATGAACACATTAACTAAATTATTTTTTAAATATCTCTTTCTCTGAGTGGCAAAAAGCAAGACCTTACCCTGTCCTAGGATGAGCTAAAAGACTCCCTTCACTTTTTGAGTGCTCCATTACAGAAAAGTGCCAAAGAGCTGGTGCCCCTGCCACCATTTTCACATCCAGGCATTCAAAAGGGCTAGAAGTACTGTGAGTCGCCTTCGGGCTTGAGATACAGCGGTATATAAGCAAAGTAAATAAATAAATAAATAAGTAGCATCATCACAGTGGTATTGATGCTTCTTTTATATTATGCTAGGACTGATTACATTCTTGGACTTCACCAGTCAACTACATTTTTTGATGAATTGTCTTTTGCTGCTTTGATTGATTATTTGTTTTAACTATTGTGGCCTGTTCAATTGTATTCAGTTTGTTTTTAATTGGATAGCTTATGCACATCTGATGGGCTGAACCAAAGAGTACTCACCAATGGCTTCTCTTTACTCTAGAACAGTGGTTCTCAACCTGGGTTACCCAGATGTTTTTGGCCTACAACTCCCAGAAATCCCAGCCAGTTTACCAGCTGTTAGGATTTCTGGGAGTTGAAGGCCAAAAACACCTAGGGACCCCAGGTTGAGAACCACTGCTCTAGAAAGATGTAGCTACTGGGATATCTGATGGGTCAACATCAACTGTCCCTCAACCTCTTTATGCATGACTTTGGCCAAGTGTTGTTCAACCTCTTTATTCATAACTTTGATGAAGTAATAGAGAGCATGCGAAATGAAATTGCAGATGACACCACACTGAGAGGAGGAGCTCTTACTCAGATAACAAAACAGTGACTTGGCCAATAACAAAACAATGATGACCTGAATTGATTGTAGAAATTAGGCAAAAGCTTTTGTGCAATGTTCTACTTTTAAATAGGAAAAATCAGCTGTACAAATTTATAGTGGGTAATTCCTTTTTTGTCAGCAATATGTGTGAAATAGGTCTAGGATGTCTTAACGGACTACAATATAAACTTGAACCACAAGACAGAAAAAATGTGATGAGGAATTGAAAATAAGACAATGTGGTACCACTCCCTTTCAGTGTGGGATATACTGTATTTTGCTGTTTGGATTGAAGTTACACAAAACTCTTGCTGTCTCTCACCAATCTTAGATGCTGTGACACATGTTACAGTTCCTGCTTGGGCCAGGATTTGAGGATATCTATATTGTTAGTCTTGGCTCTAGGGCTTCTTCTTGTTAGAGTGCATGCAGCAGTTAGAGATCTTGATTTAAATACACTAATGTTTTCGAAAAAGAAACTAAGCTTTATTGTAGAAACTCCCTTGTAAGCTAGAAAAGTTAATCAGGGTTCTAATCTAATCAGCTACCTCTTGGGAGGTTGAGAGATGATCTGTTGGGAGAAGAAGAGGTGGAGAATCATTCCTAAGAGTTTACATCACAGAGGAGTCAGGATAGATAGACACAGTAGGAGGACATTTCAGGTTGCTCAGACTTACTCTTTTAATACTGCCAACTGTGAGGCACCCTTCACTTTTCAGTGTGAAGTATTGTTGCATTTCCAAAATTTTACGGTCACAGTAATTCATAAGATTACATAGTTTATGGAAGTCTAAATACATTAAAAACTATACATTATTTTAACATACATTACTCACAAAGGCATAAATGTTTTATTTTGATATTTGGCTAATGAAAAAGACAGGTGCATTAAATGTGTGAAAGCTAATTTTCTTTATGATGTTTCTCAAATCGTTCTGAAAGAGCTCTTAAGATACTTCCTGGTATTTTTTGGTGTTTATCACGGAGGTTTTCAATAGCAATCTTTGTCTGTTGATACAAAAGGAGGACATATACTATTATAATCATTTTTTTCAAAAACTACAGAGAAAATAACATAAAAAACAGGAAATAACAAAAACTAAAATTGGTGTGCACAAGAATTAAATGGGATTGGATAATCTCAGTTTTGAGGCATTTTATTCTGTGAGTAGAGCTATGTGCCAAGAAAGAAAATAACCACCAACATTTATGTAGTATCGGCCTCTATATACAATATGATTTGTAAAGCTAGAATTCATTCCTTATCTTCTCAGAAAGAAATCTCAGATATGTCCAGAGGAGGGCAACTAAAATGATCAAAGATCTGGAGAACATGCCCTTTGAGGAGCAGCTTGCAAAGGAGACATCACTATGAACCTCTTCACATGACCCCTTTAGGTGAAAGGGAAGGTATGAAGGATGGCATGTGGTGCCCCGTGCACCCTCCCTCCTTCCCCCATCATATAATGGGGATGGGACAGGGTGCATTGACACCCTGTCCCTGTCCTCATCAGGTGAGAGAAAGGGCGGCAACGTGTGGCAACACATGATGCCCCATTGCCCTTTTCCCCATCATATGGGGCAATGAGGAGGAAAGTATGGGTAGCTTCTCAAAATACATTTTCCTCTCCATAGTGGTGGAGGAAGCACCTTTTGGCGCTTCCCCTCCACTTTGGGAGGAATGCTATGCATTGTGTGATGTTGCATGGCAGGCCCTGTCCAAGCCATGATTAAAAGAGGCAAAATGGAACTAAAATGCCCCATGTCAAGTGTTTCTATGTTTAAATATTTGAAAGACTGGGAGCAGGCTTATTTTCTGCTGCCCTAGAGACTAGAACTTGGAGCAATGAGTTGAAATTACAGGAAAGGAGATCCCATCTGAACATTAGGAAGAACTTCCTTACCATAAGAGCTGTTCAACAGGGAAACTCTTTGCCTCTAAGGGCCCATCTAGACAGGGCCTTTATTGCGGGAATGCCAACAATAAAAGAGGGGCTGTCCAGACAACGTTCTGGACAGTCCCGCATTAATTCGCTGCAAACCAGGAAAACCCTGGTTTGTAGTGAATTAATTTGATAGTGGATTTATTCTGCGCTTTCTTGGAAGACGCGGGATAAATCCACTATCTCCAGTGTCCGGACGATAGTCCAGACACCATTCCCACAGTTTACTGGGCTAAATAAGCCCGGTAAACTGTAAAAATACCCCCCTCCCCCCCCAAGCCCTCAGACCCTTTTGAAAATTAAAAAGAACTTACCAGGCCCGCAGTTTCCCCCTGGAGCAGCTCTCCCGGTGCATACAAATGATGTGCCAGGAGAGCTTTCTGGGGTGGGTATGGACAGGCCCCCAGAAACATCTGTGTTATTTTAATGTGGATGCTTCTGGGACAAGGGCCTGTCTGGATCTGGCCAGAGTGTGGTGGAAGTTCCTTCTTTGGGAGCTTTTGAACAAAGGCTGGATGATCATTTTTGAAGGTGCATTGATTGTGGTTTTCCTGCATGGCAGGGAGGGGGGTTGGGCTGGATGGCTCATTTAGTCTCTTCCAGACTCTATTATTCTATTATTCTATAATTCTACGTGTAAAAACAAGCTTAGAACTGTTTGATGTATATATGCAAAACAGATTGTGAGTATAAGTAACAGATTTTGGTGTAATAAATGTTTTCCTACACAGAAATTGTGTCTTTTGTAAAGAACTTCTTTTTGTCAGTATTATCTTAAGAAATCAAAAATATGCTGAACAAAACTGATCCATTTTTATTGAAGCAGTTCAGGTCAAAGGAAAAAAACTTTTTTAGGTTCAGGTATATAGATCTCCAATGTACACAGAAACTTTTTTGTGTGCATTGAGAGTATTTCTATTGTTGACTTTGGAACTCTGTCCCCAAGTATGCTAGAAGGACTCCCTCTTGCTGTCTTTCCTCAACAAATGACAGTTTTTATATTTCAAGATATTTCAAAAATTATTAACTCTACAAAGAAATGGCAATTATTTATGTGTTCTATTATTTTTAACACTTTTGCCATTTGTAACTCTAATTTTATAGATAGTTTAATCACAATTACAAATTAAATTTATATACACTCCCTGACTCTTTTCATTTTGCAATGTGCTTTGAATCTCAGCTTTTGGGGAAGGGGAGAGTGGCATAAATGTGTGTGTGTATGCACACGCAAAGGTGAGACGAAATAAATAAAGCCAATATTATACGTCCCAGAAAACCCACACATATCTTTCATTGCTTTGCAGATCTCTGTGTGTTTTCCTTTCGCATGTACACATATGATTTGATTCTTAGTATCACATTTAACAGTGTCATACAAACAGCAGGAAATAATTTCATGAGAACCTGGAATTTGACAACACAAGTGCTGAAAATGCAGAATTGAGGAGAGATTAAGGTTGCCCAGGGTGGAGACATACACATACTGAACGTCCACTCTTGATCAAGACAAATGTAAATCAGAATGCAGAAGATAATACAAAATGGAAAATATTATTCACAAGTTGATTTTATGTTTGTATTTACAGGTTCGCTTACCTTTTGTGCTAGTTCTTCTGCAGTTATGTTTGGATCATACGGGATGGGTTCTCCTAGATATGTACGTAATTTGACAGGAAAGTGTCCAATCATGGGAAGGAAAAACCATCGATTTTTATCATGTAGCCATCTTGTAAATCCTGCAGAGAAACCCAAATAACTTCAGAATTGGGTATCATTTTGGAGACAAATATCTTGAATTTTAACAATTGAATCAATCCAACCCAGGAAAAAGCGTTGAATAAACCAAGGTCCAGACTACATATGAATACTGGGATGTTTGTGATCTCATCTTCAGTGTTAGCAGTTGAAGAATTCTAAACATTCCCCATAGTCTGATCTTGATGGACCTGATTTGGATGAGGAATAGCTTCTACTAAAATGAATGGGAAGTTTTCTCTCTATGCAATTTGATGATATATCATGCCCAAATACAGATAGGATCTACAATATAGTTATACTGTAGGATCATATCCTGCCTGCTGACAAACCAGGGTCCAAATCTGGATCAAGGATTTTTATTGATCATTTTTGAGGGGAAAATTTTGTATTAAGGGTCATGTCAGGCATAGGCCTAATCACTTTGAAAATACAAACAAGTCCAAACAAGCACAAACAAGTCTGATCTTAAAAGTCAGCAAGGTCAGGTCTAGAAGCTAAGCTCTGGGATGAAAAGAGTATTAAAAAATGGGATACACAAAAATGGTATGAATATTTAACAGATTACATGCTGCAAGATTACATTATGGATAGGAAAAATAAATATATTAATGGATATCCTAGGGGGAAATGGGAAGGGAAATGGGAAGAATTGATAGTCAAGGAAAAGCGAAATAGAAAATACAAGGAACTGAACCAGACTATCCTTATGATCAAACAAATATATAGAATGATAAAGAGAATATATGACTCTTCCCTGAGGGAGGGAGGGAAGTGAGAGGGAGAGGAAGAGGGAAGTGAGAAAATGGCAGAAAAGGGATGGATATGAGTACAAGAAGAGTACGGAATTAATAAGGTGTTGACAATGGAAGTGGGTGAGTGTATATGGAATTTTTTTTGTATACGTTGCTTTTGTTGTTTTCTAAACATTCCTGTGAGGAAACATGGATATGTTGTATTCTATTCGTGTAATCCAATTTTTTTTTTAAAAAATGAAGCTAAGAAAAATTAATATTTGGATGGGGAACTGCCAAGGATAACCACGTGTTTTGTTGGCTATATGTGAAATGAAGACATTGGCAAAACTACATCTGAGTATTCCTTGCCTTGAAGGCACACATCTAGACTGTTAAATATACCTAAATCTTTTTCTTTCTTTTTCTCTATCTCTCGTCACTGCATGGACATAACTTTGTTGGTCATAGTGTTACATCCTAAGTGTAGCACCGAGCCACTTGCCAACCATCAGATGAATCCCTTCCACAAACTTGCTTGCTCGAAAAATTCTTGCAGGAGAGGCTACGGAGCTTTATGTGGCCATAAGCCACTGTCTCAGATGTCTCAATTCTTTTGGGGGTGAAACATTTCCTAGGCTTGCTTCTGTTTGCTTTCACCCACAAGATCTTAAACAGGAAACCCAAAGTGGAAAGATTAGCATTCCACAAACCAAAAACCTAACTCAATATCAAAACATTCTTCTAAAATATTGTGATGATGAAAGTCTGTATGATACAGCCAAGGAAATACAAGATTCGTTTCATTCCCAAAGAAACATACAAGTTCAGTATTACCGAAAGTAGTACAGGGAAGGAATGTGGAAAGGTGGAGTGAACTGAATACCAATAAATTCGGGTGCATCTATATCATAGAATAAATACAGTTTGACACAACTTTATCTGCTTAGTGCTATGGAATCGTGGTAGTTGTAGTTCAGTGAGGCACCAGAGGTCTTTGACAGATAAAGACTTAACAAAATTGCAAATCCCAAGATTCCATAGTATTGAGCCATGGCAATTACAATGGAGTGAAACTGTATTAATTCTACAGTATAGATATTTTCTGATGAATGCTTTAAAGCACGCATGGCCCATGGGCCGAATCCAGCCCATCACATCATATCATGTAACCCGAAAGGCGTTCAATTATCATGCAGACTGGGAAAATAATTGTAAAAGAAACATCAAGAAAATGCAGGAAGTAATTTAAAAAATCAAACTCACGGGTATTCCCAAATGTTCTGCTGACTTCACGAATATTTTGTGTAAACATGGGAATGATGGGCTAAAAAAAGATGAAAGAATGGATGAAAAATATTTCAGATTTGCCATAGCAATTAGTTTGTTATGAAGGACTACCAATAGTTAACACTGATCACTATTATTATTATTTTCCTATATTTATACCCCGCCCTTCTCACCCCTGAAGGGGGACTCAGGGCGGCCTCATAAACACCATACAGTGTCATCATAATAAAACAATCAACAATACATTAAAATCTTAAGAAGTTTAGACATGTGGAATTTGGCATTCTAATTCCTAAGAAAGCTATTATTACAAATAAATGTATCCTTTAGTGTATTCTACAGTAAAAACAACAAAAAACCAAAACAAAATAACCATTAAAAAAAACAAGAGCCTATTTTTTAGAATATCATTAAGTTCAAGTAAATCTATTTTTAATAGGCAAAGCAAAGTTTATTGAATAGTCTGTTGACCGCATCAACATTAAAAACAAAAAACAGACACGTGCACGAACAGACAACAATCACCATCCCAAGACCCCCACAACAGCGAACCAACACACATTAGGTTAAAAGATGACTAAAAATATTATCATTAAAATGTCAAGATAAAATTTCATACCACAAAAATTAAAAACGAAGGTTAAAATGAAGGTCAAAATAGCTATTACACAATCCCAAGCCACTTCAGATATCTGCGTCACCCCTACAGTTGACCCTAATCGCCTCCAGATACGCAGTTCTCAGCTGCGTTGCTTTATAAAGGAAAAGGGCTGTTTGGTGTGTTATCTTCGCATTCTGGCCAGCCATTAAGAATGTAGTTTTGATATGGGGATCCCAGTGAGTCTTCTGTATGATGAATGGTCCGAGGTATTGATTTCTCTCTTTGTTGTACAAAATACAATTAAACAGTACATGTGTAATATCCTCTACCTCTGTCGCCCCACAGATACAGAAACGCTCATTATATGGAACTTGGTTAAACCTTCCATGTTTAGCCATTGTATCTGTCTGTTTGAATCGGGTTCTAGTGAATACCCTCCTTAGATGTTTGGGCATTTCTGTCTTTAGGTATTCGGCTGTTTGAAAAGTATGTTTAAAGCGACTTAACCATTTCAGTGAGCCGGCTTTACTAAGGGTGGCAATGTCTTTCTGAGCCTCTATATCCTGTATTCGTTGTGCCACCATTTTTGGATCTAATTCCTCTAGTAGATTTGGGTATAGAATTGGAAGTCCACAAGTCCTGATGCATTTTGTCAGTTGCACTAGCCAAGAGGACTGATGTTGGTTTTTGGTCTGCTCTAACAGGCACAATTTTGGTAGCCTATCATTTGCCATGGCATTTAGTTTTATCCAATATTTATATGCCCTAATTTTGGATAAACCATCGACTGTATATGTTTCTGCTCTCACTGATGCAGCTGGGATTTTTAAATAGGGGCAGTACAACATTTTCAGTACTTGTAACTGGCAAAATGGATTAATATTCTCCCTAGGTATTTGTAGTGATAGACTATTTGTTGGAGGGTGCATTTCCACTATGGAAGTACTGTCATGGCTCAATGCTATGGAATCATAGGAGTTGTATTAGCCTTTTCTGCTATAAGAAAGTTACAAATCCCAAGATTCCAGAACAGTTAATGTGGTGTCGACCTGCATTATTTCTACACTGTCAACGCACCTTCATTACTATGTCTGACATCCTGATGATGTAGTATGCATCAGAAACCCTTATAAGTTATTTGACCCAATGGGATGAGAAACTCTAAAAGAGAAGCTGTTCTTATTAATGTTGTCCAAAAAGAAAAGGAGAAGTAGAGAAAAGTTGCTACTAAGAATTAGACCCTTCTCACCATGAATAATTTTCAATTATGTTTTTAGGAGACAAAAATTAAATTCCTCACTGCAGAATTTATGTTATGCATTTCTATATTTTATTTAAGGAGCCCCCAGTGGCACAATGTGTTAAACCTTTCTGCTAGCAGGACTGTTGACCGATAGGTCTGCAGTTCTAATCTGGGGACAGAGGGTTGAGCTTCCTCTGTCAGCTCCAGCTCCCCATGCAGGGACATGAAAGAAGCCTCCCACAAAGATGGTAAAACATCAAAAACATTTGGGCGTCCCAGGGCAACATCCTTGCAGACTGCCAATTCTCTCACACCAGAAGCAACTTGCAGTTTCTCAAATCACTCCTGACATGATATATATATATATATATATATATATATATATATATATATATATATATATTTGCATCATTACTTTAGACATTTAAGGTTGCTTCAGAGCTGCAGTACTAATAAATAGCATGTACAAAACAAGTCTATAGTCAATTTCTGCAATGGCATCCCATTAGGGTGAATTGAACAGTTGGGACAGTTGATGTATTTTCAATTTTATTGTTGTTTTTCCCCTTTAGCCTTAAATTGTAATTGTGTGTGCAATATTAATTACAGAATCCAGAAAGATGTACACTGTCACAACAATGGTGGTACTACTGCTGGTAGGGACGAGAAGAAAAGGTCTGCAAGGGAAAAAGAAGCAGCTTGGAGTTGGAAAATTTTCACAGCACAGCAGTGGCTTTTCTGACTGCTGAGGAGATGATTTTGGAAGAAGTCTGAAAGGCGAATGAAACCTCAGAGAGAGAAAAAATACTTGCATTTAGCATATATGTCACTAACAGGATCTTGCCGTTTGTCTGCCTTCCCTAACCACCGCTAAAAATTTGCTCCCTTATTTCTCCAGTAATCAAATATATTCACTTCCCTATATACTGCAGTGGATTTCTAGCACAATTTTAAGACAGGAATTAAATAGAACCAAGCAATCACTCACCACTTTAGCTTCTAAAGCCACATGGGCAAAACCAGTACGGTTATCCCACATTAGTTCATAGTTGTGGTCACTAAATACTGCTTCTTTCATTCCACCTGGTATAACCCCCAATACCTGGCCTTTCTTCAGGATTTCAACACATTTGGCTCTGTTGCCAGGAATGCAACCAAACAGATCAAAGTAAAGTTTTAGGCCTGTGAAAATATGTCATGAAAAGAAAAAAAACATTTCACAGAATATCTGTTTAAAGAATTGTGTTTGTCAAGAAATCCTACTTCTAAGTAATGCTATGTCCTGTGTGTTGGGAATATCAGGAAGCTTATTTAGTGAACAGCTGCAATATATAAGAAAAATGTTCTGTGAGTGGCTAAGTAATAACTGCCCCAACTTATTGTTATTATTGTTGCAGGAGTTTACGAACAGGAACAGGTGTCTTGTGCCAATTTAAATTGTCTTCTGTTCACTGAAGTGACTTTATAGTGGCATTACCTCCTTTCTGCCATTGGATCTCAGAAATCACCAGACTAATGTCACAGAACTGACTGGCTGAGATCAACATACAAGAACCAAAAAGAGGCAGATGACGGACAGTGTGATTGAAGAATTATGTTATGTCAGATCTAAACATTCCCCAATAGTATGAAACACACATTATGTTAGCAGAAAAATAGATAACAATAGTTCTAAATAATCTTGAATACTATAGCCCGAAAAAACCCACAAGAACTTAATCTTGAATACTGTTATATCATCTGGCACTCAGCTGACTTAGTGAATTGGAAGACTAGTGCAAAGGTAGCAATATGACCCAAAGATCATGTAGAGTTTTGGGCTCATCTACTCTGGATAATCTCTTTCAATGTTTGCTTTGTGAATTCCCATGAGAGATCTCCAACCCACTAAAGCTGATTTAAAACAGAAGCACTGCCTACAATATGTTAGCTGATAGTTATTGTGACCACTCGATTTAGATTGAATTGCTGAGTAAGTGAAATATTTCCATCAGGTCTTCGAAACATCTTGCCCACTACGCTGAATACAAGTTCAAGTTCACTTTATTATGGTCAATAGCCAGCTAATGAGAAGAAGGACACAGTCAGGTTTCTCATATAAATTAACATATATTTTAATCCCTGGGTAATATTTTTCAAAGCAACAAATTACCAAAAATTCATGAATCTTGGGACAAGGCTTTAGAAAATGGGTTGGCTAAATTCCATTCTAGGTAAGGTTGCTGAGGCCACAGCAAGGGGACAGGAATTAATTAGCACCAAGTTTGGCTAAAGATGAAGCAACTGAGGCCACAGGAAAGTGGGTAAATCCAGATGTAATTGTATGGGTTGGGATATTTTCCCATCCGTTCCTTGCTACAAAGCTTTCATTTGGCAAGGAACTCAGTTTTAGGAGAAACAGCAGGAAAATTATGTGCACTGGATGGAGAACTTTTCAGGCCACATCCAAGCCACTGGCCAATTATTTCCTATCATAGTTTTGGAGATCACAAACTACGCAGAGTTGACTCTATCACTGATGTCACACTAATAATATGGTTATTTATTGCTTTGAACAAAAGGTCCTGCTACATTGACACAGATTCCTTTTGAGAGCTAAATCCAACTTTTATATCTAAGTAAGAGTAGACAAATTGGCTCAATACAACTTATATAAAGACTTACATACTTTCACAGACCCTTACATAGGACAGTGATTGTCAACTGCTCAGTAAGGGCTTTCTGTTCCTGTGAGCTCCTGTCAGTTTGTCATGCCTACCCCACCAAGTGGGTTTGGCTCAAAGGACCAATAATTGGACTTGCTACCATAACTTTCCATAATTTAAACAATGTTCAATATTATAATTTAAATCTGGAGGTAGAAGTACAGTACCTGGTACAATATACAACTTATTGTCGACCACGGAATGACAGAGTCTCCCTGTCAGTAGAAATATTTTATTTACCAAAAAACTATAGTCATAAGCCAAAGCACCGTGATATAAAACAATAATCCCAGGTCCTTCCGGTATATTCTCCATTCCGATAATCTCATAACCTAAAGAAAATACAGAAGAGAGGTAACCATCTATTTTTGTACATAAACATAACACATCTATTTATTATTTAGTAGAAAAAAATACAATAGCGGAGAAGATAGTGAGGAAAATTGGAAGGCAGTCTGCATGGGCCACAGTGTTGAACTGGGATGAAAGTCACCCTCTGGCATCTAGATGATATCTAGGTACTTCTGTACCTTAATGTGGTAAAAATTGATTAATCATAACTTTTATAATCATAATGTCAATTCAATTTTAGCCTATAATAACAGAAGTTGGAGTTTTACTTCAGAGCTTCCCCAAAACTTTGGAATAGCCCTGTACTTCAGGGTTGTGTGAAAAGCTGATCTGGTTCTAATTTGGAACCAGTCCTGCTGTTCACATGGGCTAATGCCATCCTCCTATTTCTCCTGTGCTTCATGGCACGGGGGAAATGGATGGCAATATTGTGTGTCATTTGTCACCACAGTAGCAGTCATGGAGCTCCAGGGCACCAGGTACCTTTGCCATTTTCCGTAGATGAACCCAAATTACTTAGAGAGAGGAGGTGATCACCTCCACCCTTTCCCCCTCCTCACTCCAAGTCACAGGGACATCATCAAAGGTCCCTACAGATGGCCAGGAATTCTCTAGGCAATTGATATAAAAGGTAAAGATCACTATCCTGTGTGGCTTAACTGCATAAGGACTCACAGGATGGTGAGAAATTCACTTATGCTGCTGATGTGGTTTAGGAACAAAGCAGTGTAAAATCCCTTGCAGAATTTGATGCAGGTCCAAAACAGCAATGCTTCAGATTGGCTCAATATTTAGGTATTGATGTATATGAGTCCTAAGGTCAGAAAAAGTTCCACACTTTTGGATACTAAATTCTCAACATTCAAGAGAAAGACTTTTTCCTTGAAGATTTCTTAAAATGGAACATGAGAAACTATATATGGGAAACAAGGGCTTTCCCACCAGACCTTTGGTTGAAGTATAATTTTACTATGCTGCATTTATTTAACTCAATTTTTGGCAGCAAAATCCTGTATATAAGTACTTAGGAGTGAAATCCATTTATTTCCGCTGTTATTAGTAAGTTTGTTTTGGCTTTTTGTTGTTGTTGTTGTTGTGTCAGGAGCGACTTGAGAAACTGCAAGTCGCTTCTGGTGTGAGAGAATTGGCCATCTGCAAGGACGTTGCCCAGGGGACACCCGGATGATTTGATGTTTTGGCTAGAAGCTTAGGTTTCAGTATGTGTGTAGTTTTTCAGGATTGTTAAAATGTGGTTAAATATTAATATATAATTTGAGATTTACTGCCTGGAAGTGTCTTCATTTTTTATTTAAAATAATATGCTGTTTGAAAAGAGAAAGTTTTCACAGTGTTCTGTCAGTGCATATATAAAAACAGAAATGAAATACACCAAAGGAAGAAACATGCTTCAAGAAGCATGCTTCAAAGAAACCAAAGATAGACTGTAATCATGATACAAACTTCTGCGTCGGTTTAAAGCTGGCAAAATGGCAAGGATTCAGCATCAACCACAAAAATGTTCAAATATTCAGCACTAACCAAAAAAAGATTCAAAATTAGTTCAAGGGGGAACACCTCATCGTAGGACACTGCTGAGATGCAGCCAGGATGGAGTCTGACGGAGCTCATCTCATGATGCAGGGCTACTTCTGGCAATGCTCTGTCCTAGCTCTGTGCATGCTGCATCTTGGCACCATGATAAAACATAGCCCTGAGAACATGTTCCCGTAGATTAAGGTGAAGACAGCATGGGACAAAGGCAAGGACAGACAACAAACACCATGTGATGGTAAGGGTGATGTGAGGCACTGTCTGATGGTTTTCCACACTGCCCCCCGGCTTATGGGCATCCATGTGATGAGGTCCTAAGACTGACAATCTGGGCAAAGACAGGTTTGGTTGGGCTTCATTCTACTTATAGTATGGAACCTGTCTGTAAACACAAGATGATGAGGCAAGAATTGAGGTATGGCCTTTGTAATAGGAAACATAGAGGAGGTGTACTCTCAGAGCAATGTGCAGGAGACAAAAAAGAAAGATATGGTGCAACTGCTAGCAGCCATAGGATACAAAGATATAAACCCTTTGCCATTTTACCAACATATTGTAAAGGGCACTATAGATGTACAAGGAAATTATAAAAAACACATAATTTTTAATCATGACTGGATTATATTATTGTGTTCATTATGCAGAGAAAAAAGAATATGTATTAACAGAAATGTGACCTTTAATTGAAAAAATAACTATATAGAAGAAAATACTTGCTGGAAAATAACATAATAAATAATAAAATATTATTTGTAGTATAATGCAATTACCTCAATGTGTATTTTAAATGGGAGACTCATATCAAAAGGTAGCAATCTAAATTTGTTTCTTGAATAATTCTATAATGAAGAAATGTCTTTCTGATATAGAGAATCATAGAGTTGGAAGAGAACTTGTAGGCCATCCAGTCCAAATATGATGCTTGTCACAGAAAGAATATATAAGCAAATAATAACCAAGGTCACTTAGATTGCATATTCTCAGCACATTTTTCAGTTCCTGTAAAATTTGTTCATGTAGATTGGGTACCTTTTAGAAACAAACTCCATATATAGTTTCCGTATGATTTAAGAAGAGATGTTTTGAAAACTCTCATTTAAGTGTATTATACCTTCTCATCAGCACTGGGATTTTAGATGGCTAGTCATAGAAATAGAGGCATTCTTCAGTAAGTATTAAGAAAAAACTTTGCTCACCATGCAAAATCTCCCCAAGTTTAGCCCCGAAATATGAAATTAAGTGTCTTGGTTTATCCCATTCTTTGTTCAGCATTTCTTCTGGTGCATTATTTATTTTCTTGTGTATAAACACAAAAAGCGAAATTATACTTATTACAATGTATACAATGAAGACAAATGTCACTCCCACAAGGGTAGGCACACAAATTAACCACCAAACCGCAAAATATGCATATTCATGCAGAAAAGTAAAGCTAATCCAGTCTTTCAGTGTTGCAATGAACCAGTCCAGGGATTCCCATCTTGAAGCATCAGGTGTGGTTGGAGACATCATTTCCTATGCAATGGTAAAACAAATTTATTTATTTATTTATTTATCTTATCTATATCTCACCTTTCTCTACCCCAAGGGGGACTCAAGGCAGTTTACATATGGTACCTTCGCAGTGCCTTAAAACATATAATGTTAACTTAAAATAACTTGAATTAAAATTAAAACATAAACATGATTAAAATACATTCCAATGTTAATCACGCCATTCAGGGTCAGAATCTAAAGCCACTCCATAGTCAAATTGCACTATTTTTCAAAAGCTTGCTCCCAAACCTAGGTTTTTACTCTCTTTCTGAATACTAGGAGGGAAGGGGCTGATCACAACCGAGTGGCCACCACTGAGAAGGCTCTGTCTCTTGTCCCCACTAGCCATGCTTGCGAAGAAAGGGGGACAAAGCCTCCCCAGACAATCTCCAAGATGGTTTATAGGGGGAGATATGTTCAGACAGGTAGGCTAGCCTATAAGTGTTTAGGGCTTTATAAGCTAAAGCCAGCACTTTGAATTGTGCTCAGTAGCAGAATGGAAGCCAGTGTAGCTGATGTAATGGGGGTGGTATGCTCCCTGTACTCTGCTCCAGTGAGCAACTTGGCTGCCACTCATTGGACTAATTGAAGCTTCCAAACAGTCTTCAATGACAATCCCACGTAGAATGCGTTGCAGTATGAGATGTAACCAGAGTGTGGACCACCATGGCCAAGTCTGCCTTCCTAAGGTATGGGTGCAGTTGGCGCACAAGTTTTAATTGTGCAAAAGCTCCCTGGCCACTGTCAAGACCTGGGGTTCCAGGCTCAATGATGAATACAGGATCACTCCCAAGCTGCAAACCTGCACCTTCAGGGGGAGTGTGACCCTATCTAGTAAGTGAAGTTTTCTTGTTCATCTGTCCTCTGAAAAATAAATATCCAAAGTCCTCCACTTTGAACTGTTATCCATAATTCATGTTAAATCGTCTGTGGTGGTGATTATTGTAGAACTCCATATGCATACTGGTGATTTGCAAGGTTCCAGTTTGAACTCTATGAAGCAAGTACTTTGGAAACAAAAAATTATGTCATAACAGACTTCCTGTAGGACCAGAAATGATATTGCATAAAGTCATCAAGCATGGTTGCTTACACCTGACTCTTCATGCATCCACATGTTGCTTGGTCTTTCAAGACCAAATCCATGGCAACGACCAGCTGTTTGGAACACCAGTGGTGCCTTCAAATTGCCCTACTCCTTCACTAATCTAAGACCTTCCACAATCACTGGGATTAGGGCCCCAGAACTCCTGCAAAAGTAAATAAAACATGAATATGGAATCTAGGTTCCCCTGGTATAAACTGACCATACAATTGCACTGAAAGACCGAGGGATTCCTAATCAGAATATTTTAATCACATTCTCAAATAATCAAATGAAGTTAAATCTCCAGATCTAAAGGGCCAACTTGTATTTAATGTTGTTCATTTGTTCAGTCATTTCTGACTCTTCGTGACCTCATGGACCAGTCCACGCCAGAGCTCCCTGTCGGCCGTCACCACCTCCAGCTCCTTCAAGGTCAATCCAGTCACTTCAAGGATGCCATACATCCATCTTGCCCTTGATTGGCCCCTCTTCCTTTTTCCTTCCATTTTCCCCAGCATAATTGTCTTCTCTAAGCTTTCCTTTCTTCTCATGATGTGGCCAAAGTACTTCATCTTTGCCTCTACTATCCTTCCCTCCAATGAGCAGTCGGGATCTTCTTGCTGTCCAAGGCACTCTCAGAACTTTCCTCCAACACCACAGTTCAAAAGCATCTATCTTCCTTTGCTCAGCCTTCCCTATGGTCCAGCTCTCACATCCATAGGTGACTATGGGGAATACCATTGCTTTAACTATGCGGATCTTTGTTGCCAGCGTGATGTCTCTACTCTTCACTATTTTATTGAGATTGGTCATTGCTCTCCTCCCAAGAAGTAAGCCTCTTCTAATTTCCTGGCTGCAGTCTGCATCTGCAGTAATCTCTGCACCTAGAAATACAAAGTCTGTTACCGCCTCTACGTTTTCTCCCTCTATTTCCCAGTTGTCAATCATTCTTGTTGCCATAATCTTGGGTTTTTTTATGTTTAGCTGCAACCCAGCTTTTGCGCTTTCTTCTTTCACCTTGATTAGAAGGCTCCTCAGTTCCTCCTCGCTTTCGGCCATCAAAGTGGGATCATCCGTATATCTAAAGATGTTAATGTTTCTTCCAGCAATTTTTACCCCAGTCTTGCATTCATCAAGCCCTGCACATCACATGTATTTAATAATACTGTATTTAATTAAAAAAAATTTAATTTTGGATCTGGAGCTGCAAAATTATAGGGCATTGTTTGGGTATCAATGTTTGAGCATTGAGAAAAATATTGTGCCAGTTGCCGATTAAGGTAAAGGTAAAAGTAAAGGTTTTCTCCTGACATTAAGTCCAGTTGTGTCCAACTCTGGGGGTTGGTGCTCATCTGCATTTCTAAGACAAAGAGTTGGTGTTGTCCGTAGACACCTCCAAGGTCATGTGGCTGACATGACTGCGTGGAGCGTCATTACCTTCACGCTGAAGTGGTACCTATTGATCTACTCATATTTGTATGTTTTCAAACTGCTGGTTAGCAGAAGCTGGGGCTAACAGCAGGAGCTCACCCCACTTCCCAGATTCGAACCACTGATCATTTGGTCAGCAAGTTCAGCGGCTCTGTGGCTTAACCCGCTGTGCCACTGGGGGTTCTTTAGTTACTATGTATCTTCCATTAAAAAAAAACATTCAGATCATCCATAATACAAGTTAAAATAATACCAATTTGGCTTGCAAATATTATATTTATTACTTTAGAATCCAAATTTACAAGCCAGGTTTTTATGTATCATTCCATGGCAGAGTCTAAGGCCCAATCTTCACTGCCATATAATTCAATTTCTGAATATAGATTATCTGATTTAAATTGAAATATATGGTAGTGCAGAGACAGCTCAGGTCCAGGCTATTTGGCTGATCACATCTCCTTGTATAAGCTTGTCTGGGCCCTGAGATCTTCAGGAGAGACCCTTCTCTCGGTCCCATCTCCATCTCAAGCTAGGTTGGTGGGAACGAGAGAGCGGGCCTTCCATCTCAGTGGTTGCCCCTCGACTCTAGAACTCCCTGCCCTGGGAAGCCAAAATGGCATTCTCCATGCTACCCTTCTGGTGGAAGGCTAAAACCATTTTATTCAGGCAAGCTTTTAAAGAAGATTTTAAAAATCAGGGGCTGCTGTAGCTTTTAGTTTTGAATGTTTTTATGGATTTTATCTGAATGTTTATAATATAAAGGATATTTAATTCTGTTTTAATGTTTGTATATTTGTATAAGGCATAAATAAACATAAGAAACATAATAATAATAATAATAATCTAATTTAAAGCAGATAATCTGTATTCAGAAACTGAATCATATGGGCAGTGTAGATGGGAGCTAAATGGGCATGGAAATCCAGACCCATCCTGAATTAACTCCTGGCTATCCTGACAACATTTGTGTACAGGAATCCTGAGTCAACCAATATTTGCCCCACTATACTCAAAGTCAGGAGATGGTCTGGAGTTCACTTGAAACTCCAGAGTAACCCATAGCTTTGGGGCAGTGTGCACAGCTAGATCATCTGCTATGTACACCAGACATCATCAGTGTAGAGAAAATGGATGTATAGTAGTCGTGTTACTACCATCACCACTTTCAGCCAGACTCAAGCTCCATGTGAGCTCCTGGTCATCACTGGTAATCTGTTTTGACATCAAAAGAGGCACCTGCATGAACAGAAAGAATGTGGGGAGAGTGCCCTCTCCATCTTCTTGGTCACACAGGTGTTCTGCTGATATCAGAATGAGGTACCCAAGATGTTCAAGAGCTTGTTCAGGAGCTAGTACAGAGGTGTGGCCATCTGGATGTAGAAATGGTGACATAGAACTGAGGAAATAGTCCAGTGGAACCTATGCAGTATTGGCCCAGGAGGACCATGTGGACATCAAACAATCAGTAAAATTAGTTCCAGAGGTGTGTGTGATGGTTTCCAAGGCTAATCAGCAGCATTTCTGGTCCTGACTCAATTTCCAGATCTCAGGACCTGGCTTTTTAATCTCAATTTTTTAGGAGAAAGGCTTGTCTGCAAAGCCAAATAGCCCATATTTGCTATGCAGTTGCCTCTGGCTGTCTTCATAACATTCTGCAACTTCCAGTGCTTATTTCAGGGTAAACAGTTATTCAACATGCAGGGTTTTATTCCTCTCTTGCATCTGATCACCTGATCTTTCACTTAGGACACATCTACACTGCAAAATTAATGTAATCTGACATCATTTTAACTACCACAACTCAATTCTAAGGAATCATGGATGCTGAAGTTTTTCAAAGTCCTTACCTTTCTCTGCCAAACAGTCCTGGCACCTTCCCAAAACTACAAATCCCAGGATCCCATAGCACTGAGCAGTTAAACTGGCATCAAACTCTATTAATTTAAAGTCCAGATCTTTGCAGGTGTCAAATTAATCTGGAGAAAACTCAGATATCTGGTTTTCTCCATATTAATCTGTGTTTACCTGAGGTATCATTTGGATGCCTCAGGGAAACCCATGAATCAGGCAGTGTAGAAGGGACCTTGAATTCTGGTGAAGGTGCTAATCTTTTCACTTTAAACACTTGACAAGATATGAAGGCTTACTAATGGATCAATAAAGACAACAAAACAAAACATAGTTGAAAAGTTATGGGCTCACTACATAGCTACCAATCATGTTACCCAAGCAGAAAGATTTTTTCACCTCCAGCTCAACCTGAACTACAATTACTTTATAGACATTTTTCCTCACCTCTGACCTCACTTTGCACACAAGTGCACTTGGGTGCCTCTACACTATAGAATTAATACTCTTTGACACCACTTTAACTGCCATGACTCAATGCTATGGAAGCATGGGGGCTGTAGTTAGGTGAGGCATCAGTAAGCTTTTGGTAGAAATGGCTAAAGACTTTGTAAAACTACAACTCCCATAATTCCCTAGAAGCCTTTGTATTGTCGTTTTTTTCTGAAAAATAAGTTGTATTCTCTTCAATCATTTTCCCACTCTAATTGATTAACCCATTGTAGAAGTTGTAAACTTCTGGCTATCTGCTGCTTCTTGAGAGAGAAGTTGCTGCTTCTTGAGAGAGAGGGGGGGGGAGGGAGAGATTCAGATGATATACATTCAATAGAGAAATATAAAACATCTTTGTACTTACTGTTTCTGGAAAACCTTAATGCCCCTTGCCTCCAACCACCTTGCTTTGACTGCAACGATTCCTTGGTATGAAGTCATTTCTTTACTTGAGAGGTTTCATACTTATCAGCCACTCCTCTGGTGAACATTTCCTTACAGAAGGGTGGAGAACATTACACCACTTTCTACGTCTAAATAATGCTGGCTAGAAATGAGATATCAGTTAAGATATCACAGGTTGTTTGGAGTTCTATCAAATGAACGAATGATTGTTGCAAAGACTACACCCACAGCAGTCATGTTACTTTGTTTCATTGTATTATGATTAGTCATAAAAATCTAGAATACTTCCCACACTTCCAATCTAATACACATGGTTTGGGACTAGGGGCTCTTCCACACAGCCCTATATCCCAGAATATTAAGAGAGAGAAACACATATTATCTGAATGTGGACATGGGGTTGTTCAAGACAGACCTTTATCCCAGGATCATTAGCATTTTGAAAATGTAGATGTTCCTGGGGGGCTGTCTACACCCACCCCAGAAAGTCATGTGCCGGAAGAGATGCTTCCAAATAGGTGCGGAATAAATCCACTATCTAATTAATTCACCACAAACCAGGATTTTCCTGGTTTGTAGTGAATTAATTAGGAACTGTCCAGAACATTATCTGGACAGCCCCTCCTTTATTGTGGTAGATTTCACAATAAAGGTACTGTCTGGATGGGTCCTCAGATAACCCAGTTCAAAGCAGATATTGTGGGATTTTCTGCCTTGATATTCTGGGATATAGGGCTGTGTGGAAGGTCCCTAAGACATGAGCTTTATTACATTATCTGGTAATGCTGTTCACACCGATAACAATGCTATTTTTCTATCTAACTGTACTCACAAATTTATTGGTGTCTTGAATAATAATGTCATGCATTGTTATCTTTGGGTGATTAGTAGGAAAAGGAAGAATGACCATTTTATGCATCTGCTTACATGTTTCATGATTGTTGATTAAAAGAGAAGAAGAGTGCGAAAACTCACAGAACAATGCTAGTGCTTAATGGGTGAAGGGGGAAAGGAAGAGCAATCAAGTGTCACATCCAGTCCAACACTCTGCCATGCAGTAATTGCACAATCAACACACTCCAGAAATATGGCCATCCATCCTCTCCAAAGAAGAAGACTCCATCACACTCCAGGTAGTGTATTGTTAAATAACTTTTACAGCCAAGAATCCCTTCTCAATAGTTAGGTGAGAGAGGGTAGAAGCCAGAGAAAAAGATAGGACTTGGAATATAGGAATATAGAAAGCGGGGAGCCTGACTTTCATTGGCCTGAACTACAGCATATTCAATCATACTATATTTAAATGATTTTGGGCTGTGTGATAAATTCCAGCCTAAGAAGTCAAACTCAACCAGAAGGCACAACATTCATTATGCTAGCTTTCAAAGCACAACGGCTTCTTCTTCAGGAAAAGCTAGTAAAAAACCATAAAAGGAAAACAAATGACATTGTAAGAGTTCTGTATCTTGTTTTCTTAGGATGTTATATGTATATAGGGAGATTTTGTAAACACACATTTCAGTGCCCTCTCCTTTCCAAAATCTGTGAAGCAATATGGAAGAAAAGCTGTAAAAGAGGGCAGCACAATTTCCTTTCACCATTTGCAGCCTCATATTGTCTTTGAGATCTGAGATTGTCCATGGCTTCTTTGAGGCTACATACTTTTCTGACAGAATGCCGTGGTCATCTGAGAAAGTCCCTTTGTTATCAATGCTGAGATAAATATAAGTGTTGAAGCCAGGCCCGTAGCCAGGATTTCGTTTCGGGGGGGGGGTCAATTTTTTTCAGGGGGGTTTTGGGGGGCTGAGTTTCGGGGGGGCTGAGTCTGAGTGAAAGAGGGTCTAGCCTAGCAAATCTTTTGTTTCATTACCCCAATACCCCCATGCATATGGGATATATTGAGTATGGTGATCAGATCATGATATGAATAAACATAACAGTTTAAATAATGCACCAGTAAGGCCTTTTCGCGAACCACCATGAGAATTTCGGGGGGGGGGGGCTGAAGCCCCTCAAGCCCCCCCCCCCCAGCTACATGCCTGGTTGTAGCAGAGAAAGTCTGTCATTAGGAACCAAATGATGTCATTTTATCTTACACTGCAAAATCAAGCCACACTGAAAGATGACACCCAGGAGTTTATCACATGAGTCAGACAAACCGGCCTTGAAACTGGACCATCTCCTGTGGTCTATATTGCATGACACTGTGTGCATACCCCTGATTCTCTGCCTTCTCACTGTGATATTCCTTTTCCTAGTAATTAACATCAACAGCTCCCAATCTCACAATATCTTTGGACATTATATTGTCTGTGAGGATTGCTACTATAGAGCAGATGGCTTCATATAAGAAACATATTTCATAATTATAAGGTTTATGGTACTTCTATTAAATTGCATTATCTTTTAAAATAAAATATAGCAAGCTGTTTTAATTCTTATCAGACTCATGGTACTTTTCCGTAGTAAGGAATATCAACTTATACATGAACTCAATTCCATATCCTTTCAGTACCACATTCATGTCTTATGCTACACCAACTCATTTACCACCCCTAACTTGCTTTAAAGCTCTGAAGTAACTTCATACAGGCTTTCTGTGTTTCAACATGAGCAGACAGGATCAGAAAAGTTTTGGCTACCTGCTCCAAAACTGGATGCACAACTATGGCTGTATTGAGAACTGCTGAAGTCCCCTGGAGAAGTTGTTCCCAATTTTTCTTTCAGTCATGGAATCATTTGTTTGGAAATCCTAACTCTGTCTCTTATATTTTTGCAAAAAAAAAACAAAAACAAAAAACCTGATTCTGGTCCTAAGCATTGTGAATCCACAAAATTCTTCCTTTTTATATCTACTCCTATTACCTGAATGTTTTGTATAATGTAGTAGGTTTGGAAATAAAGAAATCCAAATTTTGTTTTTAAATTCAATAAGATTTTCATACTCTGGGACTGGCCTTTAAATATATGTTTTAAAGATTTTAAAGATTTTTCCTGGAGCCCCATGATGATTTGGCAGAATACTAACAGGAAAAATCTCAGGCAAATGAGAATCTTTGTAATTTAGGCTCTTTTCTGTGTAAACATTGCATGTGATTGTTTTGTGCAAAAACAGCATTCTGCACAGAAAATATTGGGGTTTTTTTTGTACACAATGACTATGTGCTTTTCTTTGCAGAATAAGTACCAAATTGCAAGTCATCTATGACAACTATGCAATTGGAAAATTCACTAAAATTACTTTTTATTGCATTTAAGAAAATCAGTGAATAATTGTATTTCATCACATAATACTCACTACCACATAATAGACACACACCCCTATTGGGGTGCCAAAAATTGCATTTTTAATTTCCTTGCATAATAGTCACACAACCCATTTGGAGCTGATTTACCCTTCCTTCCTTCTTCCTTTCTTTGAAGGCAAGGCAGTTTAAAACGATAACATGGGGCTCTCTGAAGCTCTACTCTTCTCTCCTCCCTCCTACAAAACCTGGAATGGAGTTCTTCAGAGAAAGGAAGGAAGATTTGAGTTCCAGAGACCTCCATTTAAATTGCATTACCTTGGGGGAAGAAGAAGAGTGGAGCTTCAGAGACCTCAATTTTATAGTTTTCAAACTACCTTGCCTATGGATAAAGAAGTAAGGAAAGGAAAGTCAGCCCCAAATGGCAATCCAGTTTTTTTAAAACAAACAAACAAACAAACAAACAAATGAGCAGAGCTGTTTGTTTGAGACAGGAGCATCCATCCTCCACCTCCCCTTTCAGAGGTAAGGCATTTAATTTTTAAAACAATAACAGAAACCAGAGAATCACAGGTAGATCCCCCCCTCATATAAAGGGGGGACTATTGTGTGATGAAATACGGTATATCTGCTAACTAACATTTCAGTCAGAGTACTGTAATGTCAATGTTCTCATTCTTGTTGAAAGTACAAACCCCATAGAAAACAGCCTAATAAGATTATTGTTATTGTTATTGTTATTATTATTAATATTATTATTATCTTTATTTATACCTTGTTTTACTCCCGCTGGGACTCAAGGAGGCTAACAACCCTAGATTTAGTCAAGTTTAAAAAGTGCAATACAAAAATTAAAAAACAATTAAATAGTAACAGTGTGGTAAAACAGATTAAAATACAATAAAGACACTTAAAATGGCCTTTAAAACTGTGAAACTATTCTCTATTTGTGAAATTATTCTTATCAACTAAAATCAAGTAACCACATTCCAGACCAAGAAGTCTAGGTCCAGTTCTTACTATTCTTATATGATCCTTTCTCTCACCACTTATAATTGAGGCTTGTGCTAACAATCTAATTTTGAGTTGGCTTATTGTCTGGATGAGTTGGCTGCATTTCTGTATGTTCAAATAAGAGGAGTTGTCATAATCATACCATATAATAAGAGGGTGTCATATTTTTTTTAGATCTGAAAAAAGGAAACAATGCTGTATTGCACTCCAGCATTTGTTCTTTATACTAGAACTATTTAGATCAGGCCTTATCTCTTGCTCAGGTTGCTTTCTGGCATGATTCCAGCCTATTGCTACAAGGAGCAAGTATTATGAGTTCAAACTTGTTCTGAGATTCAAACATCATGAAGAATGACACCATGACACTAACTTTCCATGCTTCTGTGAGGCAAAAGGCTATGCTGATGGCAGCACTGCTGCTATAAAGGTTTCCTTTGGGTCCTATTTCTTATATCTTTTTTATACCTGCCATTACCGGTTGAAAGAATACATCATGCATTCACTGAGGCTATTTTTTTTTAATTTATTTGGTGGTTTCTTAGTGAGCAATGCCCACAGTTGATTTCTTCTCACCACTTTGGTTGAAAGGAGATAACCTGACACATCATTCCACAATAGATGGTACCATCAGTTGCTGTTTTCTTAGTGCAATTCTAACACTAACGCAATGCACTTCTCTCCACCCAGCACTCCGCTTTTGAACAGCTCAATTGAGAAAGCTCTATGAAAACATATTATTTGACTAAGAGACTGAATTTCCGCACAACTACTTGATCAAAATGTGCCTCAGGAGATGCAAAATACACTACATTTATCACAGAAAGTCAGCTGGCTATTCTGTGTAAACCAGGGTAGATAAAACAGAAGCAAGCCAGGAGATGAGGTTGCACAGAAAGTGAACTGAAATTTCATCACTATTAAGTTCCCTAATAGTTCCTTAATACATCTTATAGGCGTATATAGTGTTACAAAATCATGTCTACATCACACTGTATTCAATGGCATAGGACTTACAGTTCTATAGCAAAACTAGGCAACTTTGTTGTTGTTGTTCATTCGTTCAGTCGTCTCCGACTCTTCGTGACCTCATGGACCAGCCCACGCCAGAGCTCCCTGTCGGCCGTTACGACCCCCAGCTCCCTCAAGGTCATTCCAGTCACTTCAAGGATGCCATCCATCCATCTTGCCCTTGGTCGGCCCCTCTTCCTTTTGCCTTCCACTTTCCCCAGCATAATTGTCTTCTCTAGGCTTTCCTGTCTCCTCATGATGTGACCAAAGTACTTCAACTTTGTCTCTAGTATCTTTCCCTCCAGTGAGCAGTCGGGCTTTATTTCCTGGAGGATGGACTGGTTGGATCTTCTCGCAGTCCAAGGCACTCTCAGCACTTTCCTCCAACACCACAGCTCAAAAGCATCGATCTTCCTTCGCTCAGCCTTCCCTAAGGTCCAGCTCTCACATCCGTAGGTTACTACAGGGAATACCATGGCTTTGACTAGGCGGATCTTTGTTGCCAGTCTGATGTCTCTACTCTTCACTATTTTATCGAGATTGGACATTGCTCTCCTCCCAAGAAGTAAGCGTCTTCTGATTTCCTGGCCACAGTCTGCGTCTGCAGTAATCTTTGCACCTAGAAATACAAAGTCTGTCACGGCCTCCACGGTTTCTCCCTCTATTTCCCAGTTGTCAATCATTCTTGTTGCCATAATCTTGGTTTTTTTGACGTTTAGCTGCAACCCAGCTTTTGCGCTTTCTTCTTTCACCTTGATTAGAAGGCTCCTCAGCTCCTCCTCGCTTTCGGCCATCAGAGTGGTGTCATCTGCATATCTGAGGTTGTTAATGTTTCTTCCAGCAATTTTCACCCCAGCTTTGCATTCATCCAGCCCCACACATCGCATGATGTGTTCTGCATACAAGTTAAAAAGGTTGGGTGAGAGGATGCAGCCTTGCCGTACGCCTTTCCCAATCTTGAACCAGTCTGTTGTTCCGTGGTCAGTTCTTACTGTTGCTACTTGGTCCTTGTACAGATTCCTCAGGAGAGAGACAAGGTGGCTTGGGATGCCCATCCCGCTAAGAACTTGCCACAATTTATTATGATCCACACAGTCAAAGGCTTTATAATAGTCAATGAAGCAGAAGTAGATGTTTTTCTGAAACTCCCTGCCTTTCTCCATTATCCAGCGGATATTGGCAATTTGGTCTCTCGTTCCTCTGCCTTTTCTAAACCCAGCTTGAACATCTGGCAACTCTCGCTCCATGTATTGTTGGAGTCTTCCTTGCAGGATCTTGAGCATTACCTTACTGGCATGAGAAATAAGGGCCACTGTACGGAAGTTTGAGCAGTCTTTCGCATTTCCGTTTTTTGGTATGGGGATATAAGTTGATTTTTTCCAGTCTGATGGCCATTCTTGTGTTTTCCATATTTGCTGGCAAATGGCATGCATCACCTTGACAGCATCATCTTTTAAGATTTTAAACAGTTCAGCTGGGATCCCGTCGTCTCCTGCTGCCTTGTTGTTAGCAATGCTTCTTAAGGCCCATTCAACCTCACTCCTCAGGATGTCTGGTTCTAATTCATTCACCACACCGTCAAAACTATCCTCAATATTATTATCCTTCCTATACAGATCTTCTGTATAGTCTCGCCACCTTCTCTTGATCT
This sequence comes from Anolis sagrei, assembly GCF_037176765.1. Lineage (NCBI taxonomy): Eukaryota > Metazoa > Chordata > Lepidosauria > Squamata > Anolidae > Anolis > Anolis sagrei. The sequence goes on along the minus strand of NC_090024.1, from coordinate 49,900,928 downwards.
CTTCAGCTTCTGTTAGGTCCCTGCCATCTTTGTTTCTTATCATACCAATTTTTGCCTGAAATTTACCTCCAATGTTTCTAATTTTCTGGAAGAGGTCTCTTGTCCTTCCTATTCTGTTGTCTTCTTCCACTTCCATGCATTGCTTATTTAAAAATAGTTCCTTATCTCTTCTGGCTAACCTCTGGAATTGCGCATTTAACTGGGCATATCTCCCCTTATCCCTGTTTCCTTTTGCTTTCCTCCTTTCTTGGGCTACTTCCAGTGTCTCAGCAGACAACCATTTTGCCTTCTTGGTTTTCTTTTTCTTTGGGACGTACTTTGTTGCTGCCTCCTGAACAATGTCTCGGACTTCTGTCCATAGTTCTTCTGGGACTCTGTTTACTAAATCTAGTCCTTCAAATCTGTTCTTCACTTCTACTGTATATTCGCTAGAAATGTTAGTGAGATCATATCTAACTGGTCTATGTATTTTCCCTGATCTCTTTAGTTTTATTCTAAATTGGGCAATAAGAAGTTCGTGATCTGAGCTACAGTCAGCCCCAGGTCTTGTTTTCACCGACTGGATGGATGTCCGCCACCTTTGGCTGCAAAGGATGTAGTCAATCTGATTTCGGTGTTGACCGTCTGGTGAGGTCCATGTGTAAAGCCGTCTTTTAGGTTGTTGGAAGAGAGTATTCATTATACACAGCGAGTTTTCCTGGCAAAATTCTATCAGCCTGCGTCCCGCTTCATTTTGTTCTCCCAGACCATGCTTGCCTGTGATCCCAGTTGTCATTTGACTTCCCACCTTGGCATTCCAGTCTCCTGTAATGAAAATAATGTCTCTTTTTGGTGTATTATCCAGTAGTTCCTGCAGATCCTCATAGAACTGATCTACTTCTACTTCTTCAGCAGCTGTGGTTGGGGCATATATTTGGATCACTGTAATGTTGAAAGGCTTTCCTTGCACTCGAATTGAGATCATTCTGTCATTTTTTGGGTTGTATCCAAGCACCGCTTTAGCGAATTTCTTATTAATTATGAAGGCTACTCCATTTCTTCGATGTTCCTCTTGTCCGCAGTAGTAGATCTGGTGGTCATCTGATGTGAAGTGGCCCATTCCAGTCCATTTCAGTTCGCTGACCCCCAGAATGTCTATCTTTAGTCTTGACATCTCACCAATAACAACATCCAATTTGCCCTGGCTCATAGATCTTACATTCCAGGTTCCTATGGTGTGTTGATCTTTAGAGCATCGGATTCGTCGTTCACCTCCAGTACCGTCGGCCGCTAGCCTTCCTTTCGGCTTTGAGCTAGCTGCGTCATCACATCTGGGGCTAGTTGAACTTATCCTCTGCTCCTCCCCAGTAGCATTTTGGCCATCTTCCGACCTGGGAGTCCCATCTTCCAATGGCATATCGACATATCTCTGGTTGTACTGGTCCATTTAGTTTTCTTGGCAAGGATACTGGAGTGGTTTGCCATTGCCTTCCCCAGGGATCACGCTTGGTCTGACCTCTCTGCCACAACCGTCCCGTCTTGGGTGTCCCTTCACGGTTTCGCTCATGACATCATTGAGGTGCTCAAGCTCCAGCGCCCCGACAAGGCGGTGATCCTTTGCTGGAGAGGCAACTTTAGCAGATCCAAAAGGCAATTTTTCCTCCGTGGAGAATGAGTGCAAGAAATAAACTCTTTTGAAATATGGTCCCAATGCAACTGGAACTGTTTTAAAAACATTAAAAGCACTTTTCCATAATGCAAGGTTTTGGATCTTACTTTAGAAGAATATTTTGCTGCTGAGAACTTTCAAGGATAAGATCTCCCTCCAGCCTCATGTTGCTCTCTGTCCTCACTTCTGGTTCATTCACTACTTATGTTGTGTATGAGGCATGAGGCTGGAGAAAGACTGAGGAACTGTGAAATGGTGGGATTCCAAGTGTAGTGCTTAGCAAATCCACATTTCCTGCTGTTTTACGGATCTATCTCCAGCTTTGTGCCTGTCATATCTCTCTAGGGGGCCTGTCAACCTCCCACTTTCTCCATTCAAATAAATGAACATGAGTATCACAGCACTTCCTTTAAGGCAGAGAAACGTGGCTGGTGGCACAAAATTTCCAATTTTGGAGAAGTTCACACTTTGGATTTCTGCTTGTATTAACCTCAAATGATGTTTTGAGACTCTGGCCTGTTTACACTTTCATAATTATAGTATCCCAGTTTGACATAAAAGGAAAACATATGATTAACCAGAAACTTTTATCAGAAGGAAAAATGTGACATGTAAACCTAGCTGACAGGTTGAGTAAACAGTTACAAAATATTAATGGAATATAATGAATACCTGGATCTATCTAAGCATAAATCAATTTGCACCTATAGCAACATGGCTTATATTTCCCACTGTTGCAGAATAGCTTACTGGGTCACAGCCAGCATGCCCTTCTTTCCATATTCAAATTTGTGATTCTGAGCCAAAGATCTCTTAATGAATAATATTCTTCTCCTGACTGCAACCTTCTTTACGGCTCTGAATAAATAGGTCAAAGAGTTGTGTGTTGTTGTTTTCATTTCACAATGAGCATGAGAAAGGAGTAATTTGTGAGTCTAAACCTCTGCAATCTGCAGATCTACATAGCTAGTCTTTTCTTATTAATCAAGCCATTCAGATAACATTTATATCTATAGGTCTGAAGAAAATCAAAGACATTCCTCTAGTTCCCTTCTGTTTTTCCCACATGTATATGTGCTGTACAACATACTCCTTGAACAGCAGAGGATGATACCTGTCACTTTGCTTCATACTGGTTAAAACTATTCAGATGCTTTCCACATCCTGAGATCCATTTGTCATCAAGCGGACACCCACTGAGCCTATCTTGCAGCACTCAAAATTAATCTCATCTAAAATAAGATGCCAGGTAATAAAATAAGTTATGACATAAAACACATTTAAAACATTTTATTAAAATATTAAAACATACCTAAAATAGAACCACGCCAACTGTGGAAGACTGGCCAGGGTGTCGGTTTGCCCAATAGTAAGTGGGTCCGCTTAAATATTAGATATATTAAAATGTTAATGACCTTTTAGTGGCTTAAAAATAGAAGTTCTAATATTACTGTTTGCAAATAATTTGACATTGTATTAAAATTTAAATAATTAAATTAAATGATAGCCTTATAGTTGTTGGTGGGCCCTCTTTGTCTTGACCAAGTCCACCACTGAATACAAACTCATAATTGAAAAAGGGAAAAAAGAATCAGAAAAACAGAAAACATAGGAAGAACAAGGAAATAACAAAGGAGAAAGAACAAAGACAAAAAGATAAACAAGACTTTTCATCACCCTTTCAGCTATTATTTAAACATTAAAAACTTCATCTGATAAAGGTGGCAAATTGGGATTGAAGCAGGATGGTTACCTTTGGTAACAGCTCCTATCACACTATGTTATGCACAACCCATTACTGGCCTGCCACCTACCTAAGATAAAAGCATCCCCTTGCTTTTGGCAAGGAAACCTGTCAATAGCATGGGATCCCACCAGTCCCATCACTTACTCTATACAATAACCCCAACCCATGCCAGTTTCTGTTAGTTTTAAAAAAGAAATAAGAAAGTAACTAATAAGTAGGCTATTATCTGATTCAGTCCTTACTTCACTTGATATAACAAAGTCCATAGTGTTTTGCTTCCTCTGCCCACCAAACAAAATCTCAAATCAAAACATACAGCTCTAACCAACCTGGTATGTGCATGTTGAATTGATGTTTTCATAGAATCATAGAATCATAGAGCTGAAAGAGACCCCATGGGCCATCCAGTCCAACCCTCTGCCAAGAAGCAGGAAAATTGCGTTCAAAGCACCCCCTTCAGATGGCCATCCAGCCTCTGTTTAAAATCTTCCAAAGAAGGAGCTTCTATCACACTCCAGGGCAGAGGGTTACACTGCTGAACAGCTCTCACAGTCAGGAAGTTCTTCCTAATGTTCAGATGGAATCTCCTTTCTTTTCATTTGAAGCCATTGTTCCACGTCCTAGTCTCCAGGGCAGCAGAAAACAAGCTTTCTCCTTCCTCCCTATGATTTCCTCTCACATATTTATACATGGTTATCATCTCTCCTCTCAGCCTTCTCTTCTGAAGGCTAAACATGCCCAGTTCTTTAAGCCGCTCCACATAGGGCTTGCTCTCCAGACCCTTGATCATTTTAGTCACCCTCCTCTAGACACATTCCACCTTGTCAATATCTCTTTTCAATTGTGGTACCCAGAATTGGACACGATATTTCAGTTGTGGTCTAACTAAGGCAGAATAGGGGGGGGGCATGACTTCCCTGGATCTAGACACTATACTCCTATTGATGCAGACCAAAATCCCATTGGCTTTTTTTGCGGCCGCATCACATTGTTGGCTCATGTTTAACTTGTTGTCCATGAGGACTCCAAGATCTTTTCCACACATACTGCTCTCGAGCCACACATCCCCCATTCTGTATCTTTGCATTTCGTTTTTTCTGCCTAAGTGCAGTATCTTGCATTTGTCACCGTTGAACTTCAATTTGTTAGTTTTGGCCCATCTCTCTAATCTGTTAAGATTGTTTTGAATTCTGCTCCTGTCTTCTGGAGTATTTACTATCCCTCCCAATTTGGTGTTGTCTGCAAACTTGATGATCATGCCTTCTAACCCTTCATCTAAGTTATTAATAAAGAGGACTGGGCCCAGGATGGAACCCTGCAGCACTTCACTCATGACTTCTTTCCAGGATGAAGAGGAAGAATTGGTGAGCACCCTCTGGGTTCGTCTGCTTAACCAATTACAGATCCACCTAACCGTAGTTTTACCTAGCCCACAATGGGCTAGTTTGTTTGCCAGAAGGTCACGGGGGACCTTTTCAAAAGCCTTACTGAAGTCCAGATACACTACATCCACGGCATTCCCCCACATACACAGCTAATTGTGTCTTCCTTGCATTAAAACTAGATGTTTTCTCATGATTAGTGCTCAGAAAACCATTCAAAATTGATGGGAGCTCTGTTTTTGTCAAGATTGCCTTTTATTCCTCTTCTTTTGGATGAGAAATCCTCCTGGTTTGATGCTGCAAGAAGGCAGGAAAGTAGTCCATCAGTTTTAGTCTTACCCATACTAATAATTTATGATACAGTTGTAATACAAATATAATATGAATGCTAATGTAAAGTTTACTCATTAAGTAAACTGGGCCTGCATTCTAAAATACAGCACAGGGCTTCTGGTGCAACTTTTCCCAGTTCCAGGAAATGTCCTTTATAAGAAAATATAAGGACAACTTATGAACAAAAGCACACTGAGATGGATCACTATACCTTTCCTTTATTTCTATTCTACCTTAAAAGAAGTTAATGTTTTCTGTTGAGTGCCCCAGCAACAAATCAAAATATGATTTTTACCCTGACCCTGTGATGTAGGTAAAGCTAAAAGAATCACTTGACTCATTGTAAACACATAGGTTTAGGAGGATATTGGGATTTGAATCTTATGATTCAGTTCCAAGCAAAATGGGACTTATTTTCTGCAAGGGACAAAATTCCTGTTCAAACACTTGTCCATGCAAAAAATGGTCTGACTTTTGGATAGAATGGAGGACATACACAAACACACACTGTAGATGTAGTAGGGGGGATTAACAAAAAAAAATATTCAGGTCTGAGGAAAAAAGTTAATGGAAAGTTACAGTGCCACCTAATGGATTTACATAAACACAATGGAAATATCAAAAGCACTGCTGCTCTGGAGCAAGTGTTTTCTGTGTATTTCCCGCTTCTCGTTCTTCAGAAATTTGTCAGGAATGGTTTGGCCTTCCTCTGAGAAGCAAGTAAGTTGAAATAACATATCTCGCTGTCTACAGATCAACAGGAAGAATAAAACATTTCCCAGCACCTAAGGGATGGGAAGAATGAAAGAAGAAATGTGCATCACTACACTCAGCAAGCATTCTGCTTCCATCACATCTGTACAGTTTGTTCCCTTGAACTGAGCAGTGACAACTTACCATATTACACTCCAAAAAAGATTGGTAAATCTATAAATTTAACTCCTTAGTTGGAAGGAGTAAAGGAAACACACTTGCAGGTTGTATCAGATTGGCTCAACATAGTTTAGTTAATGTAAAATGGGAAGTTGATTAATTCGACTATAGAGAATTAGCCAATTCTTTACAAAACACAAGTACTCTGTCTTCCCTGTTTGGATTTGTTCCTTTAAAAACAAGGTAAAAAAGAGTTCATGGAAACAAGTTGAAAGTAGGTGTGAAGCATTCTTCCTATTATGCAAGAAGCTTTTTGAGAAATCAGCATTCATTTCCAGATTACTGTTCTCTGGAGCAAAAAGAACCAGTTCCTAAACTGGTTATGTACGTACACACGCACACATGCACACACTTGAATATAAGATAAATGTGAAAGTTTTCCAGATGAATGTTGAATAGGAAAATTTCACTTGATTTGTTTTATTGTTATACAGGAAATAATATCTTCAACCACATCCTCAGGACAAGAAACTGTGACTTGGTTTATTTAAATACTGAAAAACTGGATTCGTTTTACTTATCTGGAAGAATATCTAAAATATATGGTTTGTGGTTATGTTTTCCATGTCTCTATTCATATTAACTGTATTTTTGTCCTTTGCATACTGCTTGACTGCACTTTATCTTTCTGTGTGTATAAGAAGACATGCTAAGCAATTTGTAGAATAATCTAAGGCACACACTTGCATATTTGAGGGCACTAAACTGGGAAAATTATACATACCGTAATAATTTGGTATCCTACTAGAATCTTAGGACTGAGCCTCAAGAATCACAGTGTTGCTGGGAGAGTATTGGAATGATATACAAGAATAAGAATTTAACCACAATTCATGTGGAATCATAGGAAAACTATATATCCTTTTGCCAATCACTTTCTGTATTAAGATGAAGAACAAGTCACTAAATATTTTGATGCTTGCAAATTGTCCAATGTCATTTTAATTGCAAACAATACCTGTATAATGACAATGAAATTGTGGCCACAAATGACTGGCTTTTCAGAGACATGTTGCTTTCATTATGATATAATTGAACTTAATATGCCTCGTATGGTACTATCTCGAGAATTAAAATTGAATAAAAACAGGCCTACAAAACATATCAGTGCTGTATGCAAAATACTTCTAATCTTCACTGAAAGTTTGTTGTTGTTTATAACTTCACTTATTTTACTAGAACACATTTGGTTTCATTTTTCAAATTATATATTTATTTATTTTTATTTATTTGATGCACTTATTAACCGCCATTCTCAGCCCATACGGGCGACTCATGGCGGTGTACAGTACACATAAAAGACAATTACAAAAGGCCAGTATCAACAACATATAACTATACAACAGTTACAGACTACACAAAAATCCGCTTCGTCTCTTAGTGGAATCATAGCCAGTCTCATATTCCTTGTACCATTACAGTTCTCATTACCGTATTGTTTGTTGCTTAGCACTTAATTAAATGCCCTCTCGAACAGCCAGGTCTTAAGGCTTTTTCGAAAGGACATGAGGGAGGGCGCCTGTCTGATGTCTGCAGGGAGAGTGTTCCACAGCCGGGGGGCCACCACCGAGAAGGCCCTCTCCCTCGTCCCTGCCAGCCGTGCCTGTGATGCAGGCGGGATCGAGAGAAGGGCCTCCCCAGACGATCTCAAGGTCCTCGTGGGCTCGTAGACCAAGATGCGGTCAGAAAGGTATTTTGGGCCGGAACCGTTTAGGGCTTTGTAGGCCAAAACCAGCACCTTGAATTGGGTCCGGTAGCAAATCGGCAGCCAGTGGAGCTGGGACAACAAGGGCGTTGTGTGCTCCCTGCCACCCGCTCCAGTTAGTAACATGGCTGCCGCACGCTGAACCAGCTGAAGCTTCCGGGCCGTCTTCAAGGGCAGCCCCACGTAGAGAGCGTTGCAGTAATCCAGGCGGGATGTGACAAGAGCGTGTACCACCGTGGCCAAGTCAGACTTCCCGAGATACGGGCGCAGCTGGCGCACGAGCCTAAGCTGTGCAAATGCTCCCCTGGTCACCGCTGAAACCTGGGGGTCCAGGCTCAACGATGAGTCCAGGGTCACACCCAAGCTGCGAACCTGCGCCTTCAAGGGGAGTGCGACCCCGTCCAGCACAGGCTGTAACCCTATATCCCGTTCGGCCTTGCGACTGACCAGGAGTACCTCTGTCTTGTCTGGATTTAGTTTCAGTTTGTTCGCCCTCATCCAGACCGTTACAGCGGCCAGGCACCGGTTCAGGACCTCGACAGCCTCCTTAGTAGCAGGTGGGAAGGAGTGACAGAGTTGGACATCATCTGCGTACAGATGACACCGCACCCCGAAACTCCGGATGATCTCACCCAGCGGCTTCATGTAGATATTAAACAGCATGGGGGACAGTATGGAACCCTGTGGCACCCCACAAGTCAAAGGTTGTGGTGCGGAACAGGAGTCCCCCAGTAACACCTTCTGGGTGCAACCCTCCAGAAATGACCGGAGCCACTGCAGAGCAATGCCCCCAAGACCCATTTCCGCAAGGCACCCCAGAAGGATACCGTGGTCGACGGTATCGAAGGCCGCTGAGAGGTCCAGGAGCACCAACAGGGACACACTCCCCCTGTCTAGCTCCCGGCGCAGATCATCCACTAAGGCGACCAAGACCGTCTCAGTACCATGCCCCGGTCTGAAACCAGACTGTGCCGGATCCAGATAATCCGTGTCTCTCAAGAATACCTGGAGTTGTGAGGCCACCACGCTTTCCATGACTTTGCCCAAGAAGGGGAGATTGGAAACAGGCCGAAAGTTGTCCAATTTAGTGGGGTCCAGTGATGGCTTCTTCAACAGCGGCTTTATAATAGCCTGTTTTAGGCTCGCTGGAATCTTGCCTTCCCGAAGGGAGGCATTCACCACCACTGTTACCCACTCAGCCAATCCCCCTCTGGCCTCTCTCAGAAGCCAGGATGGGCAGGGGTCTAGGATGGACGTGGTGGGCCTCATTCCTCCAAGTATCTTGTCCACATCCTCGGGTTTCACAAACTGAAAAGAATCCAACAAAATAGGACAAGCAGGTGCTCTTGTTACATTCTCGGAGTCTGCATCTAACGCGGCGTCCAGCCCAGAGCGGATCAAGGCGACTTTGTCTGCGAAGAACCGAGCAAATGCTTCACAGCGCGCGACCGAATTGTCAGGGCTCCCACCTGCAGTGGTGGGAGTTAAAAGACCTCTGACAATCCGAAACAACTCCGCCGGACGGTTCTTTGCAGACGCAATAGTGGCCGCAAAGAAAGTTTTCTTTGCGGTCTTTATTGCCGCGGCATATGCCCTAAGAAAGGACACAAACCGTGCTCGGTTTGACTCGCTCGGTTCCGAACGCCACACGCTCTCTAGTTCCCTCTTCCTTCGCTTCATAGCTGCCAGCTCCTCAGTAAACCAAGGGGCTGGTTTAGCTCGGCTACTTGAGAGGGGACGTTCCGGAGCAATCATGTCAATAGCCCTGGTCATCTCCCCATTCCAGAGAGCCACCAAGGCTTCGACATGGTCACCTACCGAGGTGGCGGGAAAATCCCCAAGAGCCGTCAGGAATCCATTCGGATCCATCAGCCTCCTGGGGCGGACCATCTTAATAGGTCCTCCACCTTTGCAGAGATTAGGGGGCGCAGTGAGCCTAAATCTGATCAGGAAGTGGTCGGTCCATGGCAACGGAGAGATGGACAACTCCTCCACACCGCCACTCTGTTCCCATCCCTGGCAGAAAACCAAATCCAATGTGTGTCCAGCACAGTGGGTGGGGCCAGATATTTGTTGGGACAGCCCCATGGTTGCCATGGCAGACATGAAGTCCTGAGCCGCACCTGTGAGGGTCGTCTCAGCATGGACGTTGAAGTCTCCCAGCACAAGGAGCCGTTGAGACTTCAACGTCAGGCTCGAGACCACCCCCGCTAGCTCAGGTAGGGAGACTGTAGTGCAGCGAGGTGGACGGTACACTAACAGAATCCCTATACTGTCCCGGTCACCCACCCTCAGGTAGACGCTTTCAAAATTTGCGGTCTGCGGGATGGGGCACCTGGTCAGATGGATGGAATCTCTATAGACCACTGCGACCCCGCCTCCCCGCCCTCCGGATCTTGGTTGGTGCTGCACGGAGAACCCCGGAGGACAAAGCTGGGTCAGATTTACTCCTCCAGCTTCATCCAACCAGGTCTCCGTGATGCACGCCAGATCTGCCCGCTCGTCCAGGATTAGGTCCTGGATCCAGGTCGTTTTTCCGTTGACAGATCTGGCGTTCAACAGCACCACCTTCAGTCCAGAGGGTCCGCTCACCTGGTTACACCAATTTACCTTAGGAGACCGAGTTGGAATTGTTAATGTTTTGGATAAATGGTCCGAATTTGGCCGAAATTGAGGTCTCCTTTTCCCGCATCTCCTCCTTCCCACCACGACCTCTATGGGGGCCCCTCGGCTAGTGGAACACCTCCCCTCCTCCATACCGCCGTTCTCGACCAAGGTCTTAATCTCTATTACATCAGATGTTTTAAGTGTTGGCGTTTTTTCTTGCCAGTTACTTTGGTCTTCTTTATCCCCCCTCCCCTCCTCATTGTTCTTCACAAGCTCCAGCCCACTTCCTCCCCTGCTTCTTCCACCAGTCAATAGTATCAGAGACAGTATACATAGGAGGGTGGGGGACCACATGGATGGAAACAATACACTTCGGTAGATGGTAAATACAGGTGGTAAACGTTCAACCGCAAAATAAGGTGGTCCCTAGAGTGCTAGAGTCTTAAGTGCAGTAATAGTCACAGTAGCAAAGTCCACGGCTACAAGGGTAGTTCTTAAAGTGCTGGAGCTTAAAGTGCAGCAAGATATATTAAAGTGCAACAAGCTCAAAAACTTAGCCCTCAATGCTACTAAAGTGCGGCAGGAGGAAACGGGAAAGGGACAAAGTGCAAAAACAGTTGGCAACAGAGGCAGGCGCCTTTTAAAGTACTATGTTATGCTCTTATTATCACCTTAGCAGCAAGGTAGGATGGAACTATAACATTTGATGTTGGTAATATGTAAATACAGTAAGTAGGTGATTGACAGTTGGCACAAATGCTATGATTCCGATGTAACAACAGACGATTGATGTAAGATAGCGGATGGGCCTCCGGGGGCTCAGATTTGATGGCCGCGATGGCGGGCGGCTCATGCGCGATAGCGGGCAGCCCACCCCTCCCACCCTCCCAGTCAGTCAGTCAGATGATAACAATTCAACTCGGTCAACACAGTCAGTCGGTCAGATGGAACAACACAGCTCGGTCAGCACAGTCAGTAAGTTAGATGATAACGACACAACTTGGTCGACACAGTTAGATGATAACCACACAACTCGGTCAACCCAGTCAGTCGGTCAGCAGATAACAAAACAGCTCGGTCAGCACAGTCAGTTAGTTAGATGATAGCAACATAGCTTGGTCGACACAGTCAGTCAGTCAGATCGTATAACACAACACAACTTAGACAATGCCAGGGCTCTAGTGGGAAGCGTCCAAAAGCAGCAAAGGACGCCAAAGGGATGTCCTAGTGCCCACCAGCAAGCCGGCTCGAGCTGGAAGCCAATGAAGGCCGAGCTGGACAATGGGAGGCCGGTACGATGGAAGGCCAGCCCCTTTCCAAATTCCGCAGCGCTGCGGGACCCCAGGAACGCCGAGGGACCCCGGCAGACGTCGAAGCCCTGGGGTGCGAATGCCCGCCGAAAACGGCCGCAGACAGGCCGAGCAGCGCACTAGGCCCAGGCCGCTCCGGCGCCAGATGGATCGTGGCCCACTTCCTCCTGCGGGCCCAGGCGCGGCAGTGCAGCAGCACGACCACAAGGACGCGGCTCGGCAGCGCGGCAGCAGGCATGCCGCGTGGTAGCAGATGAAGCCGCCGGGACCACAGGCAGCGCCGCGGGACGCCAATCAACCGCCAGTGCCGTGGAGGAGCGGCAGGAGCGGCGAGACGGCCAGAGAGTTGAGTGCCGCTGCAGAGCGCCACTTCCCCGCTGGATCAGGCCGCCAACGCGGCAATGGCGCCCACGATGTCCGCCGGGTGGATCAGAACTCACCTCCCGGGGGCGCGAGGGGGACGGGCGAGGCCAACACCCAGCACTCCTTACCCCAACTGTGAGTCCGTTTGGAGGGGGGGGATTTCGGCAGTCCGGTAGCTGTAGCTTAGCTTGGTTGGGAGGGAACGCTCCGTTTAGGCCTAGATGGTGGAGGCCTCGGCGTTCTACCTCTCTGCCTCTTCTTTCTTTCTCAACGCCTTCCTTGTTATATATTCGACCCTAAGGCCTCCAGGGGATTCCTTCAAACCCCCCGGGTGCCAAGGTGCCGATTGGTGGTAGAGGGAGGGTTGGATGAGGGAGATTAGGTTTCGATTCTATTTTTCTCTCCGGGCCGCTCTAGAGCCAGCTGTTAGCTCCCCGCCATCTTACCGGAAGTCCTGCTATATTTTGGAGAGATGGGGTTTAAGGAAGAAAACGATGCTATTTGGTCCTGCTAAAAAATCCCAGAAATGTAATACACTGATGTTCCTTCTCTTGATAATGGGGACTGTAAGTTTGCCATTAGTATGGTGCAAGACTTTATGAACAGTCCTCATTGTGAAGAGGAGGAACATCAGTGTCTTAAATTATTTATAAGATTTCTGTTGGATTTTTTTAAAGCGGGGCCATGTGTTACTTTGCATTGATTTCAAGATAGAAGACAGTCCCAGTCAGGGTTGGCTTGATGCACCTTCCTGTTGACATATTTCTCCCTTTCACCCTCCATTTGTGCCTCTTCGAATTCCACAGCACTGTTGATAATAACTGACCTCAATGGCCAGGGCTTCCCAGTTCTCAGTGTTTATGCCATGGTTTTTAAGGTTAGCTTTAAACCCATCTTTAAATCTCTTTTCCTATCCACCAATATTCCATTTTCCATTTTTGAGTTGAGAGTATAGTAACTGCTTTGGGAAATGGTGATCAGGCATTCAGACAACGTGAGTAGTCCAGCAAAGTTAATGGCGGAGGATCATCATTTCAATGCTGGTGGTCTTTGCTTCTTGCAAAACACTGACATTTGTCTTCCCAAGTGATTTGTGGGATTTTTTTAGAGGCAACGCTGAAGGAATAGTTCCAGAAGTTCAGTGTGACATGTGTAGACAGTCCACATTTAGTAGGCATATAACAGGTTTGGGAGGACAACAGCTTTATAAAAAAAAAGGGAATGCCTCACCCTCTACCAACCCCAGAGATCCCTCCGTTCTGAGGACCAAGATCTATTGGAAATTCCCAGTGTCAAGACCTTGCGCCTAACAGCAACTGGGTGAAGAGCCTTTACAGCAGTGGCACCATCGCTCTGGAATACTCTGCCACCTGAAGTCCGTGCTTTGCGTGACTTATCAGCTTTCTGCAGGGCACGTAAGACATACCTGTTTCGACAGGCCTTTGACTTTTGATATTTTTGTTTTTAAATTGATTTAAATTGTTTTTAAATTGCGTTAGATTTCAGCCATTCTTGTAAGCCGCTCTGAGCCCCAGGGGAGTAGCGGCATATAAGTTTGAATAATAAATAAGTAAATAAAAATAAAAAAGCATTAATCACATTTGTCATTTTGTTAACACTCTGATGTTGTTTGATCACACATTTTCATCTGTAAAATATTAAATTGTATGAGATAAACAGAATTGAAATACCACAGAACTTAATGAAATAAAAGCAGTAAAGTAGATATTATTATAGGGCTTGTCTCTACTTGGAAAACACCCTGGACTCACCCTGAATTGAAGCAAATTCTTTCCATATACACAACAGCTTCCGATGAGTATTGCAGGTTTTTCTCCTTTCAAATGAACTTTGCCGGACTTTGAACAATGTTGAGGCAAAATCTGGAGAGCCTGATCTGCAGTCCAGACTGTATACCTATACCAACACCTTCCCAAAGCAAAAAAAAGGGGGGGGGGGGGCTGGATCATCCTAGCAGTAAAATGAGCTCTATCTGAGCTACTGGCCATCATGAATAACTTTGTTGACATCAAACAAGGCACTTTCCCAGCCAGCAAAAGAATCACCCCCTCCTTCTAGTTGGTTTCACAGGCACCTTGTTCTGATGTCAGGAGAGGCATGACAGACAGGGGTTCAGAGTAACTCTGTAGTTGGGTTGGAGTGGCAATGACATAAAAGAGATGAGTTGCGCACTGTCCCAGTGAAGCAGATGTGCTACCAGGCTATCTGAACTAAAGCCCCAGATTCAAATGTGTCGTATCTGAGATGTTCCAGGAAACATTTATGATTTATGAGCCCATAAAATTTTGTTCAACCCAAAGGTTTGGTGGGACAAATCTGTTTCCCAAGTGCAGCTCACTATCATTGTCTGTAGCCTCAAAACATTGTCCGTAGCCTCAAAACAATTTTTCCTCTGTACATGAGGCAATCCTGTCGAGATTGGTTATAAATGCAGCAAATAAATAAATAAATACATCCCTGTCTCTACTGGATGATTACAGTGTAGTATTCTAAAATGATGTGATTTAAAATATATTTTTATTCTTTGTCTAATAATGATTCTTTTTCTGTTTTGTTCACTTTATATTTCAGAACGTACCTGTTGTATTTTTGTCAGGTGATGAGATTATTGGCATGGAACATATTTCAGAAGGACTTGAGAATATTTTTTTTATCATGGAGCTTTTGGTGTTAATTATCTTTTTTTGCACTTAACTTAAATTTAAAAACAGGAAGACTTTGTCATTGCATGACTGACAATATTTTGCATAGTCTACCAGGAACTATGAACTGATCTGTGGTAACTATAAAGATTTTGCCCAAGTTGCCAAAGTAGTGAGTCATTTCTCTGCAATAAATATTTTTCAAATTATGTTTGGGATGCCTTGCAATTAGTATGGATGCAGAAGTACTTTGATAACATGAAATTTGACAATATATTTGTTGACAATGAATTAAGGTGCACACCAAGGTACAGTCCTCCCTCCCCCCAATGTGCTGCAAAAATTAGAAAGGGGACTACCAATTTCAGTCCTGTCTTCCCAACCATTGAAGAGCTATGGAGGTATGCTCAGGCTCATTCTTAATTTTCTTGAGCACAAAGGGGCCTTCATTGCCAATTTAACAAACCCAGAGCCATTCCCACAACTGATCACTGAATGCAAAAATGAAGCTGTGCCCTTCTGGTTATTTATTTTTATTTATTTATTTCTCGTATTTCTATCCCGTCCTTCTCAACCCCCAAAGGGAGACTCACGACGGCTTACAATGGGCCCCATTACGAGGCCTGTTGTCATCTGTTGTTGCATAGTATTGTTTAACCCTTCTTACATCTGAAAAAGGACAGATGCAGCTGCTATCCTCTGTGACACTTGCACAGATCATAATTTTATCCTTCTCAGTGGAGCCTCCGGTGGCGCAGTGGGTTAAACCCCTGTGCCAGTAGGACTGTAGGACAGGTTGCAGGTTCGAATCCGGGGAGAGGAGGATGAGTTCCCTCTATCAGCTCCAGCTCCTCATGCGGGGACATGAGAGAAGCCTCCCACAAGGATGATAAAAAAAAAATCAAATCATCCAGGTGTTCCCTGGGCAACGTCCTTGCAGACGGCCAATTCTCTCACACCAGGAGTCACTCCTGACACGACACAAAAAAAAAATCCTTCTCAGTGCAGCATTTTCTTTCTGTCCTCTTCAATTGGACAAATGAATTTTATTTGGTTGTTTGTGTTTAGTTATTTCGGTATAATTGCACATTTTCAAATTGGCACAGTTTCAAAAGTAAAGAATTGATTATTTGACTCAAAATTTAAATATATGTAGCAATTTAAACAGGCATTGCTGACATAGAACCACCCCTTTTACTGTGGGAGTGGCAAGGGAGAAAGCTGAAAACAATTGCAACAACTTCAGAAGAGGTGACGAGTCAACTGAAGCACAGGATTTCCAAGAACAGTGAGTGTGAAGTAGTTTGATTTGCTTAAAAAAGGATACTTTTTTTAAAAATGTTCTTTTCATGTAATTGTTTATGGAAATACAAGGATATTAGCATTTTGAAAATTAACAATGGACAAGTTTAAATCATAATCATGCATGGCTCTATAAACAGACAACACACATACATACATATGTATGTTTCTGTATGTATATAGCAGTTTATATAAAAATTAATATCCTGATTTCCATATTGTCTTCTTTAAACTGCGGAATAGTATACATGATCTGTGGAATGATGCAGCAATCACCACATACTGCAACAATTTCTGTTGTTTAATGATTGAATATATAAAGAAATTTTCCCTTTGTGCTTAATTCTCTTGGAACTTGGCTTACCTGGATTTAGATTACTGCAAGTAGATAATCATTTGATTTAAACAACTGTGACTATTGGTTGTTATTATTCACAGAAACGGGGGGAAGAGTTTACATTTCTGTTTCTCTAAGTAATTTCTCCTTTATTTCTTTGAATGTTTATAGTGCCTTTATCTCAAAGTAAGATTCAAGGCAGCTCTATCCAGTCATCCTGCTTCACTTCTTTCTAACCAAATAGCCCTAAAACAATGATTCTCTTCTTTACAGAAAATTGTTCTGGTCCATTGATCATTTTGCTTCTGCTTTCCAAGCTCTAGAATGTCCATTTTAAGGTGGAATCACTGGATATATATGCCATATTCCAAAAGTGTTTGCACTATTTATATATATTAGATATGCTGTTATTTTCCTTTTGGTTCCTTTCCTAATGATCCTCAAGGTGGCACTCTTTTCCCAACCATAGGAATACAAGAGCAATATTTTCATGTTGATGTCCTTCACTACTGAAAGATCTCTTTCTTAGTCACAACAGTAGCTTGGATCTTAGAAGTCCATACTTACCTCTGAACTTTTTTCCCATTCATTCTATCTATCAGCAAAACTAGTTTAACAGCGTGATTAGTTTGGGAACAACTGGGCTTTCCATTTGTATCACTACTTCAAATTTAAAATGGCCAGGGAATTAAAAATAGGAGGAAATGTTCTGCGAACATAAATGCAACCTATGGAGCAACCATTCAGGTGACAAACTTTAGACATTATCGCACAGAAGTGGAAAACAGCACTTACTGTGTGACATTGTGTAATACTGATTCTCAGTCTCCCATCTCTCGGAGATGAAACTGTTCCCAGCTATTGATAGGCACAGTCCATCAATAGCCCGTAATCATGACATACGCCTGGGGCCCTTCCACACAGCCCTATATTCCAGAATATCAAGGCAGAAAATCTCACAATATCTGCTTTCATCTGGTCCACACTCAGATAATGTGGGATTTTCTGTCTTGATATTATGGGATATAGGGCTGTGTGGTAGGGCCCTGGGACTTACCTGGTGCGATAAGGTCCTGGTGCTTCTGTGGTAGCATTTTATATTGTCCTCTTGCTAAACATTTAATTTTTTTTAAAAAAAATAACCTTATAGTTTTCAGTGGCAAAGTATATTTGAGAAATAAAAGATAAAGAAGGAGTTATGCCACCCAATCAGAAACTCAACATCACACTGCTAAGGCATCACAGATACTATGGCACTAATGGTGCAAAGAGAAGGGAGCAGGCTTGTTTTCTGCTGCCCCGGACGCTAGGACTCAGAGCCATGGGTTTAAATTATGGGAAAGGAACTTCCACCAGAACATTAGGAAGAACTTCCTGACTGAATGAGTGGAGCTCTCCGCTCAGAGTGTGGAGGAAGCCCCTTCTTTGGAGGCTTTTAAACAAAGGCTGGATGGCCATCTGTCAGGGATGTTTTGATCGTGCTTTTCTTTTTTTCTTTTTTTTAAATTTAAAATTTTAACTTTATTTTTTATGGCATGGTATATTTACCATGTTTATTTTGGTTATGGTACATAACAGAAAAGCAAATAGTGGCAGATATAATCAGATAACAATATTTTTGATGTGTACATGCCTATCTACCTTAGTTATTCAACCAGTTAATTTTGACAATGAGTACAAATTATTATCATTTACATAACTTAATACACATTGACTTGCTATTTCTGCCTGTTTTCCACTACATTCAGTCAAAGCTTTCTATTCAATTTTTCCATAACATTCAGAAAATTAGCACATAACATATTACACACAATGGACCATACACTCATCCCAAAACCCCTATCCCACACAAAATAAAACCTCTTCCCCACACCCGTGCACCCTTCACCATGACTTCCAACACCGAAACACTATGAAACCTTTAAGCCTATTTATCTCTCCTTATTTATGGTAACCCTACATTCCTAATGGAGTTCCTCGATATTACTGACTCTCTATTCAGATATGCCATGGCCAACTTCATTTTTCTAAAAAGTCCTCATTGCTTTTATTCCTCCTGTTATAAGTTAGTCTGGCCATTAACATATATTCTCACATTCTTTCCCTCCAATCCTTATTGGTTAAACCTTTTTCTCCTTTCCAGTCTTTGGCTATGGTCAATCTTGATTGTGCCTTTCCTGCATGGCAGGGGGGTTGGACAGAATGGACCTTGGGGTATCTTCCAGCTGCATGATTCTATGAATTCTGGTAAATTGCTGCTGGAACATCATGAGATATTGATTTAATGCTGTAATATCTTTTGTCCTCTATTTTTTCAAGAAAACGCGATGAAGCACATCATTTTTCACATGCCTAATCAGAATTCATTTTATTTTTCTACCTAGCATGTGAAAATGGCAGCATCCATATCAGATACTTCTTGGCTTCAAAATTCAACTTTGTTTATTCACATGCTGAAAAACTGGACTGGTTTTGAAGATCTGGGAGAATATGCGAGCTCCATTAACCCTTTCTGGATATTACTGCTTCCCATGTTGTTATATCATTCATATTGTTTCATTTTTTTGTTAAATTGTTTCACCTCATTTGTTCTATATATTTACAAGAAAAAACATAACATAAGCGGAAGCATTTATGATCCGTTATGGGAAAAACCAAGGCAATGGATTGGACATTTTGTGGAAACATTTGGAAAGATATGGCATGGTAAGAAAGTGTCTGGAAAAGTAAAAATAGCTTCAGTGTTTGTTTTAAATAAGTTTAATCACAAGACATAGATTTACCACCTTGAATGAAGTAAAAGGACAAGAATATCCATTGTTCACTAGGAATGGAGCTCTAGAACAATCTCTGGTATCATTATTATCATAAAAAGGAAGAAGATCTTATGTAGCCCTATGGACCTCATCATTTCCCCCCCCCCCGCCCTTATCTATTTTACTAGCAATTACTGGCAAAATGGAACATGCATGTGGCACCTCACGGGAAGCCGCACACCCTCCCCGCTTCCCCTAGATGCATCAGAGCTACCCAAAACACAAAATCTTATCTTGGTTAGCAAGGAAGCTACTTGCAATGCTTCCATGACACATCAGCTATCAATGGGGTGGGGCCATGGCCTTTGTCATGTGATGGAGTTCACTGGATCTATCCCCAAAGAAGAGCCTCAGCATGGCAAGGGGCCAAAAAACCCTCATGTGA
This sequence comes from Anolis sagrei, assembly GCF_037176765.1. Classification (NCBI taxonomy): domain Eukaryota; kingdom Metazoa; phylum Chordata; class Lepidosauria; order Squamata; family Anolidae; genus Anolis; species Anolis sagrei. The sequence continues at coordinate 49,881,397 of NC_090024.1, read as the reverse complement.
TGAGGTAGATACAACAATAATGCATGTGAGAATTTAGATAATTTTCTTCAAGAGGGTTTCTACAGAGGAGTACTTAATTAAAAACTTTTCTATAGGTTACCATTTGTCTCAGCTTCTCCAACAGAAACATATGTAAGAATTTCAATGGACAAATATAGGACTCCTGTGACTTATATTTGTCCAACTATAGACAAGTTGATTTCAGGATAGAGGTCAAAGAAAATATTTTTTGATACTTTTTCTTTGGGAATAATATGCAAGAATGTTATCACTCATTTAAAAAGTCAGGTTTTGTTATTGATATGATATTAATAGTAACCTGTTATACATTGTCATCATTTCAGGTTATGAGGTTATTGGCATGGAAAATCTACCAAAAGGTCCAGGAATTATTGTCTTTTACCATGGAGCCTTTGTTCTAGACTATATCTTATTAGTAGCTAGACTGTATGCACAGAAAGGAAGATCCCTCTATTCTGTGGCTCACCGTGACATGTTTCTACCAGGTAAGATATAATAAATGACCACGCTTTAATATGTGTATTATCATTTAAAGCATTATTTGGGAACAGATATAAATATTTATGTTTCATTTTTTTCCTTCACCTGTGTTTACAGGAGTAAAACTGGTTCTTGATGTGGTGGGTTGTATAGTTGGCACAAAGGTTAATTGTGTGGAAATTCTGAAAAAAGGCCATCTTCTAGGAATTGCGCCTGGTGGACTTAGAGAAGGAAACTTCAGTGATGAATACTACAGTCTTGTATGGGGTTCTGGCACAGGTTTTGCTCAGGTCGCTTTAGATGCCAAAGTGGTAAGTGATCTGCTTTCAATATGTATATTGCCCACATTAAATAGACTGGAGTGAACAAAGTGTGTTTGTTCTTGTGTCCTTTCTCCCCTTAAACTGCCTTGAGCTGTCCTTTTTCTAATTAAAGACACATCATGAATTGCCTCTTCTGGAAGACCCAGGAGGCACTTTAGTCAGGATTCCCCATCACAGCTGCATCCTATGGGACCCCCGGTTTTGTCATCTGATAGAATCCTAGAGCTCTCTGTCAAAGATCTGGACATCCCAGAATTACAGAGCAATTACAGTGTCTGATTTATTGCAGAAAATTGACCCTAGAACTGTCAAATGCCCAGTCCTGGAATCTTGATTATATGCAATGATATCTTTAGCTAATGTTCTTGATGCAAAATGAGACTGATGATTTGGAATAGGAACCTAAACACATTTAGAAAATAAAAATATCTGGTTCCATTCCAGTGAGAGATTGTTTAGCAAGTAATATTTGAATTGTTTAAAACAGTTCGTAGAGGTGGACTTATATCTAATATACAAGATTGCAAGAGGTAGTTCCCTGGTTAAGGTTAGGAAAATAAAGGCTGAGTGTAGCTAGAGGATGCCTACAGGAACCCAGAGAGTGTGCCACTTGACATAGCCAATAGAAAAAGTGGATGGTGAGTGTCAGGTGAGACAAGAAAGAGTCAAAGCTTAAACTATGGCAAATGGATCACACAGTTTGAAAGTCAGATCTGCTTCTGTGATGGAGGTGTTGCAACAATATTCCAATACAAAAATATTAGTGTTTGACTTTTTTTTTTATCATGTCAGGAGCGACTTGAGAAACTGCAAGTCGCTTCTGGTATGAGAGAATTGGCCGTCTGCAAGGATGTTGCCCAGGGGACGCCCGGATGTTTTGATGTTTTTCATCCTTGTAGAGGCTTCTCTCATATCCCCACATGAGGAGCTAGAACTGATAGAGGGAGCTCATCCGCCTCTCCCCAGATTCAAACCTGCGACCTGTCGGTCTTCAGTCCTGCCGGCACAGGGGTTTAACCCACTGCACCACCGGGGGCTCCTAGTGTGTTTGACATGAGTGGAAATCTGTTTAAGTTTATAAGGCTGCATGTAAAAGAGACAGGGAATTATTCTAGAAATTAGCCAAATATAATTTTGCCCAAAAATTATTTATATGCACTTCCATAAGCTTTCTTAAAATAAAAAAGGCATGACAGCATGCAATATTTATTGGATGAAATGCATTGGGAAATTGCATAGAGCAGGGGTCCTCAAACTTTTTAAACAGAGGGCCAGGTCACAGTCCCTCAAACTGTTGGAGGGCTGGATTATAATTTGGAAAAAAAACCATGAATGAATTCCTATGCACACTGCACATATCTTATTTGTAGTTCAAAAAAACACTTAAAAATAATACAATAATTAAAATGAAGAACCATTTTAACAAATATAAACTTATTAGTATTTCAATGGGAAGTGTGCGCCTGCATTTGGCTGATGAGATAGGATTGTTGTTGTTGTTGTTGTTGTGTGCTTTTAAGTCATTTCATACTTAGGTTGACCCTGAGCGAGGGCTGGGTAAATGACCTTGGAGGGCCGTATCCGGCCCTCGTGCCATAGTTTGAGGACCCCTGGCATAGAGTAAAGTATACAGATACTCTGAAACCCAGTCTGTCTTTTGCATAACATCAACTGAATGTTTCAAGTTTCTTCAGCACTTGCCAAGTGTATATGGCTCAAACAGATTATTGCAACACACTCTATGTGGGGTTGCCTTTAAAGACTGTTCTGAAACTCCAACTAGTCCAATTGTTGGCAGTCAGATTACTCATTGGAGCAACTTACAGGGAGCATACCACTCCCCTGCTTCGTCAGCTCCGCTGGCTGCCAGTCAATTTCCAAGCACAATTCAAAGTGCTGGTCTTGACCTATAAAGCCCTAAACAGTTCCAGCCCAGTTTACTTATCCGAACGTATCTCTCTCTATGACCCACCTTAGAATTTACTATCGTTGGATGAGCCCCTGCTCTCGATCCCACGACCCTCACAAGCACGATTAGTGGGGATGAGAGACAAGGCCTTGTTGGTGGTGGTCCCCCATCTTGACTCTGCAAGTCAAAGCTTGAAGCTACAGATTGCTGAAGTTCAAAATCACAAAAATTGGCTAGGAACTGAGTGGAAATAATAAATATTTATTACTCTTTCTTTTCCTTTCTTCCCCTAAATTTAGCCCATCATTCCTATGTTTACACAAAATCTTCGTGAAGCATACAGGACAGTAGGAAAAACACGTGAGCTTATTTCTTCAATATATGTTATTGGCCTCAAGTATCTATGGCATACATATTCTGTAAGGCAACTGTGAATATATGGTACATTATTGTTGATTGGGATCATGTTGAGGTGTAGCATCTTTCTAAGTGGACTTAAATCTGGAGGAAATTAAATTGTGCAGTTGTGCGACATTCATATTTGGTAGAGGACCACTGTTATATTACTATGAACAAACTTAGCAAAGTGTCTGAACAAGACCAATGTATGATGGAACCTATGTGCATCAGATTCCGATGTGCATCAGACACTTTGTCAGCTCTGCTTTTTAGCGCATTGGTCATTGCCAGTGTCCTGATATGCATCTTTGCAATTCAGAACTCTTTTCATTGTGCCTCTGCTACTTAGCTAAGAATATGCAAAGTTATGTTACATAAAAAAAACATATAGGATTCCAATGATGATAATTTATAATTATAGCTCACCACCCAGCCTACAATGATTCCTTTTTTAAATTAACTTTAGTTTTAAAAATTGGAATTTATATTAAAAGTCAAAAACAGTGAATAAAAATACAGAACAGAAAAAAGAAAGAGAAAGAAAAAAGAAAAGAAAAGAAAAAATAGATGACCTCCAATCTATCCTCACAAAATTGACATCCCCTTCTCTTCCTCTTGCAAAAAGTGAAAAAAAAGTTTTCCAGTCTTTCAAAAAAAAAATCCAATATATCTCTTATTTTAGTAAACATATTAGTTCGTCCATCTTGGCCAAGTCCATCATTTTAATCATCCAATCTTCTGTTATGTTACGGAGTTCTTCCATTTCTGCGAGTAGAGCAATCTGGCTGCTCTGATCATACATTGCAACAGTTTATCATAGTAATTTGTATCATTCAGACCAAGTAGAAAAGTCTCAGGTTTTAACTGGATATTTTCCCTCAAAACTTTCTGGATCACCATATGTATTTGAATCCAATATTTATTGGCATGTTTACATGTTAACCACATATGGTAGAATGACCCCAATTGCTACATTTCCAGCAACTGTTGGAAACCACATTAGATATCTTAGGAACTTTTTTGGGAATCATATATTATTGATACATCACTTTATAAAATTTCTCTTTCAAATTATAACATAACTTATATTTTAACCACTTGTTCCACATTTTCTCTCATTGGCCCAACACTATGTTATGTCCAACATTTTGTGCCCACTTTGTCATACATTCTTTAACTTGCTTGTCTGCCATTTTCCATTTCAATAAAATTTTATACATTTTAGCAATTAAATGTTCAACATTAGCCCATAATTGCAACTCAATTTCTGATTTACTCAGTTCAAAACCAACTAATTTATTGTCTTGCCTGAATCTCTCCATTAACTGCAAGTAAGAAAACCACTGAAAACCGTGACCCTTTGCAATCAATTGTTCTCTTGTTTTGATTCTATGTTCTTCTTGTACATTTTCTAGGAGATCTTGATGAGTTAACAACTTCTTCTTCTCTTTTATGTCTCTTTTCTATAAAATGCTTCCTGCACAGATACCTTCATTAATTTATATCTCTCCAATATTTGTTATAGAGCACATCTAACAAGGATTTTTAAAGTCCACATTCACTTTCACTTTGTCATACCACTGTGCCAACCATATCTCAGATTATGTCCCTCCAGTGGCAACCTCCTAATATTACTCAACAAAACCGAGTCTTTTATTCAAACTGAACAGCAAGCAAAAAGCAGAGTTTCAGATCAGGTGCACCTAGGCCACCGAGTTCATTTATGTATTGTAAAGGTTTCCTCTTGACATTAAGTCTAGTTGTGTTCGACTCGGGGGCGGGGGTACTCATCTTCCATTTCTGTAAATGCCTCCTAGGTCACATGGCTGGCATGACTGCATGAAGCACTCTTACCTTTTTAACAGAGCAGTACCTATTGTTCTATTCACATTTTGCATCTTGTAGCACCTTATATTTAATTCTTGGCTACTTTCTGTGCCATATAAATTTAGATATACCCTTTGTCCTTGTTTAAATTGTTTATCTGTCACAATCATGGGTATTGTTTGAAAAAGAAATAATACATTCATTTTATCACAGAGAGTATGCCCAATAATGGCAAATGTAACTTAGCCCATCATACTAGTCTTTTAAAATATTTATCCATAAGGTTTCATAATTATTTTGGAACAGCAGACAATTTTTATTTGTTAAAGTAATACCTGAATTCTTTACCTTTTTATCTATTTTAAAACCTTTTATATAAAAAACAATTTTCTTGATCTTTCATGTCCATATTTTAGTCAATTTTTTTGTTTTCTGGCTAATGATTTTAAATCCTGATAAAGTTCCAAAATATTCAACTTTCTCACCAAGACTTGTATTCCATTCAATTGGTTTTCTAAAGTAATCACCAAATCATCTACAAATGATTGTAATTTATAATATTCCTTTTCAATCTTTCTTCCAGAAATCCTTCCCTCACCTCATATATGCCTTAAAAGTACTTCAAGAACTAGTAGTATAAATAGAAGTGATAAGAGTGGGCATCCTTTTCTAGTTCCTTTCTGAATTTCACATGGCTTGGATAAATTTCCATTTACAACGACCTGTGTTGTCTGCCTAGTATAACTTGATTTTATCAATTTTATGAAATTATCTCCAAAATGCATATGCGCCAATACCTTAACATAAATGGCCAATTCAGCTTATCAAAAGTTTTTTCTGCATATAAAAATATCAAAGCCAGTTGTTTTTCATTATTTTTTCCAAATACCCCAAAATATCCAATATATTCCTTACATTGTTTCATAGTTTTCTTTTAGGCAAAAAACCAGAATGATCCTGATAAATAAACTGTTGAGGTATACATTTCAGTCTTTCATCCAGGGTGCTTGTAAACAATTTATAGTCATTGTTCAATAAAGATATTGGTCGATAATTTTTTGGTGAAGTTCAATCTTGGTCTTCCTTAGGTATTAGATCAATCTTAACTTCTTGCTATGTTTCAGGTTTGTATTTTGTATTAAGTATGGAATTCATCATTTGTTGAAGTGGTAGCCTAAATTCATCCTCAAAATGTTTATAATATGATGCTGGTAACCCACCTGTGCCTGGTGCTTTCCCAGTTTTGTGTGTGTGGGGGGGGGGGGTGTGTTTTGTTTTTTATAGGCTCAGATATTTCTTTCAGTGTTACAGGCCCATTGATCAATTGTTTTTGTGTTTCAGTATTTTTGGCAACTTTTACTGAGTCAAGTAATTATCTATCTTTCAGAGATATATGGACAGTGTTATATAAATTACTGTATGTGTTTTAAAAAAAACCTGTTGAATATTGATATCATCCATTAATATTTTATTCTTGTATTGTATCTTAACAATTAGATTTTTTTCCTTTTCCTTCCTTAATGTGTATGCTAACCATTTTCCTGGTTTATTAGCTGATTCAAAGTACTCAGCCTACAAGGACTCCTAAAGTGATATACAACCTATAAAAGCAATTAAAACAGTATTGTTTTTTATATAAAGACCGTTTATATATAAATAGTATATTAAAACTGTCTATATTGTTGCATGTTTCTCAGGCCATCTTGTATTAATGTAACATCAGTCTTGTGTATTGCAGAGTTGTGTGATTGTGCTGGTATGATAAGATTGTCTTCTTCTAGCCCATGTTGTTTCCTATCTGTTCAATAAGTTAATTCAGAGAATTTCCAAACCTCTGGATAAATTTCGGAACAGATGGCTACAAGGAGAGGAAGCATCACCTAGAAAAAGAGCAATGAATAGCAAACATTAAGTAGAACACTGACAAAACTGTCTATATGTACACAAAGATTTCCATGCCAGTAGGAAATCATTTTGTCTCTGTAACAACTGTAGGGCTGCTGAAGTGGCTATATGAACGAACTAAACTGCTAGTTCTTCCATTATATGGAGGCTTTCCTGTCAAATTGCGTACATATATTGGAGAACCCATACCATATGACCCAAATCTAACTGCAAAGGAACTGGCTGAAAAAGTAAGCTAATTCTGCACTCAAAACTCTTGGTTTCCATTTTTAAATTATATACTGGATGTTATGTTATTTATTATATTTCATCATAATTGTTGCTTTTCCTGGCTCTCTCATTTATTTTGCAATGATATATGTAAAAGCTATCAATTTTGCTTGTGCAGGATTTATTTTTAGTTATACAGGTTAGTTATAAAATCCTTGGGACCAAAAGTGTTTTGGTTTTGTTTGTTTTTTCATAATTTGGAATATTTCCATATACATAAGGGCCCCAGGTCATAACATGGAATTCATTTATGTTTCATATTCTCCTCATATGCATAGCTTGAAGGTAATTTTACAAACAATTTTGAGCACTCACCCTGTCCATCTTCTGCAAAGATTTAAATACATGGTTGTTCCGCTGTGTTTTTGACTATACAATCCTCCAGATAGCTTAGTCCCAACTAGGACCCAAATTCTTGTCCTTGAACTTTACTATTGTTCTGCACTTAAATTTAAAATGCTCTATTCACATACTGCCCTGTAACTCTACTGCCGCCATATGAGCACTTTATCCATCAGCCCTGTCTTCACAATTATTTTTGCACCAGTCTCCCCACCCATGTCCAGGAACTGATGGTTATTGCAGAGCTCATTGGTTGTTGGTTTGATATTTGCTTTTATATTTTTGTTATAATGCTGTTGTTTTATTCTGTGTTATATTGCTATTTATATATTTTAATGTGCTATATTTTAATCATGCTGTTCGGGTTTGTTTCTATGTAAGCTGCCTCAAGTCCCTTTGGGGAGATGGAGGTGGGGTACAAAAATTAAGTCGCTGTTGTTGTTGTTGTTGTTGTTAGTTTATGTGCAGTGAAACATCAGAAAGCGAAAGTGTCATTATTTTAACCAATCATTTGGACTAGTTTAGATTTTGGAGCACTTTGGATTTCAAATTTTTGGATATAGAATGATCAACTATTATTTTCATAGCCAAAAATATATCAATATACTCACACCCTACGCTAAATGACTCCCTACAAAACCATACTCCACATGAGAATATCAGAGTTATGCTATTTCTGCATGGAATGAATAGCAGGATCACATTATAAGAAAAGCACATGAGTAAGTCAAATAAGTAAAACTTATTCAAAGAGCATTAAGCCAAATGATAGATAACATGATACTGTTTGTGAAGAGGAAAGAAGATACACATACTTTTGTGAAAATTACATAGCAGTGTTGAATATTCAGGTGAGACATCTACTAGTATTTGAGGTCCACATTCCCACATTTACCTTCCATGGGACTTATGACACTGAAACTGGTGTCCTCTTATATAACTTTATTTACAGTATTTGGAATAAAAAATTCCTATGCTCCCTAAAAGGGGGAGATAAGGAAAGGAGAGAGAAAAGACAGAGTTCCAGCTTACCAAGTCAGAAGCAGACGGAATAATAGCCACTGCCCTGGCCATTATTGGGAGAGAGAAGAAACTGGTTGAATTGAAAACAAACACATAACCAGCAGGTTTCCCCCAGAATCACATTTCCTCCTGAATCCCTACCCCTAAAACAAAACAAAAAAGTCTAAATGTCACAATGAACAGTAATTTATACACTTACCTTTTTTTTTTTCAGGCCAAGATTGCAATTGAAGATCTTCGAAATAAATACCAAAAAAGACCAGGAAATATATTAAGAGCATTATCTGAGCGATTTTATAAGCATCACAAGAATAACTAGCTTTATCCCATATATCTCATAAATGGGTTTTTCTATGACGCATTCCTTTCTCTAAATAACTCATAGAATCATAGAATCAAAGAGTTGGAAGAGACCTCATGGGCCATCCAGTCCAACCCCCTGCCAAGAAGCAGGAATATTGCATTCAAATCACCCCTGACAGATGGCCATCCAGCCTCTGTTTAAAAGCTTCCAAAGAAGGAGCCTCCACCACACTCCGGGGCAGAGAGTTCCACTGCTGAACGGCTCTCACAGTCAGGAAGTTCTTCCTCATGTATATTTATTGTTGTATATTTATTGTTTTTTATGTAACTTTTTAAAATGTCTATTTTCCTTAAGCATTATATTAAATAGAATACAAAACAGAATATCCTGCTATATAATTTGTGTGAATGTGTATATTTTAAATAAATAGTTGTGAATTTTACTTTTATGTTCTCAAGAAATATATCATAAATAGTCAAACAATACCATAAAGAAGGTAAATCATTGTCTTTTGTGAACGTTGCCTTCTTGTTATTGGAATCAGATAATAATGCTTATACTGCAGCTGGGAGTTTAAAATTCAGGGTGCCTGTTCAAACCATGCTTGTGCATTTCTGAAAAGCAGGATTTAGAGGAAAGGAAGTACTATCTAGTTTACAAGAGATAAGCTTTCCTCAACCAGTGGCTGCTCCAGAAATTGCTGGACAATAGCACCCACCCATCACAAAATCTGAACTGTTTAACTGTTAGGAATAGGTTGAATATAGACATATTTTTGTCCACCCATGCCCTTTCTGGACAGGCCTTTCCAAATGACTCTTACTCCAGGTCTACCAATCACCACTGTTTATTTTTCCCACCAAGGAGGAGACTATATCCACTCCTAATTAAGCTTGTGCAATCTGGGTAAACCTTGACCTGTTTCATGTCCCAGCTTTCGGTGGGGGGCCCAATCCATTATTGGGAGCCTCTCGAAATTGGGAGGACAGAAATCTGTTTTCGCCCTGGGGTGCCAAAAGATCTTTTTTCTATCGGCCCATGGAGGGGGGGGGGCTCCCAGGCTCCCCTTCCCATCATTTTAGGCATTTAAGTTGTTTCTACTCTAGACAAGAGACACTCAGCTCTAGAGGCAGGAGCACACTTTAAGGAGGCTTCTCTTACCGGTTTCTCTACTTTAGAGGAGAGGTGCTCAGCTGCAAGCAGGCACTTGCACTTTCTGGGCTTGCACGCCACACACACACATTCTTTCCAAGGCAAGAAGACAAGTTCTGTTTCTTACTCTCTAGAGGAGGCACTTGGGTGCAGGCAGGCAGGCACTTTAAGGAGGCTTCTTAACTGTTTCTCTATTCTAGAGGAGAGGTGCTCAGCTGCAGGCAGGCATGTGCGCTTTCCAGTACAAGGAGACAAGTTCCTTTCCTTATTCTAAGGAGAGGTGCTCAGCTGCAGGCACGTGGACATGCTTTCTGGGCCTGCACACCACACATGCAGTCTTTCCAAGTCAAGCAGACAAATTCTGTTTCTTACTCTCTAGAGAAGGCACTCGGCTACAGGCAGGCACACACTTTAAGGAGGTTTCTTACCTGTTTTTTTACTCTAGAGGACAGGCGCTTGGTTTCAGGCAGGCACTTTCCAAGGCAAGGAGGCATGTTCTGTTACAGTCCAGTCCTGCTTGCTTTCATATCAAGCTGATTTTTGTACTGGAGGGGGATTCCTGTTATATTCTCTCAAAGGTAACAAAAGAACTGACGTAAAGAAGGAAAACAGATCCATGCACAACTCTATAACTCCTAATGTCCCCAATCAAGAAGGACCCAAATTGAAGCCGGACTGATTTTTAACCAATCAGGGGAAAATGTGGGTACTTTGGATGGATGTCAAAGGGGATAACATATTCCACACTGTATTACATGGTTATGTCCGGTCTTTTTGAGAGCTGAGACTCTGTATCTGGCATACTTCACAGGATCCCTAGCCATCTTAGATTAAGGCAGCCTCATTTTAAAAGTACAAACTCAAAATTTCCTTTGAAACCCCCTCTATCCTGCTGATAAGGAAATAGTCTCAGAAAAAGTGAGTTAACAACAACAAAAGTTAACAACAACAACAACAACAGTTCTATTCAAGAGAGCAATTGGGGCTTAACTATCTTGTATACTTTGCAATGGGAGATCTTGCCAAACTGGTTCAGAATGGTACATCTTATACTGATCACTTTTGTTTCATATGTTGCAACTACATTGTTTTCATCAGACTATCCCAGAGTGATTAGGAATGATTACCAGAGGGTAATAAAAGACACATTGACATGTTTCCTTTACACAGAGACTCTTATTTTTTCTACACATGACACCCTTTTTTCTGCACTACATCACTAAGACAATGGTATTTTTCTTTTGAACTCTCCATAGGATAACATTACGATAATGTTTTGCCCAACCCAGAGCTGTTCTCTTCAGTTTTGGTGACATCCCTCAAGTGAAGAATCGGTTAAATATAGACAGAAAGGCAAAACAAATGTGGCATCTCAAGCCCTGTCTTTAGCCTTGGCTCTCCTCTGCAGATGGAGAGGAAAACATCTCATATTCAGTGGTATCTTAAACCCTGAACTTAGAGGGCAGGGACAGCGGGGGAAAGAGGAAATGTTTTTAATGAGATTTTATTTATAGAAAGAATCTAAAATCCCTCAAAATCGGGGGATGATGACCCAAATATAAGAGTGGTCAACGTGCCATCCATGTGTGGCAATTTTCACCCCTCTAGCCCTAAAACCGAGGGGAAGAGGAACCTGGGAAGGCTGCCCATGTTGGCCAATGGTCTGAAAATGTTTGTTCTTTCGGACCCAGAATGAAAAAGCTCATTTGGAAAGGCACCTGTTTTGGGGAGAGGTGCTCAAAAACAAAAACAAAAACAAACCGAAACAGATAGCGATTCTATGCAAATGCACAAGACTAATAGTTATACTCAGAGGCAGCCCTAGGTAATTTTCAATGGTAAGCAAACGGTATTTTAGCGCCCCCCCCCCCCCCAACCAATCACTGATATATATTTTCTGTTTGTCATGGGAGTTCTGTGTGCCATATTTGGTTCAATTCCATTATTGGTGGAGTTCAGAATGCTCTTTATTGTAGGTGAACTATACATCCCAGTAACTACAACTCGCATATGTCAAGGTCTATTTTCCCCCAAGAGCACCTCAAGAGCGCCCCTGGGCAAAATCAACTATACTGCAAATGCTTACTTTGCGTAATGGGTTGAGCCACCCCTGGTTATACTTTAATAGCCTTTTAGTAAAGGGAAGGATCTGAAGATGACTCTTTAGGTCTTGGGACCTGGAGAGTGGGGAAAGAGACTACCTTTGGGAATGGACAGGGAGTTTGCCTTCACTTTAAGTTCTGAAACATGAAAAGTGAATTCCTTGAGTCTGCTTTTAAGAAGTAGATCAGATAAGGAACAACTCGACTATAGGACTGCCCTAAGGCTCATAGGTTTCATCCAGGGGAAAACTGAGAGGGAAATAAAAAAGTTGACACCTGTCCAATCCCATACTGTGCCCCCTCCCTTGTTCCTTTCTAGCTTCAATATGATTAAATAGATTTTGATGAGCCTTAGTCAGTAAATCATCATAAGTGCTCTTCTTAGAAAAAAATATATAGTTACTATTTTTCAAATCACAGCAAAAAAAATAAAAAAGGAAAATTTTCAAAGGCTACTCACAATTTAGGACTGAATCTTTAGGGAGAATATACAAAAAGAAGTACTAAGTAGTGGCAGCATAATTTTGGATGCAGTTAACTGCTTCGATCATAATTCAGCTGTTTGGAGAACAGAAATATATTTTCGAATCCTTAATTCCTTATGGATGATCTATATCAGAACTTGAAGGAGCAGGGGAGTATTTCATCCTGTTCTGCTAGACCTCCCAATATTATTTATTACCATAACTTATTACAGATTTCTAAAGGGTCTGGTAGATATATAGACTCTTTTGAGGTTGTTCTTATCCTAATTACTTAAATGCTCCCACAAGATGGTGCTGAAGCATCAAGTTTACAGCTCTCCATTTATGGAATTTCCCAGGGAGTATTCGTGTTTCAAGGCACATCTCAACCAAAAATAATTTTGTTGTCTTGATGTTTAGGCCTATTCCTGGGGTTATTTGTGGCATTGCTTCAGAAAATGGCATTACATAGACAGCACCAGCTCTAATTTCTTAGTTATGGTTAACGTGCTTTTCTGTGGGTGAGAAGATTGCAACTGGTAAATGATGTATGTTCTGTATCTCAAAACACTAAAGCAGATAGGGGAAACTGGCACTATGTTTGGAATCAGCAAGTCAAATATACCAAGAAACAGGTCTAACATTTGAAGCACCAAATTTTGTGTTGGTTGGTGATATATACATGAAGTCACTAGGGGGAGCTCATCTTCCATTTTGCAGATGAGCAGTGCAGTGGTTTGAACTTTGGACTATGGTGGGGTAGATATTGGGGGTTGAATTTCCAGGCGTCCATGATATCCTTTGGATGACCTTGGCCATGTCACATTCTTTTAGTCTCAGAAGAAGGCAATGGCAAGCCTCTTCTGAACAAATCTTGCCTGATAGTTGGAACAATGTGAAGGCACACCACCACCACAACAAATTATGCTTGTGATACTAATTTGTTTTTCTTTTTATCTCATGGCAAGGAGGCTATGGATATCTGGCTGCATGACAAATTAGATGTAAGAGAACAAACTGAAACTAAACAAGACAGTAATTTATTTATTTATTTATTTATTTATTTATAGTATTTATATTCCACCTTTCTCACCCTGCAGGGGACTCAAGGTGGATTACAATGCACATATACATGGCAAACATTCAATGCCAGTTAGACATACAACATATATAGACAGACACAGAGGCGATTTAACATTCCAGCTGTGCCCAAGCTTTTCCGGCTTCACGGGGGTATGCTGGATTCCGGCTCAATTCTGGACACAGGGGGAGCTGCCGCTTCACTGTCCACTGTGACAGCAAGTCCTTTGGTGGAGTACTTTCTTCTGCATGCTGCTGGAATGTTTTATGGTGTTGTAAATTAGCCTCCCCGCATAAGTTGTACCTAAATTTCCTACTTGACAGATGCAGCTGTCTTTCAGGCTGCATAAGTCTACAGCAAGCTAGACGAATGGCCAGAAGCTTATTCCAATCTGGGATGGCTTCGAACTCAAGACCTTTAGGCAGGCACGTAGCCAGGATTTCGATTTTGGGGGGGGGGGGGCTGAGTCTGAGTAAAAGAGGGTCTACCCTAGCAAACCTTTTGTATCGTTACCCCAATACCCCCATGCATATGGGATATATTGAGTATGGTGATCAGATCATAATATGAATAAACATAACAGTTTAAATAATGCACCAATAAGGCCTTCTCGCGAACCACCCAGCTACATGCCTGCCTCTAGGTCAGTAGTGATTTAATGCATCTAGCTTTCATTTGATTTACAAATTACATTTATTACAATATAATTATAAGCATAGAAAGCATATAAAATCAAATTAAAATAGTGAGCACATATGTCTTAAAAGATACAAAAATAGCTAACCCTACCATTTAAAACCATTGTGTTATTACAGCTTTTTCCTTTAAAACCTTTAAAAACACGTTTGGGTTTTCTTTTAAGTCTTTGCTAGTCTATTCTCACTTTCCTAGAGAAAGAGTACTAAAGTCTAGAGAAAACTCCTATGGAAAGCATGTTACAATAATCCAAATGACATATAAAAATTCATATGATGTTATCAAAAGATTGGGAATCTCCAGGAATAAATAAAGCTGCTATAGTACTTACAAGTGTGCAGTAGCACTCCTGCCCACCACAGAAATCCCAGAGAACACCCAAGCTGTGAGTCTCCATCCTCAGGGGATTGTATTCCCATCTAACAGAGGCTAAATTCTACTTTGGTGGCAAAGTTGGGTTTCCCATTCTTCAAGACTTGGTGTGCTATCTGATCTGCCTTTATGTTGGCATGGGTATTAGTTTGTGAGGGGTCGTTGCTCAACCGTCTCAGCAGCCTCCACGCCTTCTGGCTGCTCCTGCCCATGTCGACCTCTGTGATCAGCTTGATCCACTGTTCTTTCTTGGCTTCAGAGATGGAGGACACAATGCTCTGCACTGCCTGAAGGGTTGGCTCACTAAATGGGTCTTTGTTGTGGAGCCTGTAATAGTTTTCCAACAAGGCAGCTGTTTCAGGAGTAATGCCCTGAAGGTAGCTGGTTCTGCAGCCTCTTGATATCGAGGTCCGTGAGCAGGTTTTCACGATTTCAATAAAATGCTCGTATTCCTCAGGGATTGGTGCGGCCGATGTGATCATGTCATCTAACATGTCTGAGAATTTAGTCCAATCTGCCTTTCTGAAGTTGAATCTTCGTTTAAATCGAACTTCCTGAGGCCTTATACTTGGGAACAGGTGGCATACGATTGGTCGGTGCTGTGTGTTTGGGACTGGTGGTCCCATTGATTTGGTGCATTGCTGTACGATGCTGTCACTCACAAATAGGAGGTCTGGGTTATAACCTCGGTGCCATCTCCCGCTGTTGTAGGATGGTGGGAGCTTGCTATCATGGATGAGTGATAGTTTGTGCAGTTGAGACCAGGAGTGGACAGCCTCTCCATTTTTATCCTCTTGGGCATAGCCCCATACGTGGCTATGGCTGTTGAAGTCACCAATTACTACTGCCCTTTGGTGCCTATCAAAATTCTCGGGGGAGGAGAAGCAGAACTCTTCATTTGGGGGCTTGTACACAGAGATGATTGTGATGTTATTAAGCTCTACTGTTATAACCTTGATATTGTTTTCTTCAGTGTTGTGGGCACTGCTGACTTGGAGGCCTGGTTTGACAAAGACAGTGCTTCCATATTGCACATGTGGTCTTCCCACTACTAAGACCATTCTTGGAACTTTGGGTCGTTTCTGTTGTTCATCCCTGTGTGTTTCTTAGACACACAACACATCGCATTTCTTATCTCGGCACAGTTCATAGAGCAGTTGCTCTTTGGCAGCGGACATGCCTTTGATGTTGATTGAGATTATTGTCATGGTTTGTCCTGAAAAGGTCCGTTGGTTATTTTGCTTGCTTGCATGCATGCTGGTCGCTTCTGTGGCGAGAGAATCAGCCGTCTACGAAGACGTTGCCCAGGGGACACCCGGATGTCTTGCAATCCTGCGAGGAGGCTTCTCTCATGTCTGATCCCACAGCAAGCTGGCTGCTCAAGCAGGGAGCTTTGAGATGGTAGAACAGAAGCTTTCCAAAGCTCTAGGTGCTCTTACTGCCTATTACAGGGAAAGCCAGCTGATCCCCAACCCATCCAAAACACAGACATGTGCCTTTCATCTCAAGAACAGAGAAGCATCCCGAGCTTTGAAGATCACCTGGGAAGGAATCCCACTGGAGCATTGCAGCACACCCAAATACCTGGGAGTCACTCTGGACCGTGCTCTTACCTACAAGAAGCACTGCCTGAACATCAAGCAAAAAGTGGGTGCTAGAAACAATATCATACGAAAGCTGACTGACACAACCTGGGGGTCACAACCAGATACAGTGAAGACATCTGCCCTTGCGCTGTGGTATTCTGCTGCTGAATATGCATGCCCAGTGTGGAACACATCTCACCGCACTAAAACAGTGGATGTTGCTCTTAATGAAACATGCCGCATTATCATGGGGTGTCTGCACCCTACACCACTGGAGAAATTACACTGCTTAGCTGTTATCGCACCACCTGCCATCCGCCGGGAAGTAGCAGCCAATAGTGAAAGGACCAAGGCAGAGACATCTCCAGCTCATCCCCTGTTTGGTTATCAGCCAGCACATCAATGACTTAAACCTGGAAATAGTTTTCTAAGATCTATAGAGACACTCGCTGGAACATCTCAGCAAGCGAGAGTCCAAAAGTGGCAGGCTCAAACCCAGAACCTCAACCAATGGCTGATACCAAACGAGAGACTCCCCCTGGGCACACAGAGGACTGGGCAACTTGGAAGGCGCTGAACAGACTGCGCTCTGGCACCACGAGATGCAGAGCCAACCTTCAGAAATGGGGCTAAAAAGTGGAATCCTCGACATGCAAGTGTGGAGAGGAGCAAACCACTGACCACCTGCTGCAATGCAACCTGAGCCCTGCCACATGCACAATGGAGGACCTTCTTGCAGCAACACCAGAAGCACTCCAAGTGGCCAGCTACTGGTCAAAGGACATTTAATCAACTACCAAACTCACAAATTTTGTATTTTGTCTGTTTGTTTGCTTTGTTCTGTTAGAAATGTAATATAATTTGACTGGTTGTCCTGACACGACAAATGAATAGAGACTAAATTCCAGCTCTTGATATGATCCTGCATGACACAGCCCAAGAAGGGCAAGAAAAACTGTAGAGGTGAATAACTGGTTCTACACCCCCTCTCCCCGCCTATAAAGCAAGACCTGCCAAACACAAGTGGCAGCATAGCCTGCAAGACCTCGCTGCCACAGCTTTGATTGTGCTTTGCCTCCGTGGCAGAAACAGATTGGACTGGGTGGCCTCTGGGGTTGCTCTTACTACTACTACTACTACTACTACTACTAAAGCTGGGTGGCCATCTGTTGGGGGTGCTTTGACTGTGCTTTTACTGTATGAGAGAAGCGGATTGGACTGTATGGTCCCTAGGGTTGTTCCTATTATTATTAAATATTGTATTGTTCTTTCTTTGCACTACAAATGAGATATGTTTAGTGTGAAGTTGTTCTTTTTTCCAATTAGTTCACTCAAAACCTCTTCATCCATCTGCCACTGGCCCAGTCCATCTGTAAGAGTGTAACTTATTTCAAAGAAATAGACCAAACAGGAGAGGGGGTAGGGTAGGGATGCTTTGTGGTTTCTGGGCTAGGGAGTAGCATTATATGTTAAGAATGGTGACACCTGTGAGGAGATGCTGGATTTTAATCCTGATAAACAGGTTGAGAGCATCTGGTTACAAATTAACAGTGAAAGGTCTGGAAAAGATGTAGTTGCGGGGGTCCACTACAGATGTTCAAGCCAGACGGAAGACCTAGATGAAGCCTTCCTTGAACAGATGAATAAACATGAAGAAAGACAAGATATATAAGTGGAAGTGGTGGGATCCTTAGGTGGGAGTGACCATGTGCTCCTGGAGCTTGTAATACCCATTTAATAAAGTGTTTGGTGCAAAAGCTTTCTCTTTGAATGGGAGACATCGTGTTATAGCATGTTTTGCTATCCAGTTCACCAATTTAACATCGTCGTCCACCCATTTAACAAAGTTTTTAGCACAAAAACAAAGTTCCCAGTGTAGAATCACTACTTTCAAAGTAAGAGCTACACAATTAAACAGGAAATAATACTTTCAAATTAGGAACATGATTTCTTTTCTTTTTAAAATAATTTTATTGGTAGTTACACAGAATAAAAGACGAGCATAAAACAAAATGAACAAACAAAGGAGACCTATAAACAAACACACCAAAAACATCAGTTCCCTACTATCCCTCATGTCTCTAACATACACCACCTTGATATTTTAAAAAGGAAAAAGAAAGAAAAAAGAAAAAATAAGACAAAAACAAAAAGTGTGACTTCTTCCTTCAACTTTCCTTGGTATTGTTAAAATTATATCAGAGAAAAAAATTCCTCTCCAAGCACTATGTTTTTCTTATCAACTTTATGTTTCTTCAGTGTCCCTTTTTCATATGTTCTTCTAAATTGAAGGTGGTGCTGTTGAACGCCAGATCTGTCAATGGAAAAACAACTTTCATCCAAGACTTAATCCTGGATGAGCGGGCAGATCTGGCGTGCATCACGGAGACCTGGTTGGACGAAGCGGGAGGCGTGAATTTGACCCAGCTTTGCCCACCAGGTTTTTCCGTGCAGCACCAGCCGAGATCCGGAGGGCGGGGAGGCGGGGTCGCAGTTGTCTATAGAGATTCCATCCCTCTGACCAGGGGCACCATCCCGCAGTCAACAAATTTTGAATGTGTCCACTTGAGGTTGGGTGACCGGGACAGAATAGGGATTCTGTTAGTGTACCGCCCACCTCGCTGCACTACAGTCTCCTTACCTGAGCTAGCGGGGGTGGTCTCAGGCCTGGCATTGGAATCCCAGCGGCTCCTTGTGCTGGGGGACTTCAATGTCCATGCCGAGGCGGCCCTTTCAGGAGCGGCTCAGGACTTCATGTCTGCCATGGCAACCATGGGGCTGTCCCAGCAAGTATCTGGCCCCACTCATAGTGCAGGACATACATTGGACTTGGTTTTCTGCCAGGGATGGGAGGAAGGTGGTGGGGTCGAGGAGCTGACCATCTCTCCGTTGCCATGGACCGACCACTTCCTGGTCAGATTTAGGCTCACTGCGCCCCCTAACCTCTGCAGAGGTGGAGGACCCATTAAGTTGGTCCGCCCCAGGAGGCTTATGGATCCGGATGGATTCCTGATGGCTCTTGGGAAGTTTCCCGCCGCCTCGGTAGGTGATCCTGTCGAGGCCCTGGTCACTCTCTGGAATGGGGAGATGACTAGGGCAATTGACACGATCGCTCCGGAACGTCCCCTCTCAAGTAGCCGAGCTAAACCAGCTCCCTGGTTCACCGAGGAGCTGGCAGTGATGAAGCGAAGGAAGAGGGAACTAGAGAGTGTGTGGCGTTCAGATCCGAGTGAGCCAAATCGAACACGGTTTGTGTCCTTTTTAAGGGCATATGCCGCGGCAATAAAAGCCGCAAAGAAGGCCTTCTTTGCGGCCACTATTGCGTCTGCAAAGAACCGTCCGGCTGAGCTGTTCCGAATTGTCAGAGGCCTTTTAAATCCCACCACTCAAGGTGGGAACCCTGACGATTCGACTTCTCGCTGTGAAGCTTTTGCTCAGTTCTTTACAGACAAAGTCGCTTTGATCCGTTCTGGTCTGGATACCATGTTAATGGCAGTCGCTGAGGATGTAACACGAGCACCTGCTTGTCCAGTTTTGATGGATTCATTTCAATTGGTGAAACCCGAGGATGTGGACAAGATACTTGGAGGAATGAGGCCAACCACATGCATCCTGGACCCCTGCCCATCCTGGCTTCTAAAGGAGGCCAGAAGGGGATTGGCTGAGTGGGTTAAGGTGGTGGTTAATGCTTCCCTTCGGGAAGGCAAGTTTCCAGCGAGCTTAAAACAAGCTATAATAAAACCGCTGTTGAAGAAACCATCACTGGACCCCACTAAATTCGACAACTATCGGCCAGTTTCCAACCTCCCCTTCTTGGGCAAAGTCTTGGAACGTGTGGTGGCCTCACAACTCCAGGTATTCTTGGTAGACACGGATTATCTAGACTCGGCACAGTCTGGCTTTAGGCCGGGACATGGTACCGAGACAGCCTTGGTCGCCTTAGTGGATGATCTGCGCCGGGAGCTCGACAGGGGGAGTGTGTCCCTGTTGGTGCTGCTCGACCTCTCAGCGGCCTTCGATACCGTCGACCACGGTATCCTTCTGGGACGCCTCGCAGGGATGGGTCTTGGAGGTACTGTTTTGCAGTGGCTCCGGTCATTCCTGGAGGGTCGATCTCAGAAGGTGTTGTTGGGGGACACCTGTTCAACCCCACAACCATTGTCTTGTGGGGTTCCTCAGGGCTCAATATTGTCTCCCATGTTGTTTAACATCTACATGAAGCCGCTGGGGGAGATCATCCGGAGTTTCGGGGTACGGTGTCATCTGTACGCGGATGATGTCCAACTCTGTCACTCCTTTCCACCTGCTACTAAGGAGGCTGTCCAGGTCCTGAACCGGTGCCTGGCCGCTGTGACGGTCTGGATGAGGGCGAACAAATTGAAATTGAATCCAGACAAGACAGAGGTACTCCTGGTCAGTCGCAAGGCCGAACAGGGCATAGGGTTACAGCCTGTGTTGGATGGGGCCACACTCCCCCTGAAGATGCAGGTTCGCAGCTTGGGTGTGATCCTGGACTCATCGCTGAGCCTGGAACCCCAGGTTTCGGCGGTGACCAGGGGAGCATTTGCACAGCTAAAGCTTGTGCGCCAGCTGCGCCCATACCTTGGGAAGTCTGACTTGGCCACGGTAGTCCACGCTCTGGTTACATCCCGTTTAGACTACTGCAACGCTCTCTACGTGGGGTTGCCTTTGAAGACAACTCGGAAGCTCCAACTAGTCCAACGCTCGGCAGCCATGATTTTAACAGGAGCGGAGCGCAGGGAGCATACAACCCCCCTGTTGCGCCAACTCCACTGGCTACCGATCTGCTACCGGGCTGAATTCAAAGTGCTGGCGTTGGCCTTTAAAGCCCTAAACGGTTCCGGTCCAAGCTACCTATCTGACTGCATCTCTGCCTATGAACCCACCAGGAGTTTGAGATCTTCCGGGGAGACCCTGCTCTCGATCCCGCCTGCTTCTCAAGCTCGGCTGGCGGGGACGAGAGATAGGGCCTTTTCTGTGGTGGCCCCCCGGCTTTGGAACACCCTCCCCATAGAGGTACGATCAGCCCCTTCGCTGATGGTGTTTCGGAAAAGATTGAAGACATGGATGTTTAAACAAGCATTCGGTTAATCCGTTGTAACGAATTGTGATGACTAAGGATTGGTTATACACGGACGATGAATTTTGGATTACGATTCCAGTTATGAGATGCATAGGATTGTTATTGGTGGCCCAATAATTTGTACTGTATATGTGTTTTATGCTTTTAACTGAATATTGTTTTTTAAATGTTGTAAACCGCAATGAGTCGCCGATTTAGGCTGAGATATTAGCGGTATACAAGTGCATTAATAAATAAATAAAATAAAATAAATAAATAAATAAATAAATCTTTCCAGTCTATCCTTTTCATTCCTTTCCTGTTGTTTTTGCCTAAGCCAAATGTCAATTCATCCATATCCTTAATTTCCATTATTTTCTCCAGCCATTGTTCTTTTGAAGGGATCAATTCCTGTTTCTAAAATTTAGCAAAGACAATTCTGGCTGCTGTCACAAAGAAAGTAAATAATTTTTCAGTATTAATGTCTTTAAATATCTCTGATTCAAACATTCCTAATAAATAACATTCTGGTTGCATGGTAAACTCAATGTTTATTTTTTTTTTGCATTCTGCATGTATCATTTTCCAATATTCATTTGCTTTTTGACAAGACCACCACATGTGGTAAAAGGACCCTTCCTGTACTTTACACTTCCAGCATTTATTTTCCATATTTTTATACATTATACCTAATTTTTTGGAGTAATATACTATCGATGTAGCATCTTTAACCAGTTATCCTGTAGGTCTGAAGCATAAGTGTATTTTAGACGTTTTGTCCAGATTTGCTCCCATTCCCTCAGTTGGATCATTCTTCCAATATTTTTGGCCCATAGAATCAGAGTTTTTTATCTCTTCTGATTCTGTTGCCCAACCAATTAATTTATTATATAATCTTGTGATTACTTTCTTTTCATCAGTTAATGTTTTATCCCAGAATTCCTCATTGTGACTGAATCCCATTTTTTTTGTCCAAATTGTAGTACTCTAATTTGTATGTATTGAAACCAGGATACGTTTTTATACTTGCACGAAATATCCTCCTGATTTTTTAACTCAAAAGACCTTCCTCTTTTAATTAGAATGTCCTTGAATGTCGGTCAATGGGTCCATCCTAGCAGCCTTCTTTGGTTTGCTTCAAGGGGTGAAATCCACAATGAGGTTCTACTAAATAGATATTCCCACACCTTTATTAAGGACAACCTAATGAAATTATTTACATTTTTTTCCACTTTGGTTCCACCATACCACAAATATGAGTGCCACCCTTTACGTAAATCAAAACCCTCTAGAGTCAGTGTTTTAATTTTAGATAGTTTTATCCAGTCTCGAACCCACATCAATGCACATAATTCGTAATAAAGTTTTATGTCTGGTAGACCAAAACCTCCTTTGTTTTTTAAGGTGGTCATGATTGTGAACTGTATTCTAAGTTTTTTTATCCTTCCAGGTAAATTTTGTGATGTCTTATTGCAATCTTTAAAAATTTTCATATTTCTTATTATAGGTAAGTTTTGAACCAAATATAGCATTTTGGGGAGTAGATTCATTTTAACTGCTGCAATCCTACCTAGCAGTGATAGATTCAATATTTTCCAAGTATCCATCTCTTTTTTTAATTTCTTTCCATTTCTCTATATAATTTCTCTTTCCATTTCTCTATATAATTATTCTTCAACAAGTGTAGATTTCTTGAGGTGATCCAAATACCTAAGCATTTGATCTTTCCTACTATTTTAATCCCAGATATTTCCTGTATTTTCTCTTGTTTCTGTCTAGAAATATTTTTTTTTCAAGATCATTGTTTTAATTTTATTAATTTTTAGACCTGCTATCTCTCCAAATTCTTGAAATTTTTCCAGCCATGTTAATATGCTCTCTTTTGGGTTTTCAATAATACAGATAATGTCATCTGCAAAGTCTCTCAATTTAATTTCTTGTTTATCAGTTTTTAGACCTGTTAAATCTATATCTTCTCTTATGTTCTTTAATAAAATTTCAAGTGCAAAAATACAAATCAAAGGTGATAATGGGCACCCTTGCCATGTGCCTTTTTCTTTTTGAAATTATTCAGTTCTGTTTTGAAAACATATTTTCTTTCTTATTAAAAAGTGTTGTTGATAAAGACTTTGAAATTTTCTCCAGAATCCATGGAAAAGTGAAACATTCTGAAATTTGGAGGGCTAAAAATGGTCAATGTGTTCTACCATGTCATAGTAACTATATGAAATTACTATAACAAAATAATAATGCAATTTCATTACTCTTGTTATAGTAACTATTTTTTACTATACTTTAGAAATATTTTAGAAATGAAACACCAGTACCCCCCTAGTTTTGTGATAATTTTTGAATGATTTTTTTAATGGATCGCACATCCTTAGTGCTCACCAATGTTTTCTCTTCATCTGGGAAAGAAGTGACTAGTGGACTGCCGCAGGGTTGTGTCCTAGGCCCAGTGCTGTCCAATATCTTTAATAATAGCAATAATAATAATAATAATAATAATAATAATTTAATTCTTACCCGCTTCTCCTCATGGCACGAGGCAGATTACAACTTAGCTAAAAACACGTAACCATCTAAAAACACATATAGGTCTACCAAATTTAGGAAGGAGTGCAGCTGTTGTATCAGTCAAAGCTGATAATAAACACTTCTGACTACCTGAGCTGACATTTGGGGAGTCAGATCTAGGAGTACTGTCATTCAGGGGAAGTGTAACCCCATCCAGGACAGATTGACATACCTCCATCCCCAGATTAGCACCTGTTTTATCTGGATTCATTTTCAATTTGTTTTTCCTCATCCAGCCCATTACCTCCTCATGGCATTCGTTCAGAGGAGACACTATCCTTACTGAGGCTTTTTTTGAAAGCATGGAGAAATAAATTTAGGTTTCATTTAGATTTCATTAGCATACTAATAGCATCCTGCTCAATGCCTCTGGATGAAATCTCCCAGTAATGCCATGTAATAGTTTTTTTTGTTTTTTTTGTGGAGCAGTGATCCCAAAACACCACCATCTGGAACCTGTCTGAGAGGTATGTCTGAGACCACTACAGCATAGTGCTTCCAATTCCCAAACCCCACTGGTGTTCCAGCTGGCTTTCTTTCCCACATTGTTCCTATGCCAGTGTTCTCTAATTAAGAATCAAGGATTATGGGAAACTTAGTCTTCTCAACATTTTCAGATGCAACAAACTGTGTGTTATGGGATGGCCTTTGTGAAACTCCATTTTGCCAGCCCTTGAAAATGGAGGGGAGACGACATCTACTAATGCCACATATCTTTTTTAGAAGTGTACCATATAACCTTTTTCAAGACTACCTTGCAAAAGATTGTAGCTATATAAACAAGCCTA